>NC_080672.1:310732626-311067626 GCF_030247195.1 Topomyia yanbarensis | reverse complement strand
TTGATGCTAAATGTGTTCAAGGTGCATGAAACGTCGAGATTTGATGTAAACTCGAAAAAAAAATTTGACTACGATTCACTTTTTTGGATTTTGGCACATTTTTGCCTTTCTCATATAGAAAGGTTATGCAATCACTCTGAAAAACGTCAACCTAATCCCGGCCCGGAGGGCCGAGTGTCATATCCCATTCGACTCAGTTCGTCGAGATCGGAAAAAGTCTGTATGTGTGTGTGTATGTATGTATGTGTGTGTGTATGTGTGTGTGTGTGTGTATGTATGTGCGTATGTGTCAAATAATGTCACTCATTTTTCTCAGAGATGGCTGGACCGATTTGCCCAAACTTAGTCTCAAATGAAAGGTGCAACCTTCCCATCGGCTGCTATTGAATTTTGGATCGATCGGAATTCTGGTTCCGGAATTACGGGTTTCAGAGTGCGGCCACACAGAAATTTCTCATATAAACTATAGGAAAAATTAAAAACTGAATTTTTATTTTTGATGCTAAATGTGTTCAAGGTGCATGAAACGTCGAGATTTGATGTAAACTCGAAAAAAAAATTTGACTACGATTCACTTTTTTGGATTTTGGCACATTTTTGCCTTTCTCATATAGAAAGGTTATGCAATCACTCTGAAAAACGTCAACCTAATCCCGGCCAAATTTTTTTTTCAACTCGTTTAGGGTTTCTGGATTTTAACAGGAGCGTAGTTGATGGTTTACGGAGAGGGGTTACACCCCCCTCTACTGTTCGCGCCCCTCCTTTAAAAATCTCCTTAAATCACCCCTCAGACCACCACCCCATCCAGCCCTCATACCCCTCCCTTTCAACCCCATCATCTTTAAACCACCACTATATCACAAAGCATACCAATTTAAGCTGGGAAGTCGTTCGTTCATGGGACTTTCGCCCTCCTCACATACCCACCCCCGCATGACAAAATGAGTTAGCAAGCAGATAACATTGATCTAATGCTGATTAGGCTAATGAAGTATGATATTTTTTGTTTCAAGTGTTTCACCGTCGACACGTAGCTCATCAAGTTCGTGGCTGGCATGCCATTGTGTAAAGGTGCAAAGTGTACTAAGAATGTAATGGACATTTCCACAATTATGTTGAACATAAAAAGCCTCCGTGCCATAGTTTAGAGAAATGAGAAAGGCACAATTGCACCTCTAGGTGGATTAAAACAGGTTTTTTTCTTTTTATTCGAAAGCCAGGAAAATTTTACAGAGAAAAATGTATTAATACCTTTCAGTTAAGTGAATTTAGTATTCTTTTATACTGCCGTTATAAGCATATTTGTCCCATGTTCTATGGGATTCCCTTTATACATGGACAACTATACTTAGAGCGGCAGTATAAGTAAATTAGTTTAAAGTTAGTGCTATTATTAGCATTTTCGTTAATTTTCTTAATATAGTAAATAATAAACATCACCATTATTATCATGGAAATAATGCATCTCAGCAAGTTCTACAGTTCTTTCTTTGACTTCATTCAATTATCTCTTTTGGTTTCGACGCAAAATCGTTTTTATCACATCGTTTCATATGCAAAAATAATGATTTCGAACCCACTACATTTGTGGCGAGCTCATGCTGTGTTAACTATTAAATAGCAGCAAAATGAAAAGAGATATAGACAAAGTGTCAAATAAAAAGTTATAGAGAACATTAAGGGGCATCAAATGAACAATAGTAACGATAAATTTTGTTGATTAATAATTAGAATAATTAAAAAACTCTCCAAAAAACATAAATTTTGAGTTATTTCGTTAGTAAAAAATCATTTAGTACACTTAACTAAAAGATATTTGTACATACACTGATAGGACATTTTCTCAGCTTTCCAATAAAATCTTGTAACTAACGATAAAGCATAAAGCATTTTTTTTTTCAGATTAGAGTCTTTTGCAAGTCGGTTACAGGAAAAGTATAGTAATGAAATTACAAAGAAATGATAAGAGATAGGAATATGTCGTCCAAGAACAAATTATGAATCGTCCTAAAACCCAACTTTTGGATAATGGATATTGCTATAATCATACTTCATTATTCCGAGAAAATTAGCAAAAACCTCCTCAAAAACACTAACTTTTAACTACTTTACAGCTAAAAGATAATTAAAACTAATTAACTAAAAGATATGAGAACACCATTGAATAGGAAATTTTCTCACCTTTCGAATGAAACTAAAAGATTTAAAATACAAAGTATACTTTTAAAGTTAGAGGTATTTTAAGACAAATAAGTTTTTTACACAAAAAGTACAATAACTCTGTATCGGTTGAGATTTGATGGTATGTGTAGAACAATTTTTTTCTCCAAATATGACAGTCTATCACCCCCCGAGAGGTTCTTAACCATGAACCAAACACCCTGTACTTTAGCAAGTTACGATAGAATAAATAGTATAAATGTATAAAAAAGCATCAATATACTGATTTTTGTAACGATGTCTTCTTCATTTCAGCTCTTCTACTACCGAGGTAAGTTGAAACAGTGATCAAGGTGAGTTGAAATAAGTAAACAATTCGTTTAAAAATTCTCAAAACTCATTCTAATGCACCCAATTTCCCAATAGTGTAATTTTTATTCATTCATACTAAGGCAATTTTTTTAAATGCCGCATGAATTTACTGCATCGATCTGGATGAAATTTCACACAGATAATTTCAAAAGTATGTACTTTGAGAATATGCAAAGATTTTAGAGCCCCAATTTTGTATATAACCCTTTAAGTATAACTGTAGAATCAAGACGTTTTTCATTGGTTTGTTTAGGTACACTGCATTGTAAATAGTAGGTTTTGTTCATTTCATGAAGTGAAAAAATGGCCGCTTGATGAACGAAAGGGTTCGTAACTTTTACGTACATTGCACGAATGTCAATCCTATTACGAACAATTTCGTTGGTCGCACATTCAATTTCGTTCATCTTAGAAGAGTTGTCGTATTTATTAGCATACTATTTTGGAATTGCTCCGGCAGAATATGGAACGAGCTCGGTTTCTTTGAGAATTATCCCGGAAGAGAGAAAAACTCCAATTTATTCATACAAAACCAACGAGCAGTTCGTGATGGCTCATCTGAATCCGATCGAATTCGTACTGCTCATGATTCTGGACCAACTGGAAGCGAAAGAGGATCAGGAAATCATCCTAAAACCGGTGGACACGGTTACCGTTATTGACTATTTAACCGTCGTTATGATCAATAATTATCTGACGTATAGCAACAACAACACCATATTCTACCTCTATTCAAACTCTTTGGCTATAAAACTACTATAAAACCTCAATTGTTACTAAGGTTATGTTGGCGGTTTCACAAATGGTGTTCGTAACTATTATAAAAACTTTCGTATATATCAACGAAAAATTCGTTTGCCTGATGAAGCCGATTTGTTATAAGATAACGAAAGTCGTTTCGTGATTTCTAGGAAAAACTTGTAATAAAAAAATGAAAGTGTTTCAATAGAACTACGAATGATTTATCATATGTACGTAAAATTCGTATATTTTATGAAAATTGTCTGTACGAAACTAATTCGCAGCGATTTACAAATATATTCTTTCAGTGTATTACTACTTCCTCCAGCACATTCTGTATTGATTAATATGGCTGATATCACTGGTCAATGACCAGTGGTCATATCGACCATAAATCATATACGATATACTCTTTATGTCCAGAAAAAATACGGTGTATGAACTACGATAATTTGCTGTCCATATCCATATCACTCTTCGCTCGAGGCTTCAAAATCAGATAGAAGTAAACAATTAGAACGAATGCGTATTCTATAGCTATTAATGAGAAATTGAGAATGTTGACCACTGTAATTTCAGGAAAGAAGAATGATAATTAATAATATTAGGCTAGGAACGTTTATTTGAATATAACACTATCATAGGACAAAACAAAATTTTATAATGTCGTTTTTGTGCTCAAAATTAATAGCGTATAATCCAGTAACTTTAGAGGTATAGTTTGTTCAGAGAGGGTCTTGCCTTTATGATTGCGTCTCTATAGAAATATACCGTTAAGTGATTAATTCACCTATAAGTGCTATAGAAAATTCATTTTCTGAACTAACAAAGATAGACACTTTGTGTCTTCAGCAAAGTTTTAGCAAATGTTAATACAAAAGAAGTTGCTGTGGACACTACATATCAAGTTTTAAGAGTTTTCCAGGTAAGGTCTATTGTAAATGGAACACCTCTTAAATTAGTTTTGTCGTGATAAGTTTATTATTCATTCTCCTAAGTTTTTGGAATTTTCCACAATGTTATTAGCGGTATCGAAACCCATATTTTTCCAGAACAAAATAACTTCATATCTGTTAAATTTAAAAGGATATTCCAAATTTTGTGATATTTCGTATGTAGTTCGCTAAAAAGAACAGTGACCTTCTGTAAAAACAACGACCTTCTAATGGATCAGAAACTTGAAATAGAGTAGGCCGTGAAATGGTATGTTTACTAGCGCCTACTAGTGGGCGAATCACGTTCTATGTAAAATACCACTTCGTAGGTTTTCAAAGGTTAGGTTGGTTCGGAATATCGTACCGGGTTGAAACGATAAAATGTTTGGAAAAATTTTTGGAAACATAATTTGTTTAAATCTTCTTGCCTTTCTCATATAGAAAGGATATGTAATCACTCTAAAAATCGCCAACCTAATCATATCACATTCGACTCAGTTCGTCGAGATCAGCAAATGTCTGTATGTGTGTGTGTAAGTATTTTCAAAACTCATAAATTTTCCTCAGAGATGGCTGAACCATATTGCTCAAACTTAATTTCAAATTAACGGTATAACGCTCCCATAAGCTGCTATTGAATTTTTTGTCGATCGGACTTCCGGTTCCGGAGCAACGGGTTTAAAAGTGCGACCATACAGAAATTTTTGCCTTTCTGATGTAGAAAGGATATGCGATCACGTTAAAAATTTTCAACCTAATCCCAGCCATTTTTTTTACTTACATAAGGTTTCTGGATTTTAACAGGGGTGTAGCTAGTGGTGTACGGAGAGAGGTTATACCCCCCCCCTTTTCTCACTACTCACCAACCATACAAATTCCCCTTAGATCACCCCCTCAGACCACCACGCCGTCCATTACTCATACCCCTCCCCTTCTCAACCCCATCATCTTTGTACCACCGCTACTTCACAAGGCATCCCAAACTAAGCTGGGGAGTGGTTCGTTCTTGGGTTTTTCACCCTTCTCACAAACCTATGACGCATGACAAAATTAATTAGCAGAAAGACAACATTGAACTAATGCTGATTAGGGTAATTAAGAATGATGTTTTTTTGTTTCAAGTGTTTCACTGTCCATACGTAGCTCATCACGTTCGTGGCTGGTGAGCCATTGCGTGTAGTGTACTAAGAATGTATTAAATATTTCCATAATCGAAACGAACATCAGCCAGCCATGGAATCATAGTTTGGAGAAATGAGAAAGACACAATTGCACCACTAGGTGGATTAAAATAAGTTTTTTTTACAAAAGACAATGGAATGAGTATACCAAATAATTACTAAAACATGAATTGGGGATGGTTGAGGCTACAACTAAAAACAATTGTGTTTGTAACTAAAATCGTTTTAGGCGCCATAATCTTTTTTGAGTTGTCCTACTATAACTATTTGTAACAGGTCGTGATTCTGATTGTGATATTCAGTGTAGGATTCAGACGTGCGGCCGTAGAGACTGTACGATCGCGTGGGAATTAGTGTTTATTTGTTCGCGCTTGAGACCGCGTTAAACAGATTATAAGTCCTATACTGCCCATGATCGCAAATCTATCCCATAAATATAGGACATGCCATAGAAAACGGGACAAATATGCGATCATGGGTAGTATAGCGTTCACTAAATTATTGGGGCGTTTTTGTATTTGCGAAATATTGGGTGTATTTGTGCGTGGATGGTCGCGATTTCATGTTCATCTCTGTGTATCATCGCGAAGGGCTCGGGCGTTTGTATTTGTATTCGATCAGGTTGGCGTTTCTAAGTCGCGTGTATGTAACTTCTCGTGCATAAATTCGTTTTTATAGCTGTGTGTCCATTCGCATATTCACGTGTCTTGGATGATCCCGCGCGGACCGTGAATCTGATGCTAAATTTTTAGTGTATAGTACATAAGTTAGAAGAGAGTAAGTTCCCCCACATCACTAGAGTTCTCTGTCATGTCGCCATGGAACGTGTTGTCTAGTGAATATGAGCGTCATTTTTTTTTGTTTGGTCCAACTGAAAGCATGAGCCTAGGCTGCTATGACCGAGGGTAGAGATTTCCGGACGTGACCGATTCGTGATTGCGTAAGCGGTGGATTTATACTTGAGATCGCGTTTGTAAATTTAAACGTTTACTTAATTGCCGGTTTTTTTATTGTGCTATCTCGTCAGGCGTAAGTATGTGTGGATGATTGCAATTGCATGTTCGCGTGTTTGTTAATGCGAAGGCCACGAGCGTTTGTACGTTTGAAATGGCATAGATTGTGAGTATACATGAGACAATATGCAATTGATTGTGTTAGTGAGTGTTAGTATGTATCTAATTTCAAATATAGTAATAGAAGGTAACATAATATGCCGAATAGAGAAAAAAAGATGCAAAGGGAATAATTAAAGTGTATAAATTGTCGGAATTTATTGTTGGTATACATGTGTAGTGGAAAAGATATTTATTTACCATTTTCCGTGAATGGATGATTCAAGTGCTTCGGTAATCGTGCCTTATTTTATCCAATCTGATCTTTGACAAACGAATTCTAGACAAGATTACCCACTATTCTATCATATACACCAGTTCTGCATCCATTCCTTGACCCAGTTGTCACAGATACTCAGACACACATTTACAGAGAGACATACGGGTTTTCGCATCTCGAATCCTAATGCCAGTATCAGCTCAAGCTTGGCATATCGCTGCCATTCTGTAAGTGGCCTTAGTTTATACCTGCCGGATGCTGCACGGCCTCTAGTAAACAAGGCACAGCTCCAAGTGCATTTTAAAATTTCTGGTGTACTAAAAAGTGAAAGCCAGAGCTCTGTTGTTTTTAGTTCTTGAAAACTCGATTTGAATACACGACTACTCGCTTTTGAATGACATATTTTTATATATCGAAAAAGTATTAAGAAAGGGTGTGTCCCCAGTTGTGGGTCGAATTTTGTTTTTTGTCCATTTTTTTGTTGGAGACGAACCACTGCGACCAGCATTTAGATCTATTGTGTTTTTCGTCCATAAAGTTTGTTACGATCATTTGGCCTGCGTCAAGACAAATCGTACTGGGCGCTATAATTTGTCTGGTATTTCCAACTTTTCGCAAAAGAAAGCATATTGATACAGTTTGAGCCATTTCGTGGAGAATTTTTAGTGGTCAAAGAAATGTTTGTCCCCAGTAGTAGGCCAGCTATGAAAAGCCACTAAAAACGCAAAATTGATAAATAAAACCAATTCAGATTATTAGCACAAGAACCTTTATTAGTTTTAGAGCCCCTACAAACAGAAATATGGCATTGGAAAATCACCTTTCAATCATCCTTTATCCTCGAAAAAATCAAGGCAGATTCACAAAGACCTCATGTGTAATAATTATTGCGCATATTGGCACATTGAAAATGCACTGGTCGCTCAAATGCGTTACAGGCGATTGAAGTGTTTTAGATCTGCATTTTATCTATGCATATGATACTATAATCATCTTCATGGTGTGATGATTTTTAGTTGCTCAAAAATGGCGGGTGGTCCATAGACGGGGCCTACCCACAACCGGGGATACTCCCTTACCATTGAAAATGTAATACCGCGGTGTAATGGTTTTGTCGGCGTACCATAGCTGCGTGTCACATACGTTTTACCGCACCGTGAAATTAGCGGATGCAGTAATTAGCAACATGAGCTAGTTAACCTGCTTAAGCTATCTGCGAGTGGACGGTTTTGCTGTTGAGCGCAATACAATTGACAAAAACAAAGCCGCTTACAAGTCAACATAACGGAAGTTCAAGGCCCAGCTCCAGCAAATATTTGTTTACCTTCGCTCAAATGGCAACTAGGTGCGCACCATAGCGAGTTCCGAGAGCGCGTCCAATTCAGTGCGAAAGTAAATAATTTAGCTTTGACAGGTCGTTAAATACAAACTAGTCACAGCCATGGAAATGACGCAAGAAGAGGTGTGGCAGCCCATTATTGAAATTAATTAGGAAGGGTGTCAAAATGATCTGCCTATCCAACAATTCTTTAACTGTTTAACGACAGGAAATAAAACATTCGGTGAAGAGCGATGCTTGCTTGTTATCAACAATAAGTTATGTTTTTGCTACCAAACAACCTAAAGGCTACCATTTTGCAACATAACATTCTGTCATCAACGGTATTATAATCACTTGCAAAACAGTTACGATAATTTACGTAACCTTAAAAACAACATTAACCCATATTGGGATCAAGCAACAAAAAAATCCACCAACATAGATATAATTTAACGAATTACGAAATTTTTGCACAGAAAACGAATCATGATGGAAAGTTGGAGCTAAATTAAGCCCCTTTCAATGACCCTATGGATGGCAAATCGTTTACCGCAAAAGACGAGTGAAGATAGTTGTCAGCAACTTTTACTCTCCCCCAGCACGACTGGCGGTATATCGAGAAGGTCACAGGGGACCAATCAATCGCTTATTATCTGAATTTCACCATCTTTGGGAGACCTCCGTCACTCGTAATCACATGCAATGAAAGCTTTTTTTCTTTTCTAAAAGACACCACAATTTCGCGAATTATATCACCAACCGCCATCAACCAATTCTATTCAAACACCCACTCTCTCACAGCAGGAAGAACCTCCTCCGGTTCGTTTCCCAGTGGATGATTCGGTTAACTTACTGACTGACCGACTGACTCAATGACCACCGTATCGGAAGGGGACAAAAATCGCTCAAGCACTGGTCGGTCGGTCACCGAGTACCGGCGGATACGGCACAGCAGTAGCGCGTCAACGCGTGCGACTGGTCTGATCGGGAACCCGCTCGACTTTTGCGATCGGTACTTTTGTTATCTTATGTATCGCACTTTTTGCTGCTTCCTCGCCGACCGGTAATTATCTCGGCACGTATGCGCATTTATGTGCCACCCCACACGGGCGAAACCCCACAGCGGCGCCACGCGTCACCCTGTATAAGAGTAGCCGTGTTGAGTGTCGTAATCCTGATGCGGGACTATGAATGCGATTATGATTGGCAAGAAAAAAAAATAAAGTAGACAATCTTCACACTTTCGACCGTGGGGAACGATCAATGGGGCACGCACAGCTTGAGGAAATTGAACGTACGCGTAGGTCACTCGGTGATTAGGTTAGATAATTGCGAATGCACAGTTGTGCTCCAGATTTACTGATTTTTTTCTTGAACTATCCTCAGCGCTGTCGGTAGGTATGAAAACTGATTGATGTTGAGTGAAACCGTACGAGTGAGGAAGAAAGGCATATGTGGTAGGAAATCGAACGCGGGAAGAAAGTTTCATTTTCATTTTAAAAATTTAAAGAATCTTGTGTTTGGATTCGAGTAAAGTTATCGTATTTTTGTTTTGGTTACAACCATAGTACATATCTTCAATTATACATTCATAAATTTCAGAGATTTTTTTGTTATATTTTCTAAAAAATTAATCAACATGATCAATTTCTCTTATGCATAATCACAAGTCACGACTAACTTTCTCATGTTGTTGGAAAGGGTATGATCACTCTGAAAATGGACAACCCAAACTCGGCAAAAATATTTTAGACAAAATCGATTTTGTCTAAAATATTTTTGGAACTTGCAAAGTGGCATGACTAGAGGGTAGATGTAAAAAAAAATAATAATAATTTTGTGAAACGCTTCCATCATTACTTTGGAGATGGGAGTTATGATGGACACCGCAACGGAGCTTCACTATAAATCGCTCAATTTTCAGAATTCGCCATGAACATTTAAGGAAATATTGTTCAATTGTAGCATTAATATTTGGTAATTGATAGAAAATACTAACAGTCTCTGTATCACAACACCATTTTTGTAAATGTGCCGTTTTTACCGAATTAACCTTACCCCTGCCCTAAGTCTTGTGCTTGATTCACGGAGCAGTACGGTATTGCTGATATGATGAAACTGAGCACAATCGACTTCCAACTCCGAAAAAGCCACATTCTCTCCTTCAATTATCATTGATTTTCGCCAAAAGATGGTCGAATTATGTAACCGTTGAAATCAATAGAAGTTTTGGTGATCCCTTAAAAATTTAATCATTTTCGATTCTCGCATTGCTTGCAGTAGGAATAAAAATAATGATTGTTTTATATTGTCTGTTCTTGCACGATTTTTTTGCAATAGGTTCGATCCGACATACTTTTTGTGAACTTTTACAATGTTATCAACTGATGGATAACAATCTTCATAATTATAACAATCTTCATATTGATGGTTCTAACAATTTGACCAATCGAAAGAAGAAATATTCGAATCTATAAATATAGGCGGTACAACTCATTTCAAATCATGTATGGCATACAAAACAGAAAACACGTCAAAACAGCGTGGTTCCTAATTCTCTAAGGTTTTGAATTTAGTATAAACCAAATTCAAAACCTTAGACTAAACTGAATTTTAATATTTTAATTTTGAATATGCGTAATATAGGTCCGATGAATATTTACTGGTGCATTCGTTATTAGCTGTTCAAAAGCTACTGCTACATCGAGACCGGTATGCTTACAAGATTATTTATAAATATTAAGGCTGTATTGCTTGCTGTTATGGCGATATAACTTAAAACTATTTTCAAAAAACGCAGCATAACGGGTGTTCAATAAAAAATGAGAAATTTTTCAGTCATGTAGTGGATAAACAAAAACTAAATTCAGCGGATTCAGTATTTTTTTTTAAACATAATATTTATCCTTCAAAAAAGTTTTCAAAGTTTGAGCGAATCCTATACTTTTCTGTTGTAAGAGATGTAAAAACGTCAAAGAATATTGGAGAAGAGGTCTCATCCGTACGACGCAACTTAGTCGCGATGTTCTCACAAGAGCACTGAACGGCACTGACGTCCATCTTCCGGATACAATTCCGGATCCTGGTAGTCAACTGCTTCGTATTCTTGGCCCGCCAATTATTTTTGTACACCAGGGCACTGAGAGAACCGAAAAAATCCTCTATGGGATGGCACTGGGGCAAGTTGGTCGGGTTCCTTTCTCTCAGCACGTACGGTATCTTTTTCTGCTCAAGATACTCCAGCGTCTTCTTGGCGTAATGGGAAGACGCCTTGTCCGATCAGAAGACGTACTTCCCATCCGCATGATGCTCGTTTGAGAACGGTAGAGGCATTTTCTCAAGACACTCCTCCATGTACACGGCTTGAACCACGGTTTTGAAATCCCTCTGTCCAATATGGCGATGTACAGCATAACTTTTTTTTCTTCAAATTTATGCTTAAAGTTATATTTTACTTTGGGGTGTGGCCGACTTGTCGCTGGAATAGTAACTGTCATTTTCTGGAATGTGGGTCTTCGAAAGCGGAAAGTAACTTTCGTCGTCTAGTACGAACGACGTCATGCGGTAGTTCTTCATCATCCAGCAGTACTGTGATTTCACGATCGCGATCTGCTCGACCGTGTACTCGGGGGACCGAATCTTCTTCCGACAGCTGATGTCCTCCATCTTAAGGGTTCGGTGAGTCAAAGTATGGAAGCAGTGCTATTTTCGGCAGGCGTCATGCAAACTCGTTCCGTCCTTGTTGTCGAACAGCTTTTCAACGCTCTCTTCATCAGTTTCGTAATTATCTTCGCCGGAAGGCCGCTACCGGCCTTCTGCTCCACGCTCAGGAATGCCAGGATCCGGTAAACTGTACTCACGGGCACGTTTTTGTCTCGAAAGTGGTCTACCGTAAACTTTTTCCACGATGATCATGCGTTTCGTAAAACCGTACAACATGCTCGCGGAGTGCTTGCTGTTTCGACGCCATCTTCGATTGAACTGACAGCACCCGAGCGAAATGAAATATGCCACCCATTTCTAGGGAGTCCAGAGAGCAATTCTCTTGGAGAGACAAAAAAAATTTACGCTCTTAAGTTTAATTACCGAAAGGTATTGAAATCATTCTCATTTTTTATTGAACACTCGTTATTAATGTCGATGGTAAGGTATTCTAACTATATGTCAATAACATTTTGTTCACATACATATTCGAGCCGTTTCAATGTATTGTTTGAAATACAATCTTATTTTATTATCGCGGCTGCTATAGTCATATTTCAATTCTAGTAGAGGTAGTAAGATGAAACCAATGATCATGCGAACATGGGCGTTTGTAGGATTACTCTTGAGAACGTTTGTAAATTTAGAAGTATTAAGACGTTCGCTTTGTCATCGGGGTGTTATCCTATTTGTAAGATCGCAGGCGCAGGTGTGCGTGGATAATCGGGAAGGGCTCTAGCGTTTGTATGTTAACGTGTTAGTCGCATGTGCTTGACCGATTCATGATCGCGCGAGCGGTGGGTTAATGCTTGAGCCCGTGTTTGTAAATTTATAGGTTCTAAAACGTTCGCTTAATTACCGTGGTGTTTTAATGTTGGCGAGATCGCGGGCGAAATTATGCAATTACATTAATAATTTTCAATTTCACATATCCTAGTAATTATTTTTTTCATGCTAAAACATTGCCCCAAATATATATTATACCTAATTGTTGCATACTATCTTCATTTACCAAAATAAAATGTCAAAAAAGCAAAGGCCGAAAGAGGGAGTACTCCCCTTAATATAACTCAACGGTAATTGACCATTTCTTTTTTATCACCTTTTTTGTAAACTAGAAACATGAATGAAGACTATTTTAGAGTAGGAAATACTCAAGTGGTGACTGGAAATAAAAACTAACGTAAAAGAGGTGCGACTATACTGACGGAGCATTTCTCCAGCATTCCTGGAAGATAAACCACACAGAGAAAAACTTCACATCTTGTGGTTTTCATTTTCTCTCACAATAGTTGCACACGTCTTGCCAATGCCCAAAGTACTCATAATTAGTCGCACCGTCAAATGGCTCAAAACAGCAACTAGCACTCCGCAGTCGGTTTTGAATCGACTATTGCGTTAAGTGCGCAAGCTTTTATAGATGACTCCGAAAGTTTGCACGGATAAAGTACTTTCGCTGAGCCACGTTTCTGTGAAAGAGACAACGTCGTAGCATTCATCCAAGCATGACAACAGGCATTTTTTGATGCATGTGTTCATATTACTTAAAATTGTAGTAAACTCCTGAGTAATTGAGCAGATTACCCACGCGAATAAGAACGGGTCTTCGTTTGAATTGACACACTGAATACTTCCCGTTTGTGTTAGAAAGAAAAACCCTTACACCACCCCCACACACAGAACTGGGACAGCTGGTCATCGCTGGTGCCGGGGGGTTCGAATCGAGGGCTTCTAAGATGTGGGTTACAGTGCGTCCCAGTATGCGATGCACCTGTATAGTTTGACCATAGCAAGCTATGGTGGATTGTTATTTGGCCCCAAGTTTGAGGTAAGGCAAAATATTTAAAAACACAGCTTATCAACGTCAGAAAGGTTTGGTTTGGTTGCATACTTGCCGCAGTAAGAAGTTTGGACGACATCTTCAGGACTAGGACTAGAATGATTGATGAACGTTGTCTGAATTGGGTCGACTATATCAGGATTATGAAAGGTTTCCATAGTACCAACTGTTGCGTGTCCAACACCAGCTAGGTTTGAGCTAGCACCATTTGGAACGCACCAGAACCACAATTTTCTAAAAAGGAAATTCAATTTTTCGGTAGTATTTGCTATTGAAAAATCAAATCCAGATGGATCTTGCGAGAAAAAAAACGATATATACCACTTTTCGTACTTAACTATATGCCGCTGAGATAAAAATGACCCGCCATTTGTAACTAAACTATTCTACGCCGAATTGTGTGGGCATGGATTTCGAACAACGGATTGAAGACGTAAACAGCTTGCATTGCCGCAAACCCGCATTTTTGTCTTAGTTAAGCCAACAAAAATATATAAAGAGCCGTCCGCTCACAATGTTGGCATTTAACCAAAACCAAATTTGTTATCGGCTAATAGCACTGATAGCAATTAGTATAGCGTAGTTGTTAAAAGGTTTGCACAAGGTACGCAACCGATCTAGGTTCGATACCCACACTCTGTATGTAGAATTGTTCTAACCCGAAAAGTGACTAATAATTATTAGGTTAAAGTGTCTTGTAAAAGACCAGAACTCGAAGGAGTTTGAGATTGGTAAACCGGAATTATAAATTTAAAAATTTAAATATCGTGTACCCGACACGATCTTGGTAATTTTAAAGCTGAAAATCCTGAATCCTAAAGTTAATTTTTTTTAATTGAATCACTTTACTTGAAGGTTTTGAAGAGCTAGAGCTCAATTTGTGACTCTTTTCTATATCTTATTTAGAACGATTCGAGTGTGTATCTTCGTCGCGAGCGGTTGACTCTTGTAGAGCTCCCTTCGAGTCGGTTAATTTTCATTATTTTCGGCGCAGTTTACTGCCTCCCGGTTATAGAAAGTGTCAATAAGGGTGCAATTTAACGATTATACAAAGTTAAGTGGCTTATAAAAGCATTTTCGGCATATTTTTGAGTGACGCGAGTGGTGACAGTTTGTGAAAATCGAATTCCGGCAAATGAAAAAAATATCTTTTCCTCGCATTACGGGCCGTCGATTCCCGATGCAAGGACAATAAAAGTGCACAGAAAACATCTAGAAACACAGTGTATATTCTAAAAATAGTGAAGGTTTTTCAGAGAAAAAAATTCAATCCGAAAAGTGAAAAAAGATACGGTAATAAGAAAAATTAGCATATTCAAATAACTGGCGTTTCACCAGCGACTAGCGACTACCAGGTGTCGCCCCAAAATTCTTTACCCGAAAAATAGGTGGCAAACCAGCCACTCCAGCTCAGCTAATTTCAGTCCGCGTCCCTTGTCACCTATGTTTTATTGGGTGTTTCATAGGCGGTGCTATCTTTGGAAATGAGCCGCCTTGGATATTCAACTGTTTTTTTTAACTTTCTTATTTTATTGCGTATGAGGAGAGGTTTTGATTTTTTAATATTCGGGAACACGTATCTGCCGGTCGACAAACTTTTCTTTGGACTGAGCAAACTAATTTCTATGTTTCTTTACGGTTTGTTTTACCAACTGATCCAAAGAGCATTCAATGTGCTTAGGGAAAACACATGGCCTTATTTGAGTAGAATGATGACTTCAATCATGTATAAGGTTTGAGAATTGACAATTCGCGAGAGGAATCGGGGACCGGTAAGCAATTACTTTCAGTTATGTCAGCACGAAGAATAAGTGTTTTGCTGTCATGTTCATTCAGCTTTCAATTCTATCTCATGCCTCCACGCGAGTCTAAGTTTATTAATGGCATTTGGTCCTTAGACCGGCGACGACTGGGTGCTATCAGCCTTCTGCCAATAGTAGCAGAATGAGAGTGTGCGAACAGATCTAGCGGAGAAAACAATACCGTCCAAATGAATAGTTGTTGGGATATCCGCTCCAATAAGACTTTAATTTGACTAGTATCGATGATCGCGGGTCAATATGTACTGAAAATTCGCCGCGTCTGTTTTAATGAATCTAATTTCAAGTTCCGTTATTGGTGGCAAGCCCGTGCATCAGGTTAACGAGCCTCTGTATTTCCCTTTAATGTTCGATATAATCGTTCGTATACGTGTATTTCGCAAACAATCCGATATTAGAAATAGGAAATACTTTCGTTGATTTATAACATCTCGAGCTATCATAACTCTTTGTGTGTATAACGTGTTATCACTCGGTAGTTTGCAACCCAAAAAATATATTTTGGAGAAGGTATAGCGAAATTAGTGCAATAAATAGTGATCCGGCCTATTATGCAGATAAGATTAGCTTTTCTAGGCAATACTCCCACGATCGGCTGTGTGGAGTTGAAATTGCTTTTGTTTAGAAAACATAAGATACTCTCGGTAGCCGGCTACCCAGTGTTTAAAAAGAACCAAAAACTAAACAAGATCTTCTTTTTCGAGCGATCGTGTTCTCGAAAACTTACTAAACTACTTCCTAATGAACTATGTACAGGTCGCATCGCTTGCATGGAGCGAATCCTAGAACACCAACTCCACGACACCTATGGAAGAGTGTGATGAACCTTCTGTATAAGATTCCTCATTTTATTCAAACGATCACCGGGTAAAATCAGCACCGACACGATAGAAACCACGAAAAAATTCGTCGCGTGATTGAATATTATTAAGAAATATAAGCAGTGCTCCTTATAGCCGGCTTTCCGGAGTTCAAGTTGCTTATTTTGCTAATCGTATTAATACAACAAATGATAAATTTCCCACATTCTCGGCAGCCGGCTGCCCAGAGCAATTATTACATGATAACGCTACTGGCACACTTACTAACAACTCTCCCATCCCGTGATACCTGTGGAGATGCAGAGGATTCCTCGGTCTCTAGTAGCAACATGTATCGGACTAACATTCCTTCCTTTCCCAGAAGATCTGCATTCGGACGTGGCCGGCGTCGGTATTGATCAGCATGCAGGGATCAGAATAGATTGTACAATGTGGCTCATCATGTTATTCCCAAGCATGTTGTTCCAATGAACATTTTGCAACCTAATTTGGTTCTGGTCAATAACGGAGTAGCAACTACGGGCGATCTCTTATGCTTATGCTTATGCTTCTGCTTTTCTATATCTTATTTAGAACCCTCCAACACCTAAGCTACAATAAGAAGAATGAAGATCAATCTAGGAACAATTTTTTTTTTTTGGGTTTTGATGTTAGAGCTAATACCAGTATAAGAAAGCATATTGAATTTGGTCAGTTGAACGAAAGAAATTATATGAAAAAATACCCCAGAGGCAAGATTCGAAGTTGCAACCCTTGGGACTGCAGCCCAATGCCTTATCTATGATAACGTCCCAGGAATAACACACAATTATCGCAGTGGTGACAGTGATCGTACCACTTGCCTTTAAAGCGAGATCTGCCGCCCACCACCTTACACCAAAAAATACTAAGTAAGATATTTACACCTACTAGAAAGTTAATTGTTTAATTCGATTAGCGGATTCACCTCCGTCATACCTTTTTAACTGGGCTAACCAAAACATGACTCGTATCACCTACTATAATTCTTCCAAGTACATACATGCATCGAAACCAAATCATTAACGTGTCGTGTCGATGGTAAAGGAAGTTGAGGCATTGCGAAAGTCCACGTCAGTATATTTTTTTATACTTCAAAACGGCAGAGGTAACAATTCTTCAGTTCGAATGAATAGAATGGAAATATGTAGAATTAATCGATAGATTTTGGAATTAGAATTCTCCTACAGATAATACGACAAAAAGAGGCTGTTTATTTCATTGAGTCCTAAGAGTGATGCTTATTGAAGTCACTATTTCAGCTTTTATTTTTGAGCAAGTAGTTGTAGTGATGTGTTGATGCGCAAATATCAACGATGAAACCGATAAGCATTGGTTGGGCAGAGACTTCGCACCATGGGTTAACTGCACCAAAAAGCTGGTGAGAATTATGACCCGTTGTTGTACGAGCTATTTTGTATTTACCAGTTGAAGCAATTTTGATCTTGTCAACATCAGACTTCGAATCAAAACACTCATTTTTCACTCTATGAATCCAGTAAGCAAATTTCAATCCTCTAACTTTTCTTATTTCCTAAATACAGCATGCCCTCTTGAGCATTTTCGCCGTGAAGTTGAGCTGCCATCGCCCCATTGATTGGTACGGAACGGAAGCAGGCATTCACCCAAAATTTGCAAGTTTTCGTCAATAGTGAGTGCTCTTTAAACTTGTCTGCCCGAACAGATGAACACGGCAGTACTTATTAAATCGCCGAAGTAGTACCAAGTGGAATTTTGAACAGATTGCATCGCACACTACTCTTTAACATTGCCGCGAATCAGGATCGCTTCACTGACCGATTTTTACCATTTCTTCTTTGACTTCATCATACAGGTACCTATTTCCCGATTGATCGGCTGCCCATGGCATACCAATTAACGATCTGCAACGGAGGTTTCTTTACTTCGTGCACCATACTAGAAGAAAAAAGAATATGCTGTTGAGCATTTGTCCCCCAGATCAAAAGGTACTCACAAATTTGTCAAAGCACACATGCTCAGAAATCCGAACCAATCAATGTGCAAACGTGATGGTTTCAGTAAAGCAAAAGTTTCCACCACGAACGCTCTTGCAAGCTAGTAATTTCAAAACCAATCCAGCACTTAACCTAGAAAGGTACGGTGTTGCCTTTCAAGGCATTTTCAACCAGATCAAGAAACTGTTGGGAAACCCCCTTCGCAAGTAAAAAGTTTCCGTTGGGTAGGTTTGTCATGCGAATTTTCTTTCGGCAACCATCATAATTGCTCTCATCATACCCGCCACTAATGCTGTTACGAAACGAAGCCCAAGCCACAACCGTCAACACTTCCAAAGGACAGGCTTACGTATGCTTCCGCAAGAACGTCATCGGCGTAAATCAACAAAAGATCGCAACATCATGCAATTATAAAATTACCAAAAATATTAACACTCACTGCTTCCGCCGTTCTCCTGTCTCCGAGGGGTGTAGATTACCTTATAGGGACGGCCAGTCAGCCGGCCGGCAGATCAAATATCAAAGCAATTCCGCCTAATAACAATGATTGAGAGAGGTGGAATGGAAAAGATAACCACGCATGGGAGCAGAAAAAAACACAAATTTCCACTCCAGCATATTAGGCCGAACCTCAGCCGCAATCGGAAGGCGCGAAAAATCATGCGAAACCGTATCCGTCGAATGCGAACTTATGTAATGGAGTGTGTTTTATTCCTGCTTCTTCTACCGCCGCGCGGAGTGACGGGGGGACGGGCTGGCGGATACGCAGAGCAAATTTAAATTGACCACTTTCAACCAGGGCAGCGTTACTGATGTTGCTACTGCTGCTGCTGCTGCTGCCGAGCCGCTTCATCTGACTGACCGAGTAAAATAATTTCTGTTGATGGTTTGAAACATATATCTCACAGACTTTCTCTGAGAAAATTATGTATGAAATGTAGTGACGTCTTTTTTCGTGGACGTACTGAGAAAGGGTCAGTGTGCCCCGGCTTTTGGAAGCGGTTTTTCGAATTCTAAAGTTTAAAGAATTGGCGATACTCGGAATACATGGAACATTCATGTCTTCAACAAAGCTGTATTGACATTTATTCCACTTTTATTCTCTTCCAAAAAGTAAAACTTGACAACGAAACTACGTACATACAATCTAATTACGCCATTTACTTCAATCAAACGCTTTAGCAAAAATTTTGAACATATTTTCAAAATTCATATAATTTGTAGAAAAATATAAGATTTGTTTACAGAATATTCTAAATGTCTTTTGAAATAAAAAATCTCAATAGATATCTTCCAAAATAAAATTGTTTTAAAATTTTGTATTCATAAAAGTAATTATTTCATTATTTTATTTTCAAATAACAACCTTTCCAATAAGTCCTCCGTGTTTTAAAATATTCCAAGCATCTTAAATTTTAAAACGGTGCCAATCATCGATTGATGATGATTTACCCTGTTAGGTGGTAACTGGGAGCCACCATTTTGTATTTCAAAGTGGTGTCAATCATCAGATTCCGTTATCTACGTACCACCCCTTTTAAAACGACACCCATGTTGATGGTAGTTATCGAGGTTTTCTGATAACCGGAAACCACCGTATTGGATTACAAAATTACTTTAAGCAATAATTAATTACTTTTTACTTAGTTACGCCAGTTTACATACAACACGATCTACTGTAGAAATATCCGGGGGTGAGTGGCACAAAATTCCAGCAGTCGCTCTACACTTTCCGTGACGACACCTGAATGACGACGGCTACCCACTACTCATCTCGTCTAAAATAGCTCTCGGAATACCTCTTCGTGAGTGGGGTGACGTTGAGAATATGGCTCCAAATTACCAATGGAAATTAAGATAAAACCAAATGAATCCAAAACCTGGTACATCATAAACTATCTTTAAAATGAGAGTCAGAAACCGTCAAAGACGACGCTTTTACTTTTGTTTGTACAGAAACAAATAGACAAAGTTTGGCCATTTTGTTTCTAAGTGCTGTGGTTAAAATATTCTTAATTTTGTAATAACTAGTTTGTCTAATTAGTAAATACAGAATCCTACATTCTCGTCTGCCACCTTTTCTCAGAGAAATTAGAGTGAACATCAGAGATGAGAGAAAATTTCGCAGTAAAGCATTATTATAATGACTATAATAGTCAAAAGGCAACTGCAGTGAAACTGTGCTATTGTATTGATGTTGAAATTGTCTTAAAAAATACATGTACCTGGAATAAAAATGATGAAAATGTAACACTTCAAATCTCCGCAATTCTAAATTTAAAAAAAAAAAAATCGTTCTTTGAGCAAAGTTCCGTAATTTGAGCGATACTATGACAGTGCACAATCAATCACTCTTCTATCAAATCATGTATCAATGTGTTTTTGTGAATTTTGGAATTAATGCGATTATTTACGTGGTTTTTTTAATTAACGCGGTTCTTTGACGTGGTTTTTTACGCACACGTATCTCCCGCGCAAAAAGAAAACTGAAAACGACACTCCATATCAGTCAGATAGTTGAGAAGTACGCAGTGCGATGAATGAAACGCCCGTAGTCGTATTGCACATCGTTTTCGTTCTCAGAGCTTTCATAGTTCGGCAAACACCGAAACCGGTGGTACTCAAATTGGGACTGTTTTTTAGTTTTTGGGAGCACCTTGAGACTCGCACCCGTATCCAAACTATTATTTTTAATCTCACTCGTTCATTTTAGCGCATATGGGAAAGATTCGATTCATGTAACCGGTCCGCGTAAAATTGATTAGATGACGGCAGTAGTAGTTCGTATCGAAAGTGTTGCGCCATATTTAGCTCGATTCTTAGCGTAATTCTACCCGTTTGAAGCTGTTGTTTAAAACAATGTGTATAATTTATGTTCAGGCACTCAATTCGAATGTTCGTATCGAATAAGCACAAATTTTCACACTACTTTGGCACTTCCGATCAATTAAAATTACTTAAACTTTGCGAAAGAAATACATTGTAAAATTAAGCGTAAGCGTAATTTACGCGCTCAAATACGGGGGATAGGCGAATCCTATACACGGTTGCGCACTGTATCTGTAATTAATTCTATCCAATTCTCATATATTTCTAAAGAAAAACAGTAATATCAAAATATTGATAATCGATGTAAAAATGTTTGAAGTATAATCCATGTTTGGTTGTGTTAGTATGACAGTTGCGGTTAAATTACAGGTTGTTCTACAAGTTGGGTTAAACTTTCTGTACGCACACATTCTCATTCCATTTAGGAATGTCGGTGTGTGATGCATTGGCGTCAAATAATTCAATTATTATTTTCAAACCTGTCGTTAAGAGAATAAAAGCACAATATTTCGCTTAGTGTTGTATTTTCAAATACATTAATAAAATTATTAATATTGTAATCAAAATATTCTATATTCAGTAGTGTAGTTCTAGGTCAACAGCTTGTTCAAGCCAACTCGGCTGTCCCTAGTAGTTTTTATTGTGGTTAGGTGTAACATTTCTATGGATACTGAAAGCTCTTCTTCTACACTAGACGAATTTCGCGCCAACACCCTCTCAGATTTTAATGAAACTTTCTGTACATGAGAACTTTATCACAAAAAGCCACTTTGCATACTTTGTTTTTCCAAAAATGATCTAGACTGTCTTTTGGAAAGGGTCAAACTCTTTTTACCAATTTTTTTCAAATGGCTGTAGTCTAAAAATGACAAATCCTGCCAAAAAAAAAATTGTAGGAGTGATTTTCACAAAATTAGTCAATTTTTGAATAAAAATATTGAAAAAATTCTTCATCGACTCCTCCACTGAAAAAAATCGGTTTTAAAATTTTAAAGTCGATTTACAAAAAAACCCATCTTTGATTTGGATGAAATTTTGTTCCAAGATAGGTAATTATGTTCTCTACCTACCGTCTAAAATTCAAGTTGGGAACTTTTAAGCAGTTCGCTCACGAGGCGACAGGACACACGCCACAAAAAAGATGGACTATAGATTTTGTTCTACCTATTCCAACACTGTTGCTGTTGCCGTGTTGGAATAGGTAGAACAAAATCCATTGTGAATATTTTTTGTAACGTGTGTCCTGTCGCCTCGGTAGCGAACTGCTTTAAGGAAAAAAAGTTATTTGAACAAAACTTTTCCTTGTCCAAACTGAATTCTTTTTCAGTGTATTTTTATTGAAAACCAAACCAATGAAAGTCATAATCATCTCAGAATCCAAATTCCCAACTGCTAGCTGCCTGATACATGCAAAAGGTATCAGTAACGAATTTGGTATAGCATCTCGGACTGGACTGGAACGAAGCCGAAGGGATTCGTTTAACGGAGATCTGGTACTAGAACACTTAGCGGACGACCAGACAACATGTTTAATATCGTGATAACTGCCACCACAAGCACAGAGAGCGCTCTCCACGACCCCAACACGCCGGAGATGGGCATTCTACGTATAATGATTGTACTTGACCCGATATATCACCTGAATGAAATCGTGACCCTCATCCATTCTCTTGGACCAAGGTTTGTTGATACCTTTAGGATTACTGAACTTCAATCGCTCCACGAAATTTATCAATTTTCGAGCGTCCTCTGAGAAGAAATTTAAAAAAACTGGTTGAAGTTACGCGATCTTTCATAAATATCATCTTCTAATGCCTAAATGTCCGCCTTCTCATTATCATTTCAATCCCTCATTTCCCGGAATGGAGCACTGCGAAAGAACTCAAACCAAGGTAATGTGCTATGATTTTTCAAATAAAGTACTCAAAAACTCCCATGTTTTCTCCAGGAAATACAAAGAGTGCTTTCCATGCTCCATGGAGTCTCCTGTAACTGTAACGATGTGTGCATGGTCGTTGATGGGTAAATATAAAACCATCAGTTTTGTAACGAACGTTCCGTGTACTCCAGTCACAGGATGAATCGAATACACAACGTAGGCCCGAGCCACCATACGAAACATTGTTTTTCTGATGATCCGTCCGTTATTCCGTCGACGGACCGGTGCCAATAAACGCGTTTTTCAGCATTCATCAGGTTTTTCACTTGCATTTGTAGCGTCGCGTATATTGGGAAAAAATCGGGTGATCCAACGTTCAAAAGTCCCTTTCGCGTACAACTCTAAGCAATCTCTGCCCCCCACGCAGTAGGAGACTACCGAGACCAGGAACCACTTACTTGGGTTCTGTAACAGCACCCTTCAAGGGTCACTCTCAGGCCTTTACGAGGAAGCTTAGGAGAGAAAACTGATTTTCCTCTTTCGGAAATTTATAGGCACATTAGAAGATGTTCCCACAATGGGATGGTCATACTCTCGCACCTTTAGTTTACAAGGAAACGTAAAAATTAGTCGTTGTCGGTGGTGTAGCGCTCTTTTGTATTTCTTATCGGAGCGTTCCTTAAAAGAATGTTTCATTTTGTCCCCACATAATTTATATGCGGGATATGTCGAGAATTCATGCGGAGTCTCTCCACAGTAGGGAAACTTTTCATGATTTTCTCCGGATTTCCACAGCGTAGACTAGCCCCACCCAAAAGATTAAAGTTTGGAAGAGCCGATTCGGCGAAATGTTCGAAATGAGGCTGATGAAAAATAAGTTGTTTTCATGTACTCCTTGATTTTTTGTGAACGCATTTGCTTGCGAACCAGAATTTTCACTGGCCAAAGCAAGGGGAGACTACACCATCAATCTGTACTTCCCAGGCGGGTACATAGACAAGATACTTCTTCGTACACGGCCAAGTGGTATTTAGTTAAGTCTCGCAAATAACGATGATGTTAAATGGTTTATCTTGGCTCTCATTCAAGTTTGTTATGAATATATACCAAATTCGTTACTAATACTTTTTGCATGTATCAGGCAACTAGTAGCTGGGAAAGTATTTTATGAGATGATTATGACTTTCATTGGTTTAGTTTTCGATAAAAATACACTGAAAAAAATTCAGTTTGGACAAGGAAAAGTTTTTTTCAAATAATTTTTTTCCTTGAAAGTGCCCAACTTGAATTTTTGACGGTAGGTAGGGAACATAATCTTGGAACAAAATTTCATCCAAATCAAAGATGGATTTTGCTTGACCTTAAAATTTTAAAACTGATTTTTTTCAGTGTAGGAGTCGATGAAGAATTTCATTATTTTTATTCAAAAATTTGATAAATTTTGTGAAAATCACTCATACAACATTTTTTTGTAAGATTTGTCATTTTTAGACTACACCCATTTGAAAAAAAAACTGGTAAAAAAAAGTATGCAAAGGGGCTTTTTGTGGCAAAGTTCTCATGTACAGAAAGTTTCATTAAAGTCTGAGAAGATGCTGCCAACTCTGAATACGATTTAGCGTGAAATTCGTCATTATCGAAAAATATAATCGCATGAGAAATAATTTAAAATTCAAAATAAATCTTCTAAGATGTGTGAAATCAAAAAAATGTATACGTTAGATAAATAATAGACCACCTATACCGTCGCTACATGCATAACTGCTTCATCTTCTCTGGAAGTCGCCACACTGAGATATACTCGTAAATCTACTGAGAATATTTTCCATACAGGAAACTTTCCTCGAATATACGAATTTTTCGTATATGCGATGAATCACTTGTAGTTCTACGGGAATGTTTTTGTTTTTATTGCGAGTTTTTCTTAAAAACAACGAAATAACTTTCGTAGGCTTATTGCGCTTGTTTCATTAATTAAACGAATTGTTTGATGGAATAAACGAAAGTTTTTATAAACGAGCATCTTTCGTAATAAGAACGGTTTTTTTTTCCAAAGAATCCCCAACATAATTATGTACGCACAAAAATTCAGACCATTGACCAAATTTATTCGTCCGCGGTTCCGAGCGTTTTCGGGTATTGTAAAAAGTTGGTTTCGTTCATTTCACGAACTAAAACATGGCAACTTGAAGAACGAAAATTTTCGTAATTTCAAACATTTAGTGTACGTTGCACGAAATTTATCGTAGAAGGTGAAACGAAATGCTTCATTATTTTACTAAATGTTTGTATGTACAAAATTTTCATCCGATTTTGTTAGGACCGATATTTGAAAACATCGATTTTTTATATTAAAGAAATCGATCTGGCAAAATGCTTATCACTACGAAAGATGTTTATAGCAATTCGTGCTATTAACGATATAGATTCGGAATCAACCTAAGAAATTGGTTTTTCGTTGATCACGGCCCCACAATATTTATTAGGGCATCGCAAATTTTTTTTTTTTTGGTTTCCCCCCTGCATATTGTGACAAATGTCAAAGTAAGCTCAAATGCCAAATTTCACATCATTTGGCCAATTCTAGCCTACCGCCCACTTCGCTTGAATTTTTTGAAATAGGTGCTATGGGAGAATATGGAGTATATTTTTACTATAACTTTTGAAGTAGCAATCAGAAATTTACAATTCATACCTCTTTTTAAAGGAAATACCGGTAACGCGTCTATTTTTATTTTGTTCCTAAGGATTTTCTACGTTCAATAAGGTACAGTTTTTTAAAATTGAATGATGAATAATAGAGATATGTGCACGAGAAAATGATTAAATTTAATTTGAATGACAAAAAGCCCTATAACCCCAACTTCTTCTATTCTGACAAAGATCAAAAAGGTTCCGTTCGATTTCTGAGATTTTCTCGCATTAAAAAAACTGTAAAATATGTATGATTTGCATCAGGGAGCATAATTTTTTTTTAAATATAGGGAATTTTGGGGCCAAATGTCCCAGTACCCAACTTTCCCGTATTTTTCTGGGACCAGAAATATCTCCATTAAAATGCTAATTTTATGATCAGTACTTCATAAGTTATATTTTCCCTCCATATTCTCCCATAGCACCAATTTCAAAAAATTCAAGCGAAGTGTGCGGTTGGCTAGAATTGTCCAAACGATGTGAAATTTGGCATTTGAGCTTACTTTGGCATTTGTCATAATATGAGAGAGAGGGGCTTTGAAAATTAAAAAAAAAATTAGCAATGCCCTAATATTTATTCACGAAAAACAATCTCTTTCATATACAAAATTCGAGCCTAAAAGTTCGGATGAAAAAATATACAAAATTTTTTTACGGTGAACGAAAATAAAGTCGTGCTATTTACGAAATATTCGTGCTATATAGAAACATTCAGTAAAATAACCAAACATTTCGTTTCAATCACGAAAAATAGTTTCGGTTTTTTTTTGAAACCATAACATATGAATGAAAAAATTAAAGAATTTGTTTTTTGAGGGAAACTGGAAATCTGAGCATTTTTGTAAAACAATATTAAAAAATAAATGGAATGAATCCGAAACCTTTATTCAAAAAATACATGTATTCCCCATATAAAACTTTAGTCGTGTTGGGCACGTGTTAAAATGGTCCAATTTTGTTCCAATTTTGCCCAAATTTTTTCACCTTGATTCATTTTTTCATGGAAAAACTAGGCAACCAAAATCATATTCGTGGTAGACATTCGGGAAATATCTAATATACACAGAGAAAGTTTACAGTTTGCAAAACTTACAGAAAAACTTCTGTAAGACTGTGGGGGTAATTCGGACTCCCTCGATTTCTCAGAAAATAGTAAGACTTTCTGACTATCGTACGTATTCGTGGAATTACTAATCTGAAACATTAATTTTGCGAGCTGAATTTGATTCTTTGTTTTTTGTAGAAAGGAGATATAACGTGTTTCGTTTTTTTGAAATTCTCAAAACAAAAATCATTATAATTAAATCAACAAATAAAAGTGAAAAAATAAATGGTGAGTGTTTCGGAAAGCTTGAGGCTCTTATTTTATGGAATGATTTTTGTTTGGGTTAAAACACAGATATTTTCAAGACGCTCACCACTTTTGTGCGAAATGAGCGTACGGAACTATTCGGACCCCCTATTCCGTCAACCACCGTTCAGCGGCTTGCGGCTGCGCACACCATTGCACGCGCCACAGCAAAGAAAATGCATGGGCCGCCAATCGACAGCTGTGACTTACCAGATTAAGTTTTTGTAAAGCAATTCTTTTTCTTTTGCTTCTCTAGGAGTGTCTTTTATAAATATTTCATAGGTAAACATAATTCCATTGTAAAAAAATTAAAGAAAAATTGCGATCTGAATTGCCCCGTATGAAGGTTCGAATTACCCCTACATTGTAAAAGGATGGAAAAACGTAGAGGTTTGCAAATTATCGCCTAGCGCTGCCATTCAGTGGTGAAAATGAAGCTTTTATGGCATCAAAATGTAGCTGAGGTTTCAAACTAATAATTAGGACCTTTGACCGGTAAATTTTTTCTTATCTATCCACCTAAAAGGGCGATTTGTTTAAGTAGGTTCGAATAGCCCCAGGTTCCCCTATAGAATAGGCGACAACTAAAATAGTTCAGTTATGTTAAAGATTTTTACCATTCTATCCAGCCAACACTATATGTATTGATTAATTCTCCATAGAAATCTTTTTGCACATACCTGGAAAGAGAGAAGAGAAAAAAACAATTAAAAAATTGAACCTTGTGCGAATAAACTTTTTCTTTAATTTTAAACCGATATTGTTTGCAAGATTCTGTATGACTAAAATAAACACCGAAACAAACATTGCGCGAAGAATAAGTTAATTGTATATTTTTAATTGTTGCTTTCACTACAAATTTTATGTTTAAATTTGAAGTTACGAAAATATAAACCGGCTACGTTTCATACAAGAACGAACTGATGGCTTAAAAAAGTTTGCTGAGTAATCTCAAGGTTAGATAAGTTTGCAGGCTACTATAGAGCTCAAAAAAGTGTTCATGAACCAAATTAATTTACCACACAAAACGTTTGCGCAGTCCGCAAAAAGTTAGCTATCATGTATCTGCCTAGCAAACCCCCGATTATAAAGTGCTTGCCTTTGTGATCAGCAGTTTTGCCTGGAATATTAACCCCAAACAATTAATGTACGATCAATAACAACGATCATCACATTTCAGCTAGCGAGCAATTAATTCCCGTACATTTCAGCAAAACCACGCTCCTTAATATGCCATCATATCGTGCTTGTGCTGCAGGCTTGCAATTATTACTGCCGCAGAATGGAATGAATGGAACAAAATCCCATCGAAAAAAAACAACAAAACTGCCGTTGTTCGCAAGTCCACAAAAATCCGCTTAGTTCTGCCGATTCCATTGTGAAAACGCGCGAAAATGTCGAAATCGACGATCATGTTCGTGCTTTTAATTTCATTACCGCGAGAGCTTGAAGCCGATCGGTGCGGCTTCTTGTGTACTGTGAAATATATAATAATAACAGAGAGAGAGAGAGGATAAAAAATGGCACCAGCCTGTGTGCAGAAGGTGCCAATGATGGCGTGGGAGGGAGAAGCCCATTGGATTGAAGGTGCGTGCGAAATTCTGTTCCGAAGCTGAGCGGTTACTAATAATAATAATTTAAGTGCAGCTTCGGAAAAAGGCAGCGGAGTTGAAGATCAGCTGTTCCGATTAAACCTACGCATTCCGACGGAGGCGTGCGAAATTTGAAAGGAGTGACTTTGAACTCAATCAGTGAACTGTTGGCCAATAAAGTGCAAATTGAATGGATGCGAATAAAAACAGCATCTATTTTAATGTATTATTTAACGCTACATGAATTAATATACGTCATAGGTGCTATAATTATCATCATTCGAGCTATAACCAAATTTGTCACGCTATGCTCATCTGTCGACGAACGCTCAACCGCGACTTTCCATTTCTAAATCCCGCCGCACAGCGATTTAAATCGCTCTGAAAAGAGGACCATAAAAATGCAAGTCGGCACGTGGGATCAGATTCGGGCAAGCTAATCCGCACCTCGACCGACGTTCATTGATGCGTGAGGCACTAGTCGCGCACTTACACGCCGGACTAAAACTGCTCATGCCCACAATAAATCAGCTCACGTTAGAAAGCGATTAGAGGGGAGGAGATGTCTATTTCCCAAAACTACGTGACGATGGAAACTGCACTTCGATGGATATTACCCCTGCACTTAATCGTTTCCAAAACAGACCAAGTCGCATCACCGCCATCATCATCATCATCGTCGCGTCTTGTGCCCTTCCGAGGAGGGACAAGATGACTTAATGGAAAATTAAAAGACATACCGCGCCAGGCCAGGCCAGGCCAAGCCGTGTGGTCCAGACATCAGCAGCGGTTTAACCATCTTTGGCGGTGGTGTTGAGTGGTGAACTGATGGCGCCCACTTTCCATGAAAGGTCACCCGGAGCACTCTCACTTTTAGGCGAGTCGTGCAACTGATTTGTATTTGTCGCAACCGGGCTGAGTAAATCATAAAAGTAAAGTAAACAAACGCAAGCAGATGGAACTGTTGAACTTTCAGTCAACTAAACGCTTCGTCGGCTGGGCTCTGTTCGGTGTGAAGAACACAGCCGATACAAGGCGATCACGATAAAATTGCATCACAGATTCGCTAAGCCTTTTCATCGAACATAGCCATTTGGAAAATTTAACGAAATTAGATAGGAAAATAAGCAATTTCGATTTTATTACTTTTTGTTTGAAGTTCTTATATTTGGTATTTTTATACTAAAAAATAGTAATATTAAAAATGAGACTCACGTCGTTAGGGACTATTCTTAAGTTGTATTACGCTTTTAGATGAGCCATTGAGCAGTCTGCTTCCTCATCTCGTACAGATCAGAAGCCAAATAGCGCACCGCTTGCGAACAGCACACAAACAAAAAATACTATCCGCGCCGCGCCGTTCTAACGTGTACGTGTAACATATAGACACAGAAAAGTTCCGTTGAACGTAACTTCGAGTGAAATGAACAGTGAACAACAAAATAAATTTCGCCCATTACGGGAGAACACAATCGCGATTGATTTTTCGCAAACCCGTCTTAGACCTTCAGTGCGCGAGGTGGAACAGTTGGTCAAGGTGAAAATGGAAATTGATCTTACAGAGGTTTCACACGTCCAGCTTCACCGCACCAGGAATGTAGTACTACAGGCTTCCTTACTGCTCTCGATATTAGCTTATTTTCTCTTTTGCAAGCAGTTAAACGCAGTAGGGCTGTTTACTAGCTCCCAGCGAAAGCGAGAGAACACGTTCTCGAGAATCGAGATTTTTTTGCGTTCACGCATATCTCTCTACCATGCAGGGGGGATGCGAAAGTATTAATTCTCGCCCAATTCAAGAGGGAGTGTTCCTCATCAGATACTCAGTTACAGAAAGAGCATGTTTGAAAAAATGCCAATAAAATAAGATGGTTTCGAAAATAACAGAATGGCGATATTTTATATCAAATGAGTGCTTTATTTAGGCTTTGCATATTCAAACCAGCCATTTATATGTACACCCTAAGCTAACCCAAAGTTGTTCAGTAATTTCATTTGACGATTGGCACAGTAATTTTTAACGGAGATCAGCAATTGATTTAAAAAATTGCGAAAGCGTATTCATTTTTGAGCGACTTCGGTAGATTTACGAATAATTTGCTGCTAAAACCTGGAATATTTTTAATTGAATTTATTATTACTTTTGCTTTTTTCGGTAAATTATCCACCATTCAGCAAAATACTAACTTGTTCGGCAAACATCATCGAATCTCGTCAAAAACATACAAAACACGTACAACAAGCTATCTGTTAAATCGCCATTTTCGGAGAAAAACATTAACACGACGTGTTTGCACATTGCAAACACTTCTTAGTCTTTCGTAAAACCATGAATTTTCAACAGAACACAGTGAAAGCAGTAATAGTGAGATTTATGTGGTTGTCATTGTCATGTTTGAGGTGTACTTATTCCTTGACTAAGGCAATTTTACACATGACGATTTTGGATAAAGGCCTCGAAAGTGTAATAATTAGAAGCCTGATAGTGCAAGGAAGTGTAGATTCAATCGTGAAAAAGTGGAAATAATTCGGCTTTATTGATAATTATTGAAGATTTTTGCGAACAAGCAATTTTTTTGATAATGAGAATGTTTTGTGTTCAGAAATTCCGGGCTAAAATTCGTAATCAAATTCAGGAAATGTAAGATTACTTTCGTTCGAGTTTTAATTTTCTGTACAACCTTTAAAAGTTTGTAAATTAATTTCCACTACCAATTCGTTGAATTTAATGATCAAATTACTGAACAAGTCAGCAATCCTCATCTGAAAATTTGCTGAGTATTTTTGACGTTTGGATAAAAAGGGAATATTGCGGTTTACTGAATTGACTTCCGAATGGCCTGCTGTTGAAAACCCAAGTAAAATTTTCCAATGCTCAATAATTCAAACTAAGTGTTTAATCTATGCACGTTTGGTGGAGCAAATTAATAGCCATTTGAGCATTACACCAATATTAGGACACTTTTTATTAAACATGGTCCTTGAGAATGATTTGAAGAGAACGTTGATTTTATTATGGCAAATATTGGATTAAGGCGGAAAATGGTAAAATGCTGGTGTTTAAACGCAACAAAAACTTAATTCGAGTGCCTTAATTTATACCCTGCTATTTACGGCAATGAGATGAAGAAAGATGGCAGACGCTGCTTTAACCAAAGGCTTCATATGAGTAGGGTTATAATATAATTAGGATGAACATAGTCTCAACATCCTATCAGTCTTATAGGCATTTGAGTGGTTACACCACAGTAGAATCTTTAAAAAGTCGAATTTATATTTATTAGTCTAAAATGTGTTTTAGGATGTTAAAAATTATATCCCAAAAAATGGAAGACGAATACGATATATAAATGTTCAAATTATCAATTCTTCCGTTGGCGTTGTTTCTGTGTAAACCTCAAACCCACTTTTTTTGAGTTGGCCGGAAATACAAGTCGAATCCTACTTAAGTCGCTTGCCACTGTCATAAGGAATCAGAAAAACTATTTTTTTTGGCTCTAGATTTAAAATTACGGGAGATAATTTTCAGGCCGTGCACCTCTACCTAAAAAACTCGCATGGGGGGAAATGCTACATGGTTGCCATTTTGTGATGAAATTGCTAAAAAAAATTATTTTTCTGATCCAATACATATGTTATAAATTCCTTTTAACAACATTTCAACTCATCCCTTTATTGAGCCAACAAAAAATTCCGAAATATGCCCATTCGTTCGAGCTCTACACTGGTGTAACACCTTAATGTTGTTCAGCGATTTTGAACTGAAAGCTGCCAATTCAAACATCTTTACTAATCCCAGAAGGTAAAACATGGATACTTATCATGAAAGCCGAGTGAAATATTCGAACACTGATGTGAAGCGAACTAATTTTGGTTCCCTTGGGGGCAAAGAGGAAACTATTTTATTCTCATCTGCCAACTGAGCAATTTATCTCCGTTGCTCCACCAGACTATGATGAGGTAAAAGCAGAGCATCTAGTGAAAGTTTGCTCTGTTACAAGCAAGAGGATTCAGTAATGAGAGCATGTGGTTTCTCTCTGTTCTCCTAGTAACTGGGCAAAAAAGCGCACCAAAATAAAACTCGTGTTATATGCGGGTAAAATATTTCTCTATCTCTTCGTTGCAAAGATGAGTAAAATGAAGCCTGAGTACTAATAACGTTCAACTCCTTAGCCGAGGCAGAAAGCTTCGTAGCAAAGAAAAACATGTAACATGACGTCGTATATGAAAACGTCAAAACCAAGATCCCCGTGTATATGGATCTCGATCTAACTGAAATAAAACTCCATGATCTGGCACCTCGTACTGGCACGGAATATATTAAAAGATTCATGTCGAAGTATGGAGAAGTGGAATCAGTCTCTAACGACACATGGAGAAACTTTTTCCCTGGCATTCCCAACGGTGTTCGAGTTGTACGAATGCGACTGAACCAACCTATACCGTCTTATTTAACTTTCGAGGCCAGATCATCGCAAGGTGTTAACTGCATACAAAGAACCCTTTGCACATACCCTGGACAGACGCACACGTGCCAGTTTTGTAACAAAATGGCACACTACGGAAAGCCATGTGCCAAATCAACTAAAGAAAATTCATCTACTACAACCCACACCACCAAACAGCCTTGGACATCTACTGATACACCACAGACAGCCGGTCAAAAAAATGCATGCCGGACAAAAAATATTCCACGGTATCCCAAAGCCAATAGTTAACGTACACAAGGAAGAAATAAACAAGAAGGAAGACAGCTATACCAGAGTCACACGAAAACACAAAGAGCACCAAGAATCTAACAGCGACGAATAAAGCTCCAACGATGAAGACATGGACGTAAACACGAGCGAGGGAGAGGGCAGACGGACTGAGCAGAAAGCGACAGTAGGTAAACCTGACCCTTGCTCACCATCAAGAAAGAAGATAAACATGAGAAGCGGAAAGCAGTGCGCCCAAAAAGGCAGCAATAATCTTTGCTTATTTTTTTACTATTATTTTATGAATTGTAATCTTTGAATTGTATACGAAATCAAAAAGGCGAATGACCCTTGGGGTTAAAACCTTAATAAACAAACAAACAAACAAACATGAGCCACTGAAGAAAAAAAATAAAAAAAAAATAATTCTGCGACATTAAAAATCAAATTTAAAGAGCTTGAAATAGAATTCGCGAACGAATTTTAATCTGTCACAACCATCTACTCACGTTTTATTTTACTCTACTGTTGCCGTATGTAAGATTTTGCTGTACACCCTCCCTATTAAAACATAATTTATTGAAGGACATTTAACAGTAACAAAATTCTAAAACCACCAAGTTCTCTGCTATACTTTTAAACTAATACGATTATTTCAATTAATCAATTATCTTATAAGCTGACTGGTATTATTTAGCTGATCCAGCTAGCAAAAATAGGCTGTCCAAACATTTTTTTCGAGAGTTGTCCTACTGGAGCTGTAGAGATAGGGTCTCGGAAGGGCTCCCTGTCAGAATCACGCCCACTAAAACACTGCTTTAGGACAATTGTAGCGGTCCGTGATTCTGAATGTGATATTCATTGTACGGTTCAGGTATGTGCGGGCGTGGGGACTCGCGATAGCGTTTATCATCGCGAAGGGCTCGAGCATTTGTACGTTTTTTTTTCATTTCGTTTATTTGATAGGCACAAATGCGTTAGCTTTGCGGTGCCAAATTCTTTTGTTTTTACATTTTGGATATTTTAAAACTAGGAGGTTACAATGCTGAAATATTTTTTTTGTAAAAGAGAAAAATTTTACAGCTATCTTAAGCCTAGAAATAAGATTCTATATACAAGAGAGGGGGCAAAAGATTTTTTTTATGAAAAATTTTAAAACAAGGAATTCAATAGTAATAGTTTTTAGGAAATATTTACAGTTATCTTAAAACTAACAATATAGTTTGGTACACAAAAGCGGGAACAAATATTTATGAAAAATTTCACAGGTGTTTTGAAACTATCTTAAAACTAGGAATACGGAATACAAATTTAAACTTTTTTACCGGAGACTTATGCTTGGTCAAGATATTGAGAGGGGGGCTTATTTCCAAAATCGGTGTAGAAGCAGTTGTATCAAGGACAGGGGAGAGAAGGCGTAGATGGTGACCGGAGCATTTGTACGTTAACGTGTTCGATCGCGTGTGCGTTTGTATGTCGCGTGTGCTAACGTGTATATAACTTCGCGTGTATACATTCTATTTTATAACAGTGTGCCTTTCGCATATTCACGTGTATTCTAGAATGATCGCGCGCGGACCGTGAATTTGATACTTATTTTTTCGTGTACGGTTCAGATTCTAGAAGAAAGTGGGTTCTTCCATATCACTAGAGTTCCCAGTCATGTCGCAGTAGAACGTGTGGTCTAGTGAATATGAGCTTTATTTTTTTATTGGTCCAACTGGATGTATGGACCCAAGTTGCTAGAATGAAGAGTAAAGATTTCCGGACGTGACCGATTCATGATTTCGCGCGTTTGCAGGTTCGTGTTTGAGAGCGCGTTTGTAATTTCGTATATACTAAACCGTTCACATTATTACCGGAGTGTTATCAAGCATGCGCGATCGCGGGCATAGGTGTGCGTGGATGATCACGAAGGGCTTAAGCGTTCCTATGACGACGTGGCTTTCACATATTCGCGGAACGTCATTCATTTAGTTTTCGGTGTACGGATCACATTCTGACAGGGAGTGAGTTACCCCATATCTTTAGAGTTCCCGGTCATGTCGCCATGGATCGTTTTGTCTCGTGGATATGGGAGTTATTTTTTCTTAATTTTTCAATTTTTTTTGATTAATTAGTATGGACCTAGACTGTTGGTACCGAGTATAGAGACTTCCGGACGATATCGACTCATGATGGTAGGAGCGCAGGAGTTTGTAGGTTGACGCTTGAGTTTATGTTTATGAGTGCTGAGACCTTATCACCGGGGTGTAATCATGTTTGCGAGTTCGTGGGCGTAGGTCGCTTGGAAAATCGCGAGGGGCTCTAACGTTTGTACACTGATGTGATTTTGTAACATATTTGCGTGTGTTCCTGAATGGTCGCGCGAACCGTGAGTCTGATACCAAATTTTCGGTGTGCGGTTAAAACTCTGGCAGATATTGGGATCCCTTATATCGATAGGGTTCCCGGTCATGTCGCTATGAGACGTGTTGTCTAACGTATGCGGAATAAAATTTGGACAAAATTCAAAAGGCAATATTTTTGTAGAAAACCTTTTATTAAATGTTATCTCTATATGACAACATTTGTCAGCTTATTAACTTAATGTGGTATAAAAATTGAGTCCATTCGAGAAGTTTTATGACAATTTGCAGAAACTTTTTGTAAAGGAGTCGAAAAAATTGATGTTAGCATATTCTTAATTTCTTACTTAATTTTGATTATCATGTTTGTTAGTTTTAGGTCAAAAATTACTGGCATATACACTCTGCATCAAATTATCACAGAAATCCTCATTTGGACGCAATTGCGGTACATTTGGAGGGTTATCAGCCTTTTGTACAAGAGGTATGCCCTAATCCTCCAATGCGCCAAAACTTTTTTTGGCATAACAGCTAGGTGCCAGATTGGCCGTGCGCTGTCATTTTGTTCACATGGTTTCTCCTAGCGGGTTGAAATTAACACTAAATGTTTAAAATAAGTGTGCCTAGAGAAGAAAATCAAAATTATAAAATACACGAATCAAATTATATTACCTTAATTAATGAAAATTTAGACTATATTTAGAAATAAGTATAAAATTAATAGAATGAATTGACTCAAACTAACAAATTGAATGAAATAAATAAATGGAATGACTGAACCTGAAATGAATAAAATTAAAGATATGAACAAAATGAATTAAATGAATCAAATGAATTAAATTAATCAATTTGATTTAAGGGTTCAAATTAATAAAATGAATGGACAGAACAAAGAAAATAAAATGAATAAAAAATAAATTAAATGAATAAATGAAACAAACGAACCAAATAAACAAAATGAAGTGAATTGACAAAATGAATAAAAAAGAAGAAAATGTATTGATTGAAATGATGAACTAATCGATGTTGTAAGGTTATACATTAAAAAAAAATAAATTGCGTCAAAAGAATTATTTGGATGAAATGAACAAAACTGAAAAAATAGTCAGGTTAATAAAATGTTCTTCATTTTAAACAAAATGTATGAACTGGGAAAATGAATAGAATGCATTGAATGAAAACAGTGAATAAAATAAGTGAAATGAATGATATGACTAAAATGCACGAAATGAATAAACTGATCAGAGTGAATCCAAATGATGAAACGAATAAAGTAGATTAAATGAACGCAGATGAACAAAATTTCTAGGGCTTCTATCCTTTTTTTGTTTTAGGCTTTTCGTTTTCACGCTTCTTTACTTGACGGCGTCGTGATTATTTAGTGTTTCAACATTATTGATAGACCTTAATTAGTTATCAGAAACCTGGAACGTTCAATTTGCTTTGGAAATCAAAGTTTACTTTTTGGTCATATATTCCCGAAAAATATTGTGCAGAATAGAATTTGCTGGTCCAGTAATTTAACGCGCAATTGAATACAGTAAAGTGAGACAAGGTCACATGACACATTCTTTCGTGACGTTTACAACGATTTGACGAATCTTCATTCGACAAATATGTCATAACTTTATCAAATGAACGCCTACATCAAAACTTATTGCAGATTCGGAAAGTAGACAAAATCTCCCGAAAGCCCTTTGAACATAGAGCAAAAGATGGAGAATGCGATTCATAAAAGAGACAAGTAGATATTTCAAAGTTTTCATTTGAACTAAAATAAATAGTGTGAAGTGTCTAGGCTATGCCGATAGCATAAAAGGTGTGCATTCAGTTGGTTATAATGCAGTCTCTTTCCAGTCATCCTTATAGTTTGCATATTGTTTCGTTCGGAATTCTCGTTCAGGAAATATGGATAAATAAGCCCTGGACAATCCATTACTGTGAAAAAGAAATGGTTCAAACTGTCCGGATGGCAAAAATGTAGTCAGATCAACTATCTGTCCAATGCATAAACTCTGATTGTAATCCTCGTTAATTTACTTGTACAATATGGAAAACTCGAACGAAACGTGTGTTGAATTATCCAATGCCTCACTACTAATTGTGACTTCCATTGAAACTTCAATTGAAGTGTACTCAGTATAGAGCAGATATGGACGACGATAAGTTAGAAGACACCTTGTACTTGCATCCCCCATTGAGAGTGGGGACTTTGGGAGACTTCTTTTCCCGGATCTAATTCGTGGATATTTTTGGGCTTTGGTCCGTTATTTTTCATGAAAGTTCATACCAATATAATGTATGTGCATTTTCAATAATAACATTACAAAAAGGTGTTCTTAGTTTTCACATGACATATTTGAGCATATGTTTTATTCAAAATTCAATAGAGATACGAAGAGTTGAAATATCGCACGTGGAATGTCCCACCTCCCATTCAAGTCAGATATTTTTCTGAGATAACCATGAATTTCCTTTATTATAGTGTTTATACAAGCTTTGAATAGAACTGAATTAAATTTGAGTTGATGTAGTTTTCGATGGTCACCTGTCTACCCATAGTGCAACGTTTCGAAATACCAATATCACCTTGAAAATAGTTATAGTTTTCCCATAAGGCAAATATTTTGCAAATTTTCTCGGACTACAAATATTTTATTTGACATGTAGGATGTATTATTAAACTTGTTTCCGCGAGTCTCTTTTACACTAAAATGCAAAGAAAATAATGGGGTAACAGACAAAAAATAGTTTTGTTTTCTCAAACCTTCACAATTACATCGCACACATGAAATCAGCTTCAATATTTATAAAGATTAGCAGAGAATCTTATCACACAACTTAGAAATGGATAGAGAAATAGCAAGATAGATGTGAGTCGTGAAAGTTGTCACCAACATGAAGAAAGAGAGAGAGAGAGAGAGAGAGAGAGAGAGAAAGAGAGAGTGAGATAGAAATGGGGAGGGCATGTGAGGCCATGCCAGACCTTATTTTTATAGGTATATTATGCGATATATTGATTCCTTACATCCTTATTATAAATAATGTAAGTAGTAATTTTTGCGCCATAACCAATATGATCTAAATTTTGCAAAGAGCTACATTTTTGCTAGAGTTTTGGGATTCAAAAATACAGTTTCTTTCGGTGATGCCACGAGTATAATTGTATGAGAAGTCTTATCTCATTACTAGGTGATTTACTTGATGAACTGTATAATTATATACCATCCAATATTTACTTCACGATTGAACGCAACGCCTAATCCAAGGGATAAATACATAAACTCTAGAAAAAAAATCACTATGAACGCATTATTTTGTTTTTGAAGTGAACTTACATATTGCTTTTTGAGAAATAGTTCAATTATTATATAGGTAATTCACAAAATGCTTTCATAATCGAATTCCTTGAATCACGTAGATGTGTTTTCATACCCCGATGTTCAAAATCGGTTTAGTTTTACCCCTAAAACACCAGTAAAGAAATACGTAACGATCTCATTTTCAGTTGGTGAAAATTGATAAGCGAGGAATAAAAACACAAAATGTTTAATATCTCCGCCGTTTGGGAACGGATTTTGACAATCTGTAGCTTGTTGGAAAGGTATTTTCATAAGCTTTTCGTTTAGTTTGTGCGATATAATTGCCTTGTTCGAAAGTTATTCGCTTCAAGCCAGCCCTGTTTTGACAAAACTACCCATATCTCAGAAAGTGAACAACATATTGAAAAACAAAAATAATAGTGTCAAATGGGAGCGTTAGGCCTTTCATTTGAAACTAGTTTCATTAAGATCGGTTCAGCCATTGCTGAGACAATTACATGACATTTTGTACATACATACATAGACACATACACACACATACAGACATTGTCTCAATTTGTCGAGCTGAGTCGATTGGTATATGAAACTCGGCCCCCCGGGCCTCGGAAAAAGTTTTCAAAGTTTGAGCGAATCCTATACATTTCTTTTGTAAGAAATGTAAAAAGGCTCAAATCAGCCCTCCCGGCCTCCTCGATACGCCACTATCGAGGCGTATTGTAATCAATATCTTGATGCGGGCTTCTTATATAAACCAAATCCTGAGTATTCATAATGATTGGTGTAATATAATCATGAGAACTAATTAACCTCTACTAGTAGAACTGCAAATAGAAACTAAAAAGAGCGAGTTAGATAACTCTATTGAATCTATTGTGGCTTGATGATGCTTACAATACCGTCAATTCCATCAACCTGCGGGAGGGTGATCCATACATAAAGGTAATATTGTCACTAAAATATTTAAAATATATACACAAAGAATAGCAGTTATAAATGTAGCAGAAAGCTTAACCGAGTATACTAAAAAACGCTACACAATGTCCCACAGCAGAATATATTTCTCAGTGAATATATTTCAACATCGAGTCTCTCAATAGGCACTAACAACCCCTTTCTGGATCAGAGAACACCCAATCTTCTGTTCTACTCTCGATGTCACCTTTAAATGACACCGGCTATGTACGGCAATAATTCATCCGAGTGTGGTAATGAATATTCAAATCAAGTTCTAATCGTTTTGTTATTAGAATGACCAGTTTGTCCCTAGCAAAGATAATAAATAGAAGGTTACCTTTTGCTCGTCAAAGCCAGCCGATGGGCGGCGACGAAGCCTTTAAAACAACTCCTTTTGAGACGTACCGCCTATAATCAACACCCGGCCGGTCTTCCGCCAAAGGGAACGATTAATCAATACCATAAAAAGCATCGATATTGACACGCTCGAATCGGGTTAGAACTAAGAGCCCTGTTGCAGATTTGCATACGAAGATAATTGACAAACAAACGCACTAGGTTCGAGAAAGGGCTGTCGGAGGAACGGAATGATGGTTACACAAAGTCGCAAAGTGGGTGACGGCAGTCTGCCCTACGGGGGAGAATTGGAAACTATCGCCTTTGAACACGCTTTCTGCTGCAGGCGGGACGGCGGCGCGCGGTTGCACCGCGTCAGGTGCTTCTAATCGATTTAGTCTGAATTGAGAGTATTTAAACGCGCTTTCGCATGCATAGTGCACTCAATTCGATGGCGTAACGGTCGCCACCAACTATGCGACTGCCATGAAATGAGCCTGTTTGGCTTGGTTTAAGATAATTGGCATCTACTAGCCGGCTTTGTTTGGTCTTTCTGGTGCATGATTTTGCGTCATGGCATTGAGTTTGGATTGTTGTGGAACTGAGTCGGGTAATTTACATATTGCAAAGAGATATGAGAATGTTTGAAAAAATCTTGTTTTTGTATGTGGCTTGCAACTATATTTGTTTCCGACAGAAATGTCATGGATTTAATAGAAATTTAAAGTGATCAGACATATTCTTTAAATATTACTTTGAAACTATTTTACGAGAGTTACGATTTTTTCAATTGATCTAATTTTTGCATCTAATTTTTGCAAGGACGGTTTAACTCCGAAAAGCCCGTTGCAAGATATAAGAGGAAAACGAAAACTGCCGAAAGCAGTCTTTTTATGTAACATTGTAGATAAAATCCTTTTTTGTGTTTTCTTACGAAAGAATTTTTGAACAAGAATCACTTTATCACTTTTCGTACGAAACATATAAAAGTTCGACTACGTATTTTTAATATCAGCTGCATCGGCAGAAAAAACTAAAAAAACCCAACGCTTCATGGTTTGAGTGCAATTATAATAATATATTATATGATACCCATTGTTAAATCTATGGATGGGGAACTAGTCAGTGTTATAAAAGAGAAGACAACTTATAAATCCTATTCATTATATAATGTAAGTAAGCCCTACGAAAATGGAGGAAAACAGCCCGTAGGCTCGCACAATCCATCACCAGGGGGAGCCCCTTCCCCCGAAAAGTCGATTGGGCGAGACTGCATTCGTTGAAAGTGCCAGACTGGTTATTTCAGCACCGATTTTCCCCGATAAAACGGAACAGCTAAAGCATACACAATTACTAAATGAGCCGAAAATGGGGCCCCCTTTTTCGTGTAAACGGTAGCAAAGATCTGTCGGAACTTTTGCCTATGCACAGTACCTACTACCCGCCAAACCGACCACGGTTCCCACCAAATAAAAAGCTAGACCCACAACAATGGAATGCAGTGGCGGGTGCGAGCCGCCCGCACCGGATGGACTGATGGGCAACCAGCCGAACCGCTTAGGGGCGATAAAAACTTAATTTCAATTAATTTGATTACGCTTTCACTCGCCGGACGGTCGGTTGGTCGGTCGGTCGGGGGTTGGACGATGCGAAAACTATCGCCCACCTTGATTCATAATTTAGATTACGATTCCACATTAACCCCAGTGTTTTCCATGTTTTCGCTGATGCTGGGAACAATTTCTGTCCATCAGGTGTAACAACAACCCTATACGATCGCTCGCTCGGGCGGTCGGTGGGACAGACGACGGGGACATACAGGCCGGAAGAATGACTGCAAGCAAAAACCGTTCTCATCATCACTCATCATCATTTGATGGGTAGTCTAAGCCGGGCACGGGCCAATATCAAGCAATCAACGGCTCCACAGGTACTCACACCGTGATGGGCTGCTGCCGTAATCGCGCAACGCACGCAAAAGCGCATCGAAAGGAAACAAAAGTTCACCACCATCAGCACCAGGCATCGGTTCGCGATTTCTGCAGGGCGGAGAAAGGTTTCACCTTTGGAAAGTCTACTATCTTCTTGTGTTTGTTGTATAAAGCACTGAAGTAAATGGCGACGAAGTTTGCAAGTTTGAGGAGGAATCAGTGGAAACTTAACTCTGTGTGTTGATCATCAATATTAAGTGGTACTGCACGTAGGATGCTATTTAATGTCATAATATAAGTTAATAGAACATCAATTACAAGCTATTTGAAAACAAGCTATGTTTCTGATTTTAACTCATGATCCTGTTGCAATCTTTGCTTCCGATACAAAACAAATTGTCTTTAACCCTCATTTCACACTTTTTCCTGACCTGGGGGTACAAGAGGTCAGACGCTAGTCACATAAACTAGTCGTCGTATCTTCACCGACCATGGACTAAGCTCTTAGTGAAAGTGGGATCATTGCACCAGCCCTGCGATTGTCCTGTACGCTATTACTCGTCGGTGAAGTCTATCGAAATAGAATGGCATGTTGCGCTAATGAATATAGTATCAAGACTTTGTTTTGCTTCAGCTTCGTAACAGTTTATTCCGAGTAGAGATGAGCGACTCAATCATGAATCGATCGAAAGAATCGACTCTCGACGAAATGTGAATGAACCACGAGTCGTTTCTATTGGGTTGTGATTTACTGACGGAGTAATTGTTCATGATTTTAAAAGGATGTAAACAAATAGAATAGACTAGAATGGACAGTTCTGAGTATCTTTTGAGCTTGAGCTTGTGCGATCACCCCTAATTGCTACTACGTAAAGATAGGGATTCAAAAATGTGCTAGAGTTCGCGCGCGATTCAAGATTTTGAGATTCATTAATTCTCATAAGCTTAAACAGAATTTCTTTTCTTACGGGACATCACGTAGGACTAGAGGTTTGCTCAGAAGGTTTGTTTTCGTTTTTTGGAGCTAGCGCCAATCCGGCGCTAGCTTAGTCCGTTAATTAAGTTAGTGTCGGATTCTGATGAGAGAAACTCGAAACGCCTCCAATAACTAATTTAGTTGTAGGTTTCGTGCCCTTTACGCGCAAAGTGGTTTAAAACAATTTTCTCCTTAGTACAGAAAAAATAGTTTTTTACCCAAAAATTTTTCTCCACCATAGTGGATTTTGAGAGTCTCTGGGCGCCCGGCTACCAGGGGACTCATTAGGTATGTAGAAAACGTTTTAGGGATATAGTAAGTGCGAATAACAAGACAGTGTTTAGAGTTATCCAGGTATGTTGTCTGCCGCACATTGAGAATCATTCGGTCCGTCTTCTCTTGCGTTTTCGTTCATGTCCGTGTCGTCATCGGTACTGCGTTCATGATGCTCATGGTCGGATGTCCAAGTTTGTATCTTGTACTTCCGGGTCGCTGTTGTAAATCCTTCTTCATCGATGTTTGATTCTTTATTGGTGGTGTTGGTTTGGAGACATTTGGTGTAATCGTTACTTCGATGTTGGTAATGGCAGTTGGTTTAGTGGTAATGGGCCCGATCATTGTTGAGGTGGTGTTCGTTACTGCCCGGTTCGCAGTCGTTGGTTTACCAACCGATTGTGGTTTAGCATACGACGACTGTATACCGGCTTTGGTCGTCGCCGGGGGAATTTCCTTAGTAGCCTCTGCGCAAGGTTTTCCGTGGTGTAGCGGCTGATCGTAATGTTGGCACGTAGGAATCTGCCCTGGGTACGTGACTAGTGTTCGTTGAGAATGTACAATACCTTGAGGGAATTTGCTGAGATAGACAAGTAGGAGGGAATAGGTTTTGTCGGCTGCATTCTCACTACACGAACGCCGTTGCCAAGTCCTGGGGAAAAAATTCTCCAAGTATCTTCTTTACCTCTCCGTATTTTGACATGAGTTGTTTGATAGCGGCGGAACTAGTACGTGGTGCCAGGTCATGTAGCTTTATTTCAATACTGTGATTATCAATATACGTTGGGATGTTTTATAAAATGTCATTACATTCGACGGCGTGTTTCAAGGTGTTCTGCGAGGCGAATGATTCTGCTTGGCTAATGTTTTTGAACGTAATCAGTACCGCATGACGTAAATGATGGAATTGCACGCCGATAATTTCTGCTATGTTGAGCTTCATGTTCACCTTCAACAATTGCTCCACTTCACGAATCGATGGTCTTACCAGACATTTCGAGAAATCAACAGCAAAACAGTTTATCCGCAACGGGACATCCTTTGCATTATCACTCAATGTTTGTTCCCGTTTCTCACACTAGGTAGAAGGAATCAATTTTTGCTTTTGCAAATATACAAAGCGGCAGCGCACGGGTAAATTTGATCAATTGGCCTGCTATAGCAGCGGAGCGATTTATAGCTTCTGAACTGAGCAAGATGAGAAACCCAACTGTTTTGGAACATTACTCAAACCTCGACTATGCGACGTGAATAAATTCATGATTTGCGACATCTTTAACATGATCTGGTTTTCGTGATTGCGAAGTAGTTCATAGAATCAAAACATTTTCTCGTGAACTATTTCACGAAACCCGAAATTTTATTCATGAATCCTTTCAAAAATCGTGAACTAGTTTATGATTTCTTATTTATTAGTAACGACTTAATGTCCGTTCTCGTGAAATAGTTCACAAAATCATTAAATGTTATTCATGTATACGTAAACTGATTCATGATTTCTAGCGTATTAGTCACAACTCACATTCACATTCACGCTCATGAAATAGTTCACAAAACCATGGAATAATTTTCATATATTCGCGAACTAGTTCATGATTCCTAGTATAATAATCACGACTTAACATTCGAGCTCGGGCAATATGTCACAAAATCGAAAAAAAATTATTCATGTATATGTGAACTGATTCGTAATTCCTAGCGACTGACCAGTTGTGTCGCGAAATACTTCACAAAATAATGAGATCTTATTAATGGAAGTGTGAACTGATTCATCATTCCTAGTATAATAATCACAGCTGACAATGGGTGCCTGTTCACGAAACCAGAATATATCATTCCTATGTTCGTGAACTGGTTCATGATTCCTAGTAGAAATAGTTCACAAAATCAGAAAATATTATGCATATTTAGAATATGTATATTTAGAAGACTCCGTAATCATTTTCAAATTTGAGTTTTTTTTATAAAATGTCATACTTATGTCCTACTTCTAGCGACTAGTAATAGATGCGAGCAGAAGATATAAGAAAGCTATGAGGACTGCGAACATCGGTTGATGAGGTTCAATGTGGTGTGTGAACAGAAAACGAGAACTGTGCACCAAAAATATAGTATAGATCCACAAATCGTGTTCGTGATGTAGTTCACAAAACAAGATACCACGAATCAGTTACGCTTTAATGAATATTGTCACGTTACTTCGAGCATAAAAACCGATAATAATTACACATGAACATGAGTCACATTAACCAATTCGAAAGTGAGATCAAGAATAAAATATCACGATAACGTGTATATAAATTACGAAAATCGTGAGTAAGACCCTGAAATCATAAACATAAATTCTAATACTCGTGACTGTAATATCTAAAATCGTGACCATGATCCTGAAATCATGAACACAAATCGCTCTGCTTGTGTCTAAAATATCACGATATCGTGAATAGAAATCACGAAAATCGTGACTGAGATCCTGATATTATGAACATTATTCACACTACTCTGCAAGAAAAATCCAACACGAAGCTCGAGAATAAAATATCACGATAACGTGAATATAAATTACGAATATCGTGACGAAAGCCTTGAAATCATGAACATAAATCGTGCTACTCTGCCAGAAAAATGCGATAGTAAACTCATGAATAAAATATCACAGTAACGTGATGGGAAATTACGAAAACCACGACTAAGCTCTTGAAATCATGAACATCGTTTTAATTGATGTACTACAAACCAGTGTATTCCCAAAGTATGAACAAGAATCATAACAAAAACTAAACATGTCCAGGGAACAACCACTGTAACCCAACTAAAAATTGCAATGTAACCCCATGTACATTTTCGCGCGAACTAGTTTTTTGAAAACACACTTAGTTTCATGAATACGCGGTTCACTTTCCATAATTTCAGGAACTTGGTCACGATTTTCGTAAATCGTTCAGTTCACGAAATTGTGATTTTTTGTTCATGAATTTATTAGTAGATTTTTTTTCCATTCAGAGAGTCCTGTTTTTGTCTCTTCTTACGGCATGGAATCAGGAAAAATGAAATTTGTTAATTTAAAAAAAAATTGCCAAAACCAGACAAGGCAGAGGATGCCAGGAATAAAGAAGGGACTCCTGGCTTTGTCGCCTTTTAACACTATAATTAAGCAACAATAATATGCTCTTGATGAGATATGGTTTACAAGGAAATTAACAATACGGTGCTACAAACTAAAAATAATTGAATGTACTTTTAAAGTAATATAGTAAAGGATGTTGGTCTGGTCAAGTATAACACTACGTTTGATCAATTCAATATACTCCCAAAATCGTGATATATAGCCAAAAACGATTTTTCGAAACTTTCGGCACTAATTTTTTTTTGCGCGGTCATTTTTCAATCGATTTTAAATTTTTTGAGTGTTTTAGAAAGGAGAAAAAATACCTTTCGAACAATATGCTATGTTATGTTCTTTTGTTAAAGGAACCGTAAACCGGGGTGACATTGATCACTTTTCGAAGTAATCATTGCATATTTTTAGACGCAACACATTTTTTTCAAGTTTAATATTTTTAAACCATGTACTGACGTAAGGAGAATAAGATTGGATGGTTTTATCTAAAATTGTCCGCTTACAGCTATTTTTCCAAAAATGATTTCAAGTTGATGTCCATTTTCGTATTCCGGGGTGACTTTAATAACCTGCATGTTCACCCACATTAAGTTATTGATGTCAATGTTTTTCATTCTAATATTTGTTTAAACTAATTCTGGAAAGATACTCATTGTTAAATAGATGTTAATTGGTATTATACAAAGTATTCAATGTACTGTAAAATTCGAGTAACCAAAATTCGTAAAATTTGTGTCGAACTAGAATAAAAGATTCTGAAAACCTTTAAAACTGCTAAAATTGTTTTATTTCAGTGCTTTATCAATGTACTAAATGTTTCATCCATTTTAACACGTTGGAATATTGAACAATGAAAAAAGTTGCGAGTTTTAGCTTTAAAAAATTTGAAATAATTGCCAACTAGTTTCACAAAAAAATGTATTTAAAATAAACAAACTATTACAAGTAAATTGGGTACATCCCACTCTAAAGGAAAATAAAATCTCGCTTGTAATTTATTACTCTTGCTCAAATTTGAGATTTATTTGTTTCATAAAAAATAGATACTTTATGAAGCTTCGTAAAAATAAGGTAAAGTCAATTTTCGGTTTTTTGTAGTTTTTGTACCCAAAAACCGAACAAAATACTCAAAAAATATAACAAACCAGTATTTCATAAGTTTAGAGTAAAAATCATTTCAAACTAAAATGATTCGGTAGACTATTCTGGTTTAATAAGCGATATACGAAAAAAGTTTCGAGTGATCAAAGTCACCCCAGTTTACGGTGCTATGCGGATTTGGGACAACAATATGAAAGTTACCATTATTTTGTTATTTTTTCTTTAAAAATATGAAAATTGCTCAACTTTTTTTTTATTAAAAAGCGTCTTTGTTTTAATAAAAGTTTAAGGATAACGTTTAATTCCGATGATGATCAAAATCGGTTGAATAATGGCAGAGATATTAATTTTTTTTCCAAATTAGAAACTTGCTCGCATGAACTATTAAGGGGACGGTCTCATATAAAATTTTCAATAAAACTATTTTTTTGTTCGATTACGTATACATTCAAAAGTATGTGTGTGAATTTTGAACATGAAATTGGATAAAATAACGGAAGATATAATTATAGCATCTTATAGTGCGAGACAATACCTCACTGACCTCTTAAGATTTCATGCGAGCAGGTTTATAATTTGGGAAAATTATTACCCAACCGTTTTTGAATCGATTTTGATCATAAATAGGTCATTGGATGCGAAATTAAATGTTATTCCTACATTTTCATCAAAACAAAGACGTTTCCTGAAAAAAATGTCTCATATTTTTAATGAAAAAATAGCAAAATAATGATTACTTCTATATTGTTGTCCCAAACCCGCAGAGTACTTTTAATAAAACAACATAACATAGCATACCGTTGGAAAGATGATTTCTTCTTCTTTCAAAAACCCTCCAAAATTTTTAAATCGGTTTAAAAATGACCGCGTAAAAAAAAATTTAGTTCAAAAAGTTTCGAAAAATTGTTTTTTGCTATAAATCAAGATTTTGAGGGTATAGGGTAAAGTGCCTATTTTCACCATACTAAGCAAGGTGCCTCACTAATTCGTTAATTTCTCGCCCTACAATCAATGGAATGCATAAAAAATGACATCAACAGCTTTGCTTCGTTGTTAAGAACCAATATAATAACACAAATGCGCTGAAGACAGTAAAATTATCGTGTTTGAGCGTAACGAAAACTCGAATCGAGTGCCCCTATTGTTGCACTACCATTTGAATCAATGCGTTGAACAAAGATGGCAGACACCACTCTAACCAACGGCTTCAAATGGGTAGGGTGATAATAGAAACATGGCGCAAATGGGGTCATCACCCTACCACATTGTTCATACCGTAAAACGGGGGAAAATTGATCAATTTTTCTACATTTTTTCGAATAACTTTCTTCAAATCAGGTAAATGTGACTGTTTGCATTTTTAAAACAAGTACTGGTACTCATAGATTGAAAGCGTCCAAATTGTTTGGTAATTTATTTCAATTTACTATAAAAATAAAATAAATTTGTTGAAAATTTTCATTCGTTGATTTCGGGGTAACTTTGATCAGCAAAATATGTGTATCGAAATAATAAAAAACACTCCAAATGTTGCGTAAATAGTATATCTGCAGGCGATTTTATGGCCCGATATTGTGTCGTCTCGTAAGAAAACGAAATTGCCTGGACGGATACGGCCAACTTTTAGCGAACTTTCTCGGGAAAATAGTCGAAATAAAATAGTTAGCAATAAAAATCTCGGATTTTTTAAATAAATTATTGGACAAAAATATTTACGGTTTCTAAAAAAGTGATCAGTTTAGTTGAAGTTGATGGATTTCATTAATATACAAGGAATTGTTTGAACAGATTGAAAAGATACATGAACGTTCATGTTCATAAAAAGTACACTAAATGAAAAAAAAATCGTTGCCGGTAAATGCTGAACATGTTTAGAATATGGTTTGTATTTTGTTTCGATGATTTTGTTAGAGGAAATCATCTTATCGCAGGTGACTGAAAAAAGTCTCGTATGATCAAACTTACCCCGGTGATCAAAGATACCCCGTTTTATGGTACATTGTTTTGTGTTGCATTTGATGATATCTACAACCTATACTAGGTCTCTTGAAAAGGGCAAAATCACTGTAGCACCGTGTAATTTAGTGCATGTACTTTGAGTAGTAGTAGTATATGAAATTATTCAATTCAATGACAAAAACATATTATAAACCCATTTAATCAGCTAAAACATGACTCTAAGAAATTGGTAACTGGTTTTCGAATCTTCTCGCAAATAGTGAATTCTCAAACCTCATACATGCATGAAGTCATCATTCCACTCAGACAAGACCATGCGTTTTCCCCATGCAAATTTAACGCTTTGCGGATTAGTTCCAAAGTTGGTAAAACAAACCCTAAACAAATATAGAAAATAGTTTGTTTAATCCATAGAAATGTCAGCTCGATTGGCAACACTGGGCGATTCCTTTTTTCTTTACAAAGCCATCAATTCAACAACCATTTAACCCTCCGGCACTCGCGCCGTTGTATTTTGTGCGACACTCTAGTGAAATCTTCTACCAGCAACAGCGGCTGCTCATTCGGAGAGCCATTCGCGCCAATGCCGGAGGGTTAAAAAACTTTTGATATTAATAAAACAAAGACTAGTACTTATTTGCAGTGAAATAAGAAAGAGAAAAAATAGTTACATAATCAAGATAACTCATTTTTAAATACAGCACTGTTGATGAATCAGCTAGTGAAAATAGATGAAACGACGCGGACAAAAAGAGCTGACCACCGCCCAGTACGCTTGGAGTATCGTTTGTGGTCTCAAACTGCAATGAAAATTATGGGGCGATTGATAACCCTTGGTTATTTCCTATGGACTTTCCCGATCAGAAACACATAACAGAAATATTTCAAAACTATAACTCGCATTGTTACTTGTTATAAATTTCTGTTATTTTAACTACTAACGAGACCTAATTTATACCACAATATGTTACAAAAAATGTGTTCTGTTATAATCTTGTTATTTCATTCTGATCGGGTTCTGTATCGACGCGTTAGAATATGAATTGCTGCTACCAAAGACAATGTACACTAGGGGTGTCTAGAAGCATCATTAGCCTCTAAAACCGCCGCCGCAATTACGAACTACGCAGTTCAATAGCGCGCAGGTGTCTAGGGGACGCTATGTGGCCTGCTCATCCAATCATCTGCTCTTCCAGCGCAGTACATTCTCGCGAGATTCAGGTTTTTTTTGGTACTGTCCAAGGTTACACTTGACCTACCCACGTCAACAAATAAAATTGATGCATGGTCAATTCAAAACTGGCCGATCCCGCATCCAAAGGAGGTGGACACCCTAGTAACAATTGAGGTTTTATGACACTCTTGAAGTCCTTCTTAAAACTTAGAATGCACTTTTAGTGTACTATAAAACTAGAATTGCTACTTGCGCAGGGTGCTCGGAATCGAAAACTTTTTCGATTTCCTCGAGACTGGAAGGCGAATTTCGCTGAAAAAGCAACAACCGACACCCAATCATTCAGTATTCGGTTGGGTTGTTTGCGATGGTGTGTTTGAGCGAAATGAAAACTCGAATCGAGTGCCCCTATTGTTGCGCTACCATTTGACTAAATGCGTTGAACAAAGATGGCAGACACTGCTCTAACCAACAGCTTCAAATGAGTAGAGTGATAATAGAAACATGGTATAAATAGGCTAATCACCCTATGCAATCCGGCTACAATGAGCGATACCTGTACTGGTTTGCTCAGTTGTATAACAAACGAGTATACAAGAGATGTATAATCCTTTTCATGAAGATACAAGGTTTTCGTCATCCCAGATTAATACCCCTATTATTAGCGATTGAAGAATGTTTAATTTAAAAACGTTTCAACAGCGTAGTAATTAGATATTAAAATAAACACTCCATAGAAAACAATTACTCGAATGTGCAGTCTATGAGACCGCATGAGAGGGCATAGGTCACAAAAATTCAAATGTATGACTACCGGTTAATACGACCCAAATGACCAATTTACCCAAGTCATCACTCAGTTGCTACAGCGGATCACCCATAGGGTTAAAGCTGCAAATAAACAATAAATAACAAATAAATAACTCAGTTGCTTGCAAAACATTACGGAGCGACTGTAAATCATACTGAAGCAACATTGTATGCATTGTAAATCATCAGACCCCCCGACGACGAGGTGCATTTCTATGCAATCGGCTACTGAGTTTTGTGTTTGAAGACATCCAGCTGCAACGGTGGAGTTTGTCAAAGCGCAGCTACCGCAGCTGTCAGACACTGGATCTCGAGTTGTTTACACATCACTGTCACTACACGCGAAGCTATCGGGATGGGGGTTGGTAATTGCAAACCGCAAAGCGGGACAACTTTCCCGTGGGGCCAGTTTAAGATGCACAAGTTTCCTAACCTCTTTGGTCGTCGCACTTTGCGTCTGCAGCAGCGGTGGTGATCTGTCTGGGCAAACCATGCGACTCCGGGCGACGGTTGACAAGAAAGGGTTACTTACTCTACGCTGCGCCGCCGGCCTTATTGCATCGGTTGAAATTATGCTGCCGAGATCATCTTACCTTTTGCAGTATGTACGCACCTCTGCAGTGTTTCATTGTACAATTATTAGCATGGTAGTTTTAATTGAATCATTTTGATTTTGAAGGAACATGCAACCACAAAACGGAGTCGCATTAGAAACACTCAAAATGTGCTGTGGGGCGGGATAAAACACGAACGCTAATGTTTTTGTATAGAAGCAGGAACTACTTGAAACAGTACCGAAGAGAGGTTTGGCGCAGCTTGAGCTTAAAACGTAATCACAAAACAAGCTTCCTGTGCGCAAACGTAATTGGAAGCGAAACATTCATGTAGCGACTTTGCGAGCAAGCAAGTATTTTTTGTAACATTGGTAACAGCTTTCTGTTGACCATCGCCGCCGCCGGCTAATAGTAAGCTGGTGGAGGCTGGGAAATCGTCAACTTGGCATATGCGATTTTTGTTTCATGTTAGAAATGTAGAAGGAGCGGTAACACGTTGGACCACGTTTCATCCTTTCACGCTACCGTTGAAAGGGTTGTCCCAATCATAAGATGAAAATGTAATGCTACTGAATTTTTTAAGTTTTTTTTGCAATACCTAACTACATGTCTTTTTTCCCAAAATGCCAACTATTAGTGATAACTGAAATTACATTCTATTATAACTTTGTTATTTTCCGCTCCTCGGGATATCGCATACAAAGCTGATTAGGTGTGATAACATAAGCGATGGTCGCGTTGTTTATTTGTTACAACAACCAGTTAGTTATTGCTAACCGAAAGTCCATTGAAAACATTTCACACATGTGTTTTCACGAATCGTAGTTAAGCATAAAGAGGAACTACATTGCTGTAGAAATGGCTAAAACTGTAAGGGCAGACAATGGCTCGATCTTAGCACGTGTTGAATGGAGTGGCGAAAGATTTTTTATTTTTCAAATATCCAGCGAAAATAGTTCAGGGAGGCTCTAAGAAGTATATCGTTGAGTCTACTTTCTACTTCTGCCGCAGTCAGACGTACAATCGAGCCAAGTGAACAACAGGCCTCTCGATCTAGTGTGCATTGTCTCGAGAACAAAGGAAATATCGGATTATTCTTGTCATTATGAGTAAAGTTGACGAAAAAGCTCTACTCCGACCCAACGCTGCGGTCGTTGACTTTAAATTTTGTTTAAAACGACCGTGTTTTAGTGAAGTGGAATACCTTCTGAAGATAAAAATGCAACTTAGACTTACGGAAGTGTTGTACCTTCAGTATCATCATCTTCGCAGTGCAGTTTTAATATCATTCAACACGTTAGCACAAGCCGAGCGTTTCGTTTTGAAGAACAACTTAAAACACGTGGTTGAAAGTGACAACGTTGGAATAAGGATTCCCGTATATATTGAGAATGATTATATAGATGTAAGGTTATATGACCTATCGCCTCGTACCCCTCCTGAACCAATTGCAAAATGCATGTCGCAATACGGAGAAGTAGAATCCGTTACATCTGATACTTGGAGAAACTTCTTCCCGGGTACTCCTAACGGTGTTTTGTAGTAAGGATGCGGGTTGAAAGGCCTATACCCTCCTACTTGACAATAAAACTCACGGAACTACAATTATGCAAACTACGCTATGCACCCATGAGGGGCAAACTCCTACGTGCAAGTATTGTAATCAGACAGCTCATCATGGACAACCTTGCGCGGAAGATGCAGAGGAAGACGCATCTCAGCCGATTGCCAACTCATCTACGGCAAACCAACCCAAAACAGAGTTTTCAATACCAATGCCTGAACCACAAACGGTGGCCAAATTTGTGGCAGCAGTTGCACAGACCATAATGACAACCACAAAAAAAGCATCCAGTACCGCAAAATCAACTGTAAGCAACATTAGCAAGGATAACAATAACAGTGACGGATTCACACTGGTCAGCAATAAGTGCAAGAAACAAGGAAAAACATCTGATCACGGACACCAAGCCGGCTTCGGCCTGGACGAGAAAAACAAAAAAGAATTAAATGACCCCCCAGATGCAGATTGCCAGCGAACCCCGCGAAAGAAGGTCTCCGCTCGCAATGAAAAGTTGCGCGCTCGAGATCCAGTGTTATAATATTTGTTCATATTTTTATTTTTACATTTGTAAACATATAAAAGATCCACGGCTCCGTTAAGCTACCGCTATGAGCCGTGTCAAATAAACGAATTATAAAAAAAAAGTATATCGTTATCGGATAATAATGCCAAACACTGGCTCTATCCTTTTTCGAGTAATATCAGTTTCGGATAATTGATCGGTGCTAAGTCATAGCGGACTAAGTAGCAAAATTTCAAAAAGTCAGATAATGATATCATTGGATCAAGAATCTATTCATCTACATGGCGCTTATCCTAGTTTTTAAAAATATTACTATGAGCAAAAATGGCGGTATTAATTCATTTCTAATGATAACTCAAAGAATGCAGCGATTCGAAAGCTCGTTATGTTTTATGTTATGTTGGAAATTTATAAACGTAATTTAGCGAAAAATTTGAAATTACTCAATTTTGAACCAAATAAAAAGAAAATAGGGATTTTTTTAGTAAGAAATATATAGGTGCAATATGACGACCATATTCAATATAGGTGCATTTCTTATAGATCATGTCTAGTTTAGTCTAGACATACATAGCCATTAATTAGACCGGCGACAATTTTGACTTTTTTTTCGGAACACTTTTATCAAACAGTAATTGGCTTCACATACCACTTGTCAAAGATGAGCTTGTTCTGAAAACTCTAGTTAACTCACAAGAGATTTCAAGTTTGTATGTGAAAATTATTTTCTATTCTATTCTAACCCTTACACAGCCAGTAGTGAAAAGCATCCTGGAAAACACTGCAGTTATTCTGTAGTGTTTTTCTAGTCAATACTAATGTTTAAAGCATATTGCCTTTCTCAATAGAAAGGTATTGCAATTGCTCTGAAAACCGACTTTTTAACGGAGGCCCGGAGGGCCGAGTGACATATACCATTCGATTCAGTTCGTCGAGTTCGGCAAATGTCTGTGTGTGTGTATGTATATGTGTATGTATGTATGTGTGTGTATGTGTGTGTGTATGTGACCAAAAATGTCACTCATTTTTCTCAGAGATGGCTGAACCGATTTTGACAAACTTAGTCTCAAATGAAAGGTGCAACGTTCCCATAGGCTGCTATTGAATTTCTAATGGATCCGACTTCCGGTTCCGGAATTACAGGGTGATAAGTACGAACACGCAGAAAATGTCGATTTTAATAAATTCTGCAATGAATGTATAAAGGTGAAAAATTTTCCAAAATATGACCACAACTGCTTCGATTTGTAGTATTAGGTCACTAACATCCATTCAAAGTCTATTTGGCCACATTGGCCACCATCCTCGGTTCCGGAAGCCCCGGCGGAAGTATCTAAATTCAGAATAACAGTCACATCGGTTTCTCGGAGATGGCTAGACCGATTCGACTAACGACTTGGCCTCAAATGAAAGGTATTGCGTCCCCGTAAATGGCTATTTAATTTCATCCCGATCCGACTTCCGGTTCCGGAGTTACAGGTTGTGGCGTGCGATCACATAGCAAATTGTGATTCAAACCGAGACTCCGATGAAAGCAAAAAAGGTAAAAATTTCGCTAAAATGTCTCTCAAACAACTTAAATTTGCTGTTCTAGGTCACCGACGGCCAACCAAACTTTCGTTGACTACATTAACCACCATAGACGGTTCCGGAAGTGCCCGGGAAAAGGCGGCCATCTTTCAAAATTTACGAACTCACATCAGTTTCCCGGAAATGGTTGGGCCAATTTTCACAAACTTAGTCCCAAATGATAGCTATAATATCCCCATAGATGTCTATAAAATTTCGTACGGATCGCTTATATGGTTCCGGAAATATAGACTAAACCGTCCGGTCACATATGAAATTCCCATATAAGCCGGAACTCAAATTTTTTTTTCAAAGGGGGGACCTTATGAAATTTCAGAAATCGAATTCGTATTTTTGATGCCAAACATCTTTAAAATGCATGAAACGTCGAGATTTTATGTTATCTCGAAAAAATTTTTTTTTATAAAAATCGACTTTTTGGGACTTTGCCGATTTTGCACCTTTTTTCAGTTCAATATTACCGTGGCTGTTTTTTCTTTTTCAAAATTTTAGAACTCGAATAATGATTTATTTTCCTGTATATAGTTGTCATGTGATGTATAATAATAAAATGTAATATATGCAATTAAAGCTTTTAATGAATATAAACAACGCACACATTCTCGTGATTCATGATTGAGAAAGGCACAATTGCACCGCTAGGTGGATTAAAATAGGTTTTTTCATATGTCACTCCTTTGGTCCTTTGGGATGGGACAGAGGTATTTACACCTTGCCCTGGCTAATAAGCCTAGGTTATAGCGCCTTTACTCGATCTTTCAAGTTTGTATGTGAAAATATATGAAAAATAAGCGAAAGAAACAACAAATGCAGTAAAAAAATGCCAGTATCATCTTGTGCATCCCGTAATCTACAGATATATAGCTTAAGGTGTAAGGATCAACATTGCCGAAGACTGTAAATTGATCCGATTTTGCAGTAAAACGATATTCTCATATGAAGTTATGTGTTGTCTCTCTTTCTCGCACATGCTTGGAATAGGAAATTTAAAAAAAAAATCGGTTTTGAGGTGTGCAGAATAACTGTGGAATTTTTTATATGATTTGAAGTTATTATTTCCTAGTTTCCGTATACATTGTTATAGAAACTTGAAACCTCTTGTGGGTGAGCTAGAGCTATCGACAACAGCTCATAATTTGTATATAATTTGTGCATCCAATTACCATTGGAATTAACAGTGTTCCGAAAAAAAGTAAAAACTTTTGCCAGCCTAAAAGCCATGTAGGAATTTTGGAAACTTGCAGACAATTTTTCTTATAGATAAATTGCCCAATTCTCTTTATTTGGGGTGGATAAATGGTGTTTGGATCACGGTTAAGAATCTCTCGAGGGGTGATAGAGGGTCATATTTGGTGGAAAAATCGTTGAACACATACCATCAAATCTAAACCGTTACAGAGTTATTGTTCTTTTTTCTGTAATTGATTTGTTTGTCTTTAAATGCCTTTTACTAAAAAAAATATAGCCTCTTTTTCAAAGCACCATTTGGCTAGGTCGGTAGTTTCTCCAACAACTATTTTGCATACTTTAAATCTAATAAATCGACTTCGCTTAGAGTTTCGACGATGTTTTGTATGTATAAACCGATGGCAAAGCTGAACCCATTATTTCCTACGCAATTCAATTCTTATAGACCAAGTATTCAATTCTAATAGACCAAGGTTTCTTAACCTTAAAACAATGAAGATAATGGACATTATTTAATGGACTAAAAGTAAACCAATTGTTATAGAAATAAAACCGAAAGTCTTTTGGCAAGTCTAGCGATATCAAGGAATTTAATCACCCACCTCTCTGAGCAACGGCAGCCATCAACATCTGGGCAGCGGAGAAAGAGCGAGCGAACGCTCAGCGTACACTCAGTTCTCACGAACGCGAATGCAAACCTCAAACATTCCTATAGTATTGCACATGTTCACCTCAAACATCGAATTCAAGCGAGCGGTGCTCGTCGTGCACATCATTGGTGCAGTTGTAAATGTTCGATTTTCGGAAACACAAGAAGATGACTTTCAAAATCGAGCCACTTTCCGAAAATCTTCGGAATCGAACCAACATCTCCCGAGACATGAAATCCTCCAATAGAAGTCGTTCCGTTAGATTTCTGTCGGACTATGGCCGAGTTAAATGTGAGGAGAATTTTGAAGGGATCCGTACCAAAAACATCGCAATATCTTCCGGACAAGATTATTGCAAAAGTCGAACAAAACTTTGGCAGGACTCTAACAAAATTGTACATTCCTGGCAGCATTCTTGCCAAAATCGGGCGCTACGGGTTTGCTGCCAGAATTCTGGTAAAAGCACACAAATTCTATCCAAAACAAATTTTGCTAAATGTGTAGAAAATCCTACATATCTTGTTTATATTCCCGACTACAATACTAAAAGTCTTGACGTTAATTCATTTGAAAGAGGATGTGATAGGTTCACGAATTGTTATGCTTGGTGATTTGCTTTCATTGGCCAAAATGTTTTTCATCAGTCTACTTTCTACTTCTGCCGTAGTCAGACGTACAATCGAGCCAAGTGAACAACAGGCCTCTAGCTCTAGTGTGCATTGTCTCGAGAACAAAGGAAATATCGGATTATTATTGTCATCATGAGTAAAGTGGACGAAAAAGCTCTACTCCGACCCAACGCAGCGGTCGTTGACTTTAAATTTTGTTTAAAACGACCGAGTTTTAGTGAAGTGGAATACCTTCTGAGGGTAAAAATGCAACTTAGGCTTGCGGAAGTCTTGTACCTTCAGTATCATCATCCTCGCAATGTTAACATCATTCAACACGTTAGCACAAGCCGAGCGTTTTGTTTTGAAGAACAACTTAAAACACGTAGTTGAAAGTGACAACGTTGGAATTAAGATTTCCGTATACATTGAGAATGATTATATAGATGTAAGTGACCTATCACCTCGTACCCCTCCTGAGCCAATTGCAAAATGCATGTCGCAATACGGACAAGAAGAATCCGTTACACCTGATACTTGGAGAAACTTCGTCCCGGGTACTCCTAACGGCGTTTTTGTAGTGAGGATGCGGGTTGAAAGGTCTATACCCTCCTACTTGGCAATAAAACTCAATACTCACGGAACAACAATTATGCAAACTACGCTATGCACCCATGAGGGGCAAACTCCTACGTGCAAGTATTGTAATCATCATGGACAACCTTGCGCGGAAGATGCAGAGGAAAATGCATCTCAACCGATTGCCAACTCATCTACGGCAAACCAACCTAAAACAGAGTTTTCAATACCAATGCCTGAACCACAAACGGTGGCCAAATTTGTGGCAGCTGTTCAGACCATAATGACAACCGCAAAAGAATCATTCAGCACCCCAAAAGCAAATGTAAGCAACTTCGGCAACGAATGCAGTAACAATGACAACGGATTTACACTGATCAACAATAAGTGCAAGAAGCAAGGGAGAACATCTGATCCCGGACACCAAGCTTCGACCGGGACGTGAAAAACAAGAGCGAATTAAATGACCCCCCTGACGCTGTTTGCCAACAGACCTCGCGAAAAAAGGTCTCCGCTCGCAATAAAAAGTTGCGCGCACGAGATCCAATTAATTAATTCTTGTTTGTATTTTTATTTTTACATGTATTGTAAACGTATAAAAGATCCACGGCTCAGTTAAGCTACCGCTATGAGCCGTGTCAAATAAACGAATTACAAAAAAAATGTTTTTCATCTATTTTTCTCGAGAAAAAAGCAATAATGATTTACCGATTACACACCTCACACAACAAGAAAATCAAAACATTTTAAGGAAGGAAAAAAGCCGGTTGCTAAAAACAACTTCCAGCTAAATTTATTATAAGATTTATGTAACTTTGCTGACGGTTTCCAGTTACGGATAAATTAATAAGCTCTAATAATAGTTTTCTTTATCCACATTTTGGAATGCGCTTTTTCTAAAAGTTGTTCTAGCTGCCTTGACGGCGATCGTAACACCCGTAACGAACACGTTTTTCCCTTGAACCTCTTTCGTTTCGTTGTTCGTGGTACTCGTATGGAGAAGGTATACTAGCGCCACCATCAAATCAGTGGTACATATATGAAATAAACACTATCTGTCAAGTTATTCCCCGATCGTAAATATTCCAGTCAAACATCTGTGTGTGTACACCAGCCTCCTGGCAACCCTATACCAACATATGAAGTTTGACAGCTATTTACATATATGGGGCGTTATAGCTATAAAGCCCCAAACAAAGAATTTTGTTCGGCGCTCCACGGATACGAAAAACTACCAATAGTTGAGATATTTTGACTGAATCTCGGGGTATCGTGGAATCAGGTTAAAATAGGTAAACCGTGTTGAAGGTAGTTTCCCTTTATCCACGGAAAAACACGTCTTTGAGAGGTTTTTTTATACTCAACCTTGAGTCAAATATACTTAAATTTAAGTTGAATCTACCTAATTTTGAGTATACTTCAAACAACTCAAAAGCGCCTTATTCCATGGAAGTCGAATGTCGCTTTGTTTTTGACAACACTTATAAGTGCGAAAGCGACGCAAAACTCAAAACTACCTAAATTTAGGTTAAAAGAACTAATTCTGTGGGTTGTTTTATTTTTCTGTGTATAAACAATATTGAAGCATTCCACATGACGTTTTGCATCTTGCAGCATGATTAGATACTATATCATTCAGAAAATCGGCACATTGTAACTAAATACAGCTTTTAATGATTCGATCCAAAATTATTGTTTTGATTTTTATGGCAGTGATGCTGGCTGTGCAGAGACGCCATCCTTGACAGGAGGCTGATGTACACAGTAGGAAAATAAATACACTCAAAGCAAAATGTGTCAACGCAGCTGATGACGAGTGGAGAGAAAGAACACTATAAAACATTAATAATTTACGAAATAATTTACAGCTATCTTAAAATTAATAACACAGTTTGATATACAAGAGAAGGAACAAGTTTTTATATGAAATTTCACAGCTATCTTAAAACTAGGAATTCAATTCGATATACAATAATTTTTATTAAAAAATGACAGCTATCTTAAAGTTAGAAATGCAGAATACAAATTTGGTTTTGGCAACAGAGACTTATGCTTGGTCAAAATATTCAGAGGGGAATTTATTCCCAACGTCGGTGTAGCAGCAGTTGTATCGGGACAGGGAAGAGAATGCGGACATGATGACAGGGAAAGAAGAACAAAACTTGCGGCTTTCATGCAAACGGGAGATCAACGAAATTAATTTGAGCATCAGGGTACCAAGACGTGAATACCCGAGTCGATGGGTGGTATTCTTCGGAATCCTTCAAAACTGGTCAGACAATCAGGTCACTCTCGCTTCAAGTTTATTTTATGCAGGCGTCATAAGACCGACGGTCACATAGTTGGCTCCACAAAGCAGGACAGAAGACTTCTGAAAGCTGAGAAATAAAAGGAGGGAGCTTATTGACTGTATTTATTACATTATAAATAAGGGACGTACAGGGGAGGTCGCGACTTACCAGTATATCTAGAACTAGGACATTGGGTGGTCTACCTCGAGTTCGAAGGAAATCCTTTAACTGAGACCTGACGTCACAATACCTAGCGCATGTCTAGATAACATGCTCGATGTCGTGATAACCCTCGTTACAAGCGAACAGACTGTAAGCCCAATACGTTGCAAATGTGCATCCAATGTATAGTGGTTGGACACAGAGCTGCAAATTTTCACCAGACTATTTTGAACTTGAAGGAAGAACAAATCTCAAATCATGCCCTACTATGTTCAATTCGCCGTTTTTCGCTTACATCATTCATTCAAACAGCCGAGCTGCTCAATCATTTTCCATTCATTTTCGATTTCATTGACCGTATGAATATCTCTGTACTGGGATATTGACTAGGTTTTTCAAGCAAAACAATTCTGAACATACTTCTTACTGTTCATGTAAGCTTGAAAACGCAAAATATGTCAACATTTAACCTAAACTGGCCTCTACAGAGCAGATAACAATTTTGGTTGGTGAATGAAAAAACATCAATTTGAAATGAAGACGTACGGTTTGGTTATGAAAATCCCGCCAACTTGAAAGTGAATGATTAAGGGAGGCTTTGAATTTGAATCATGGTTGGGTTTGATTGAGCTGAAAGTTGGCATTTGAAAATGAAAATTTGCACCACTGGTTGGACATACGTCGGAATATTACACGAATGAAATCCCGACCCGCACCCATCCTTCGGTACGAGGTTTGATAGCAGAGTTGAGTGCCCTCTGAAGACAGATACTAATTCAGCAAATTGGTCTTTTGTAGATGTCACCATCAAAGTCGGCCTTTCCATTACCCGGGATGAAGCGATGAAAAGTGACCCAAACAAAGGTAATCTGGAAAAAAAAATTTCAGAAAACGTACTGAAGGACTCCCGTCCCGTAATAACAGAAATTACGGGAATTTATTTGTGGCTTTCAACGCACGAAGAGCCTCGATAGAGCTTGAGCTTGAGCTTGTGCGACCACCCCTGGCTGCTACTCCGTTATCGATCTGAATTAGCTGAAGTTGCACAGAGAATAAGTAGATAATTATGCTTGGGAGTAGCGAAACATCTTTCAATGTGCAACTCCTGGTAATCCTAAAGTGTTTATTGATCAATACCGGTGCAGGCCAGGCCCGAACGTAGATCGCGGAAGGAAAGGGAAGGAATTGTTAGTCCTATACTTGCTTTTGCTAGAGGCCGTATATACTACTACGCACTCCACAAGTATCACGGGAGGAGGATATTTTTGTTAGTAGAGTATAGAAGTTGGATATACTTCTTCTTTACCGACGCCAGAGAGGTGACTTCACTCTCTGGACTAGATATCGATCCACCAAACTCATAGACCGGGGACCAACGGCTTTACATCCCTTTTTACATTTCTTATAAAAGAAATGTATAGAATTCGCTCAAACTTTCAAGATTTTTTCCGAGGCCCGGAGGGCCGAGTCTTATATACCAATCGACTCAGCTCGACGATTTGGGACAATGTCTGTGTGTATGTGTGTGTGTCTGTGTGTGTGTGTGTGTGTATGTAACGGACAAATTCTCATTCGTGTTTCTCAGCAATGGCTGAACCGATCTTATCCAAACCAATTTTAAATGAAAGAACTAAAAAACAGTATGAACGCTATTAATTTGTTTTTGATTCTGATGTTTAGTTTCCAAGATATGAATGTTTGAATGCGTAAAAATGGCGTTTTTTGCAGTTTTTTTAAATTATCTGCCAAAATTAACAATATAGATTAACAATTTATATGTTTTTATGTAGCTTAAACGAATACCTTTCCAACAAGCTATAGATTGTTGAAATCGGACTATTATCAAAAGAGATATTAAACATTAAATGCGGACGAAAGATTTTTATCATTTTCCATTGCCAGAAATATGACCAAAAACATGTTATCTATTATTAACGCCAAAACGGCTTATTTTAGGTCAATAGTATCTTCGGAGAATATAATGGAGGCAATATGCCCTTTCTTTTGGTATTGTGCTTTTACTGATTAATCACCCTATGAGTGAGATATTTTCACTAATTTTCTTGGAAGTGATTATATCGAAATGATGCCTTCAGTAAATTTGTAGCTCTTACTTTTGCGAATAACTTTACTGAAGACTTCAAATATCTATTTTGAATATTTTAAAAGTTATGGCTTGTTGTTTGTGGATTACTCTTTGTCGCCTATTTATTGTTCAATATAGTAATAATCCATTGAAATAAGCCAAACATTATTTCGATAAAACTAATTTTGTATTTCATTTTTCTATCTACAACCGCTAGAAATAATCACCGAACACTTCCAAGTTGTCTGGAAGGAACTTGATAACTTATCAGTGCAAAAATGCTCATTTGTGCGATCCTTCTGACTGCAATTTTTCCAACTTATAACCATCGGATTGATTTGAAACATATCGGAAAATGAAAAGCAAAATAAATAACTCCAAGCAACGGCGTAGCCAAGAGAAGGTTTTGGGGTTTAACACCATACAACCCCCCCCCCCCACCACACCCAAAAAAATATTTAATTTTTGTTGAAAATTTATTGATGCAAACTGATTTAATTCAATATTACAATAACAATTATCTGATCCGTAGTTTGATAACTTGTTGTAAACATCATGAGGACTTTTGATAAATTGTCGGAATGGGGTCCTCCTGATATGTAACTGATCTATTGGTCTTGATTTCACAGTTGTCTAATAGCATCAATATCAAATTCCTGCCTGAAAACATTCCAATAGAAAATTCCAGAGTTCTGTAATCAATCATAATCCTCACATTTCTTTTCAAATTGAGCTCGTTTTTGTAGTGATGTACTATAATAAGGGTCTTTATTTAATAGGAAGCGAAATTAAAATTGATTTAATGTCTATGAAACATAGAACTGCTCACCAAAAAAATGCATAACTTTCAACATTTGCTAAAAATGTTTTTGTCTTTCTCATTCACTCTAAAATTCGTCAATCTAATCCCGACCCGGAGGGCCGTGTCATATGCCAATCGACGAGATCGGAAAATGTCTGTGTGTGTATGTGTGTATGTGGAAAAAAATGTGACCTCTGTTTCTCAGAGATGGCTGGACCGATTTGTGCAAAGTTAGTCTCAAATGAAAGGTACAACCTTCCCATGCTATTGAATTTTTTATTGATTGGACTTCCGGTTCCGGAGTTACGAGTTGAAGAGTGCAATCACACAGCAAATTCCCATATAAACTGAAATGAAAAAAATTCAAAATCAAATTTGTATTTTTGATGCCAAATGACTTTAAAATGCATGAAACATTGTTTGACAAAAATTGACTTTTTTGGACTTTGGTACATTTTTGCCTTTCTCATATAGAAAGGTTATGTAATCACTCTAAAAATCGTCAATCATACCGGCCCGGAGCGAGTATGCAGTGAGGGGTTGCTACTTTAAAATTAAAACTAGTTTAAAATTTCTTAACAAGTTGAAAATTTTCGGCAGGACCTGGACCACCCGGATCTTTCTCCATGATCCGCCGCTGGTTTCAAGCGATGTTTCAGTATCACATAGTATCTCAAGATCGTGGCTGTCGATCCGTTGTATGTATGTGCAAATCGTACTGAACATGTAATATTCATTTCCACCATTGTATTGCACATAACCAGCCATGGAATCATAGTCTGGACAAATGAGAAAAGCACAATTGCACCACTAGGTGGATTAAAACAGGTTTTTATTTTGGGAATGCGTCGAGTTGAGACGGAAACGTAATATGATTAATGATGGCGATAACACTTTCCAAATGTAGAGAGAAATGACGATTTCCATTCGACTCTAGCAGGTTCTTATCGATTTTGATGAGCATTTGATTTTTGTTGTATGACCAATTATATGTATAGGTCATTTTGAAACCGCCAATTTCGGAGGTTTAGTATCTTCAATGAGTTTTACAAACGTTAAACAGCGCATCATTTGATAAAATAATTTTGACGGTATATCGTCCAAGAAGTATTTATGGTGAATTTTCTCAGGTTGATATTCATGACTACAATAAAGTCTCAACAAATTCGCTAAAGACACGAACTCTGTTGCTATTTTCTGAAAAAATATTTCTGCATAATTTAAAACTTCAAAAATTACGGTTTCGGAATTATGCCGTTTGGACAGTATGATCGATTTTCACCAAACCGATTTTTTGGCTACGCCGCTGACTTCAAGTAAGTAGAGACAAAGTCGTTCTACACTCGTTCACAAGAAACTTCTTCGAATGCTGAATATCTATTATAATACATTGAAACCAGGATTTTATCAGCCAAATATGAACATATGTTTGATGGGCTCTAGTAATTTCGTTTTTTTTGGCTCAGTACAATATATAACCCCTTTAGGAAAATTCAGTTTTTCCACCACAATTTAGATATTTTATTAACAGGGCATTAGCAATAATTCGTTGGTATGTCTATTTTATGGGCCATTTTTTCGCTTTCCCATTGATTTGGTTTGAGATTTCTAGGACTGATGTTGTCCCATGCTGATTTGAGCGATTCTCTGAGTCCTGCCACTGTCCCATGTATTATGTGTTATCAAAAACATCGCGAAGCATCAAGTTCTAAATGTTCTCAAACGATATAATATCCGAAGAGAGTGATAAGAGTTATAAGAAATGTCCCATCACACTGTTAGGTGGATTAAAATCGTTTTTACCTCAGAAACATCTCAACGACCTCGGCCGGCATTGAACCCAGGCCAACTGGAATGAGTGGTGGTCACGCTTACCACTCAACCACCGGCGCCGTCAAAGAGCCTCGATAGAACTGAGGATGTCCGAAACGACGAAGTAGTGATCTGTGGGCAATGTGCCGATGATCCCAAGGGAATACTGAAAATCAGCTAATTCTGCGACGTAAACTGAAGCAGGATCAGTGAGCTTGAATGAAACGGTGGCACTATCATTGAAGATACCGAGGTCAGCGGACCCATCGGGATTTGACCCGATAGTGTAGAACATTTTGTCAAAGCCGATTTCTCGGAATTTATTATAAAATATAATGGGGATCACTTGCGGGCGTACATGATCCGGGATTCCACGCATCTCTTCCTAAGTGGACGTGTCGAAGCATACAGCTGAATCATATCTAATGTATCTAAGAAACGATCACAGGATTGTACGAAGAAGGATTGATTCTCTGTGCCATATAGTCGAAGTGCAAGAACATAAATAGGGTTTAGAAATTCGGCGAGTCTCTCCAAGTGTTCAATCAGCAACGGGTTCATTATATCACATCGGATGAGCAATCGATTTGACAGCTCTCAAAATCTATCGCAAGAACTTTACGCAAGCAACGATACTGGATTCTTTCCAGTTTGATTAGGGTCTCCTCGGTGGGTACCCCACCAACTTCTGGTTCTTGTAAGTAGAAAGTTGATCCTTTGTTGGCACTTCAGTTTCAGATACCTTATGTGACAACCCCAGGTACCTTTCGAGTCGATCCATACCCCTAGATATTTTAATGTTAAAACCTTAGCAATAGTTTGACACATTAATTGAAGCTACAGTTGCGCTGGTTCACGCTTCCTTGAAAATAAGATTATCTCAATACATTCTGTCTGGTTTTATTATTACATGATAAGAACTGAGAACTCCACCATCAAAAAAGGTGTTTCGTTCGCACTATCGTGAGGGAATGCAACTCGGTAGATCTTCTGCTCCCGGGCAGAATCCGAACAAATCTTCTTGGTGAAATCGAATATCCAACGGTTTGAATATTCGACGCTTTCGTTAGTACTGTTTCGGTTTCGTAAGTGCCAGGCCATGCCTTTCTTACCTTTCATCAAACTCTTCATTCGCGTGTCTAACGTCGCATACTGTCGATACGCAGCGGGTAACCCGAAGTCTTGGGGTCTTCTCCGCGTACACAACTGAGCACTCTTTGTCCCACCATGGGTTGGGAGGCCGTTCGCGAGACTCAGACTATACGCGTAGCAGATGCAAAGCTTGAATTGCGTCAAGAATCAAGCCTGACAGGAACCTGGACTCAATTTTGCCGGATCTCGCGAATGCATAGTTCTTCCAATCAATATTTCGTGTGAGGCCATACGAAATATCGATTGTATTCGGTAGTCCTGAGCCGTTAGCAATAGTAATTACGATTGGCAGATAGCCGCTACGTACGTTGGGAATCGGGGATTACCTTACACATGAAATCTAACCACAGCGATGTCGAGCAGAGGGACAAGTGTAAGTTACTCGGGCACGCTGGGGGTGCCGGTATCCGTGTCGTTTTATTCGTGTTCAAGATGATCATATTGAAGGTATCATAAAGTTCATGGAGTGAGGAAGATCGATTTTCATCATGAAGGCAATCCCATGCCGTACCGTGGGAGTTAAAATCACCTAAAACGAGTCACAGTGCAGGGAGGAGCTCCGCAATATCGCAAAGTTGTCGGTGGCCAACCAAGGTTCAAGGGGGTATGTAAGTGGAAGCAATACAAAGATCTTTGCCATAATTCTAATTAGGCAAGCGCCAACTTCAATGTCTGGTGTCGATTTGAATAAAAGAGTTGCACTTTTGATCCTCAACAAAACTCTTCCGTAAGAGTCATCTCGATTCAATAGAATAATATTGAAATCATGAAAATTGGGATCTTTTTTCGAATTAAGCCATAAATTATCAAAATTTTAAAGGAATCGATTTTCGGGATAATACTTCTGCAATTCCTCCGAAGAATAGCGATGAAATCCGTGACTTCGTTCAATGAATTAGCCATCGAAGGATCACTGAAAGGTGGGGAAAATACATCAAGAATGTTTTTACTGCAGGGAGAAAGCTTATTGGGATGGTTTTAAGAGGGTCGGAAATGTAAAAATACGGTCGACAGCATCAAGAAATTTATTAGGCCAGTGCTGGTTTCTTTCTCTGGTTGAGTTATGGGAACACTTGTGGTTTTTGGAATCCCAAGAAGTGTTGCGAACTCCTTTTCTGAGCTCGAGTTTCTGGGACCAGGCGCTAATTGCATCGGCTTTGCACCAGTATTTCCTCGAGCTGTTATTTTTGGAGGACTTTGAAAAGACATCTTCTGTTCTCTATAAAGAAGCTTAGGTGGGGAAATGTTTTTCCTTTTTCCATTGCTTCTAGGTGCAACAGAAGTCCTGGGGTTTATTAGAGTCACGATATTCGTAGTGGTTGGAGGCGTAGCTATTTTTAGCATTTCAGCTAAAAATCGCATAGAACGCCCGTAAAAGGAACGCTTAAGTTTCTGCTTCCGCTGTTGGTATGCGGGGCATGTGGGATTCCCCCACAGTAGAGACACTTTTCGAGATCTCTTCTACAGGAATTATCCACATGATTCCCACTACATTTCCCATAACTAACCTTATTGCACTTAGTTCAATTAATGACCCGTGGCACAAATTGGCGAACAGGTAGGCGAATCTTGTGAAAGAGGATATAGTTGGTTGGAGCAGACCCGGCGAATGTTCACATATATCCTCTTCCCGCCAACTACAACTGATGCTGGTTGCAAACGTTTGCAGTCCAGTATCTTCACTGGCTGAAGTATGGGGTCTTTATAATAACCAACCCCGTGTTTTTTGCAGGTCCTGACAATGCAGGCTCGAGTCGGTGATAACCCCATCTATTTCAACCCGATTACCTGGTACATATATTCTGTATTCCTTCATAAAAGTCCCTTAGCCAGCAATATCACTTGCCTGCTTCAAACTATTTAGCATCACTCGTAGTGTACTAGAACGAACATTTCTTGTCTTTGGCCCGAAAAAAAAATCAAAAAGGAGGATGAGTACAACTTCAGTCTTGGGGTCGATTTCATTTCGACATCCATTTCACCTTGAGGCGAGCCAGAGAGACAAGAATGGAAAACGTAATGTAATAGCGGTACTTAACTTGAAAAACGATAGGCAGCTGACAAGAAACGAAACACTGCTACTGCTTTGCTAGTCGAATAACGGTTAACGCGCACACATAAAGAGAAAAATGCCAAAACCTCGAAGAGGCGGAGGACTCACAAGATAACCTTGAAAGCGGATTAGCACTATTCTTTGTAACGTCGCACTGTAGTATGGACCTATCTAGAACGATCGAAAAGCTAATATTTGAATCTAGGCAAAATTAGATCCACCATAACTGTTGTTGAAACAAAATGAGGACGTTCACAAACAACAAAAACTATCCCATGAACATGCTAACTGTGCGTTATTTAGTTTGAGTAACGAGTTTGAACCACTGTGCATTCTAATAGCAACTTAAGCCATCCATACAATTTTGCACTCTTTTTCGACACAATCCGCAAACTATGATGCCTATTTTACATTGGTTCATCATACAATAGAATAGATTTAAAATGTGGCTAACTAATTCAGTTGTGGGATTTTCGTTTCGACTTCGTCTCATCAGAATCCGACATTAACTTAGTGTCAGGACTCTTTAATTGCGTTGCTGATCTACAGCAAAATGTTCATTTCCTGAATATAATTCGGTAATTAATTTGGCTGAAGTGAGGACCTGATATATTGACAGACCGGTTCATTAGTTAACTTTGGAATATATTGGGTATAAAATGCCCTGTTTTTCTCGTTGAACAATTTGTATGCGGTAACGATTGTTTGCTATTCTGCTCTTACTAGAACCATTTCTAGATAAGGCATCGGACTGTTGAGTGCACTCTTGGTGTGTTTAATTTTATCTTTTGGAAGAGCGGTGATCAATATACTATCAAATTAAAAAAAACACTTCTGGTTCTGGCAGTGTCACTTGAGTACCCCTAACAAAATATTTCAAGCTTACGATATTGTTTTATTATTCCTTTATAGTTTTTTTCTATTATTCCTTATTTGTGAACATATTTCCGGTAAGCTTCTCATCAACCCAAGCAGGAATTTCACGCTTAACTTGAGTCAAGTGAACGTTCCCCTCATACACGTTTTAATTTTTATCAATCAATAATTTACAACTCAATGTCGCATGGCGCTTAAAATTCACCTTCGAACGTCGTCGATCGCCCAATCCCGGGATTATTTAGTGGCGTACTGCCATACGAGTACGTGCCTCTCTCCGCCCCTTTCAGCGAAATAGTAGAACCGCATCTTTTATTCATAACATCACAACGGCAAAGCAACTTTTCCTCCACGAAAGATGCGATTTCTCAGCCCGTTGCGATTCTTCAAATGGGAACCATAACGTACATCAATGACGCGTTTCCTGTGTACATCACCTGTCACCATGTTGCCGCTCGGTGGGACGTGACAGGCTAAACCTTTTACCACGCCTACGCTCGTTCACTTCACGCGGTTATAGCCTGAAACGCTTCCACATTTGGATGTCTCAAGTCAAACCATGCGCGGAAATCGATTCTATTATGACTTAATAGTCGATCAATGAAATGAATCATTAATGAGCGACGATCGAGTTGGATGCTATTTACTTGAAAATGGAAAATTGGTTGGTTGGGCCAAATTAGCGAGGCAGTACGGAAGAATGGCAGAAAGAAGAGCATGTATCAACCAACTGCAAAAATAAAAGATTTTTTGCAAATGCTTTAATCCCATTATTAATATAGATATCTGGCGTCCCTCATAATTACAGAAGTCATTTGTTTTTCTCCATATCCAACCTTAAAACTACTAAACAGCGCAACTATATAAAGTATACCACTGATTTTCTACTAAATCTAGCTCAATATTCACTGTACGTTCAGTTTTGACATTATAACTGTAGAATTTAAAATTATCTACCCACACTTCCTCTTTCACTGATCAATACACATCAATACCACATATGAGTCACAGCTGCTCTCACCGCGTATCTAATTACCAGCCGATTGCTGCTGTGCATGATAACTAAAGGGGAAAACTCTTTCGAACGACACATTTCTGTTCAGCTAATGCACTTTTCACGCTTCAAAACAAATCTCCCTCGACAGAATCGGAGCACCCCTCCGATCTTGGCTAGGCCGTAAAATCTTCCCCATTGTTGATGTTATGTACAATGTATTATGGCGGTAAGATGCAATCGGAAGAAAATTGGCCTGCAGCAATAGCAGCCAAGGATGGGAACAGTCAATGAGGGGCTGTTCCGATATATGGTTGAAACGGTTCGCAGTGTTGATAATATATACTGCTATCGCCAAAGTATATTCTTGAATTTTCTGAAACAATTTTCTTCTATTACACAAGAAAAGTTGCTTCCAATCTCACCCTCAGTATAAGTTGGGTAATTGAACACGTCGGAGTGATGAAGAGCTTGGCAATTTATTTTTAAACGGTTTTCAATATATTTATTGTACTCTATTGGTGTGGGGGGAAATACAACGAAGGCCCCTTAAAGTGTACAAGGATCAGAGTTTTAAAAGGATGTTAATCATTCGGACCTGAGTTGATTCCACGTCTCACCAGAAGCGTTTACTCCAAAATATCAATCAAATACAACAAGTCCTGCTAGCGGACCATCGGAATTGAGGTTTGTTTGGAATTTAATGACATTTTCATTTTCATAGTTTGGGTGAACTGGCTTCATCAAAATATTATCAATGTGAGAATGAGAAAGGTAATTCTATAAAGTGTCGAAGACAGTGAATGGATTCAACTTTATTATGAGAAGGTAGTCAACGTAGTAATGTCTGAGGCACGGGGCCTAAAAGAACATGGTGGAGGTTCACAAACACTCAATTGCAGTGAATGCGATCCGTCAGTGCATTAGCAGTGCGTAATATTCGCACCAGTTTTTCACATACACATATTGTGGTTCTGATGAACAATGATGTTCAAAATGCCTTTGATGCTTGTTGAAATGAATAAACTTCCCTTTTCCTACGAATCTTGATGATTTTTATTCATATTTTTCCATTTTTACTAAATTTTCTTAGGGTGCCGATAACCGGCCACATTGTTCAAAATTTCTATTCTCTATTCTGTTCTAATCCTTAATCGGCCAGTATTGAAAAGCATCCTGGAAAACACTACAGTTAGTCTGTATTGTTTTTCTTGTCAATATTAATATTTGAAGCATATTTTCATATGTCGCAAATATTAGAACGGCCAGGCCTACTGTGCAGAGTTGGGTTTGGAGATGTTTCAAAATTAGACGGCAATTGAATTATTCATTTAGTGAATAATTTAATTAACGAATTGTTTTGAATCTTAAAGGAGGAAGAAACGAGAACAACCGTACCGACCGTTTCACATTGTTCAAAATGAGAAAAAATTAGTATTTACTAAATTGTTAATCCATGTTGACAAAATTAATTTAATTATTTCTTCAGTTATTAGCTAAGGCCTCTAGCTTTTTATTGATATGCTTATTCCCATATACTGTGCAATTGGAGTGATGTTGTGAGCCAAAAACAAAAGTGTGCCGACAACCAAACACATTTCCCTATTCAGAGTTTTAGAGAAAAAGTTCGTGATTTTTTTAAAAATGTTTTATATAAATTTTATTTGAAAAAGCGAAAGACAAAAGGTAGCACTATCGAAAATAGATTTGATTTTTTTGAAAATCAAAAAAAAAAGAAATTTTTTTGATGAAAAATGAACCGTTCAAGTACCGTCAAACGGGGTAACTTGCAACACTTCAACATGTTTCTGTTCAGATTAATTTAACAACGCTAATAATAGTGTTTGCAATTTAGCACAAAAGCTGTCAAAAGCCAGCATATGTTACAAGATAATCATGTACTACCAGTCAATATTTTCGGTTTTTTTAGCGCGACAGGGTAATCTTCTGTATTTCGAGATATTTCAATAAAAAAGAAACTGAAATGTCGTGCTTTGGTCCACTTCAATGAAAAGAGCATTTCATTTGTATCTCATACGTACAGATCGAGTATACAACAGCAAACGTTACTGTTTGATACATGTTTGTTTACCCTCTCTAATATATGCCAGATAACGATTTAACTATATTAACTACCCATGTGGGGTAACATGCAACAGTATTTTGTCTTATTACTATTATGACTCTAGCCATCTGGCTGATTGAGCGTTTCAAATAATAGTCTGTATAGCATTTGGAATCAAATTTTAAAGGTATAACCTACAACTAGAATATGAAAATGCTCCTAAAATGCAGAACAGTACCAGGAAGTCGTCTTTACGTGAACTTGCTTCTCTAGCAATACTAGAAAATGCTCAATTTCTATCTTCTTATACTCAACTCAGGAGTGGATCCAGAAAAAAATTTCGGTGGGGGTCTGAAATTTTGATTTTGAAATATTCAATGTACAATACGTAATATCTAATACCCCTCTTTTTAAAATCAGTTTTGGAATCTGGTTTGGAATGATTTGGAATTTAGAACGAATTTAAAATAGAAACTATTTTAAAATTTCTCAATGAGATAAAAAATTTCGGGGAGGTCCGGATCCCCAGAATCCTTCCCCTGGATCCACCACTGACTCAACTGGATTGTTCTAGCATTTATAATAGTTCGATTGCATGGAAAAGATAGTCGTTGACAGTGTAAATTAATAGGTTATCTGTTTTCAATAATATCTGAAGACAACAAAGATATGGTATAATTTAGTTCACTGAAACTATCCCTGGCAGCACTGTTCCAGTGGAATCTAATCACGTTAATCGCGATAGAACTGAAGTTATAGTTCTATGGATAATACTTGTTATTTACTAGTTCTGAAATGAAGGGTTAAAACCCTGTTAGCTAGCCTTTCCTACGAATTTCTGGAATAAATCGAATGTTCCAGCTGTTCAAAAACGTTGTTGATTATAAACAACATGGGCATCCAAATTATAGTACATACATTTGGTCGCGGTTCTTTGTAAATAACATGGGTATCCAAATTATCGTACATTTGGTCAATGTACTAAAGGTAAACAAAAATATACAGCAATAGATTTCAATGAAGTTCATGTGTTGCAAGTTACCCCATATGCGTGGTTACTTGCAACAGGCATAATTTTTGGCCATCCTGAAAACAGGGAATGATGCTTTGATTTGATAAATACCATTTAGTAGTCTTTATACTCCCATTAGCGCTTGTACATATTGGAAATTATTCTAATGTTACAGCATTTTTAGTTATACCGCTTTTAAGTTGAAAAGTGTTGCAAGTAACCCCGTTTGACGGTACACAAGAATGTAAATTCAAACAATTAACAATTTTTTTTTGAAAATCGGGTGAATAGTTTTCACGTTCATCGCAACGGTACTTTTCAAAAGACTTCATTCCGAGATAATTGCGTTTAAACTTTGTTGGTAACTTCATTCGTGGAAGAACCAGCGCGCTTCAAACGTCTGTAATTTAAAATCTAGTGCTCCGATTTGGATCAAATTTCGCACAGATATTTTCAAAAGTATGCGCTTTCAGAATTGAATAATTTTTTTTCAAGTTTTTGAGTTCCAACTTTGTATATAACCCCTTAAACCGAACATAAAACCACACTAACGTTGTCATACCAGTATATACCAACTAGAAGTATGACTATGTCTCGGCTAGCCAAGCACAGAAGCTCTGGGTCGCTGACAAGTACAGGGAAGCAAACTCTGTCTTTTGGCATGAACCATAACTCCAAATTGGCGCCAATTTGGAGTTAGTTTGGATATATAGTCTAACTGACAGCAAATTGGTGTCAGTTACTAACGAGTGAAACACGAAACATTCATTTTCTTAGTTAGGTGTTGTGCCTTCATGCGTAAATTAGTCCATTCAATTTTTTCCTTGGGAAAAAAATATATGTTTTATATCGCCAAATTGTCATGTATTCGGTTTGTTGACTTTTCTCGGTGAAATTAAAAAAAAACGAACTCCTAGTTGTTACGTAACGTTTCGGCCTACTATGCTTCAGCCATCGTCGGACACCTACAAACATTTATTGCAAAAGATAATTCACATCAGATTACAATAATTCACAAATAATTACAACGAATTTACAACACAATACATTCAAACTCACATAAATTCGCTCAAAATACACTTCATTCATTCAGATATTCTGCCGGCTGGCGAACGATTTGTCTTATTTGGTTGTCTGCTTTACTTGCTATTCACAAACTTTCTCTAGGCGAGTACTGGCTTGGTCACTGTAGAGGAATTCCTCAAATTTCCGACCGAAAATCTTTAAAATCGCTACCGAGGATCTTAGATTCCGAGGAAAACTTTACACCTTTCACCAGCATGGAAGACTAAACATTTTCCATAGTCAATAAGATTATCTTAACTCAAGATAATGCAGATGTTTCTACGTGCATTAATTTAAAAAAAAAAGTTCGATTGCTGTTTGTATACAGCAAGACTGTCTGAGAATGAGTTACAGAGAATGAATACTTCTGTGCGAAAAAATATACACTAAAAAAAGTTGTGTCATTTTACACAAAAACATAAATTCATGCTAAAAATTGAAATTGCGAAAAAAACATTTTTTTATATTTTGTCAACAAAACCTAATGAGAAAAGAAACATTTTGAATGTGATTGGACGATGGAGAACTTATCAGCAAAAAAGTTTTTCTAACAATAACTTTATACATGTCTACAATTTTCACACTAATTGATACAGAAAACTGTAATTTTATTACAGAATCTGATTCTGAGTATCATTTTAAATCAAGATGCATTTAACAAAAATTGTCCAAACTGAGGTAGTTGTCGAGATATTTGGAATTTTTCTCCAACAAAAACAATTAGTTCGTACAATTATGCCGTTTTAAAAGTTATTCGCGTTTCCCCATCACAAACTGTCAACAATCTAATCCCAAGTAACAATTATGGTTTTATCGCACACTACAAGTGCATTCTAAGTTTTAAGGGGGGCTCCAAGAGTGCCATGAAACCTCAATTGTTACTACGGATGTTAATCGTTCTTAACGACCACTTCAATGAGATTTGTGATAAAACCGCATCTGTATTCTTTCACGCTTTCCTCGATTTCGGCAATTTGAATTGCGTCCATTTTATTTTATTTTTTTTGCGTCCATTTTATTTTGATACCTAAAATAGACTGCAAGACACATTTAGAAACATTCAACGAATCAAAATATTCATCCCTTACGAAGATTTCCTGTCCCAAAAATCTGAATCTCAGCGCAGATCACCGCAGTATGGGTTTCTCTGACATTGCAGTATTCTGGGTCAGTTATCTCCGTTACTAAATAATAGAACATACTCAACATACCTTGATCCCATCATGATAGGTATCGGAAGATTTCCTAATTTATGGTTTCATGAAAGACAGCGCTGGAACCATAATTTCCTGTCCGAAAGATTATTGTTAAAATACGCAAGATTGTTTTTGAAGAAAATTATTCAAGGAGTCTAGAAAAAATACTAATTTTTGGCGGCAGTGCTGCCAACTATGCGATTTTTCAGTTAAATATTAAAAGTTATTTTTCTCTCAATACCTATATTTAATTTTAAAAATTATTATGCCATCGTGTTCCTCAGACATTTTTACATAAAAACCTGTTTTAATCCACCTAGCGGTGCAATTGTGCCTTTCTCATTTCTCTAAACTATGGCTCGGTGGTTGGTTATGTTCAATATAATTGTGGAAATATCCATTACATTCTTAGTACACTTTGTACTAATACACAATGGCTTGCCAGCCACGAACTTGATGAGCTACGTGTCGACGACGATTGAAAGAAAAAAATATACTTCATTAGCCTAATCAGCATTAGATCAATGTTATCTGCTTGTTAACTCATTTTGTTAAGCGGGGTGTGTGTGTGTGAGGAGGGCGAAAATCCCACGAACAAGCGACTCCCCAGCTTAATTTGGTATGCTTTGTGATATAGTGGTGGTTTAAAGATGATGGGGTTGAGAGGGAGGGGTATGAGGGCTGGAGGGGTGAGGTACGGGGATTTTAAAGGGAGGGGAGTGAACAGTAGAGGGGGGGTAACCCCTTTCCGTATACCATCACCTACGACCCTGTTAAAATCCAGAAACCTTCAAAAAATTTAGGAATTAGGTTGACGTTTTTCATAGTGATTGCTTAACCTTTCTATAAGGGAAAGGCAAAAATGTGCCAAAATCAAAAAAGTGAAATTTCGTCAAATTTTTTTTACGAGTCTACATCAAATCTCGACGTTTTATGCACCTTAAAGAGATTTGGCATCAAATATAAAAATTCTATTTTTTTCCTATAGTTTATATGGGAAATTTCGGTGTGGCCGCACTCTTAAATCCGTAATTCCGGAACCAGAATTCCGATCGATCCAAAAATCAATAGCAGCAGATAGGAAGGTTTCACCTTTCATTTGAGACTAATATATTTTGGCAAATCTAAGCTTCAGCTCAGCCATCTCTGAGAAAAATGAGTGACATTATTTGACACATTCGCACATACATACACACACATACAGACTTTTTCCGATCTCGACGAACTGAGTCGAATGAGATATGACACCGAGATTAGGTTGCCGTTTTTCAGAGTGATTGCATAACCTTTCTATATGAGAAAGGCAAAACACATTTAATCTCAATATAATTTGAGCGGGTCTTGAGATACACCGTTTTGAAGGGAAAAAATCGCAATTTCCCAAAATTTTCTATTCAAAATTTTCATCTTCAAACATCCACATTACCCAGTTAGGTTAAATATTTTTCTGAGATAGCCTAGAATTTCCTTAACTATAGTGTATGAAACAGCTCTGAATGGAGCTGAATTAAATTAGAGTTGATGTAGTTTTCGATTTTTGGTCACTTGCCTACCCATAGTACAACGATTCGAAGGGATACTTTTTTCATCTTAAGTGTTCATACCCATGAAAACATTTACAGTTTTCTTCTATAGTTAATACAAACATTTTTCAAATTCTCATTTTATTTGCCATGAAGGATGTAATATTAAACTTGTTTTCACAAGTGGCTCTCTCCTACACTAAAATGCAAATAAACAATTTATAGGGCGACAGCAGACAAAAAATAGTATTGTCTCAAACTTCCACAATTATATCCCACACATGAAATTAGTTTAGACATTAATAAATATTTCAGATTAGCAGGAGATCTTATCACACAACTTAGAAATGGATGTAGAAACAGCAAGATAGATATGGATAGAAAATCAGCAAGATAAATGGGAGTTGGGCGTGTGAGAAATGGCAAATGATGATTAGTTCAGTGACCTTATTTTTATACAGTGACACAATCTCATATTCGTACACCTGTAGTGTATATGTTTAATATTGTTTTATAAATGTTTGCGCTATTTAATATAGGTATTGTTTTGTAAATGTGGTAGTAAAATCATCATCTGTAATTTTCTTATCATTTGTAATCAATAATGTGCAAGTTTCCGTACACTACACATAAAAAATCATTACTTGGTATAAAAATGGCACAATTTCATATTCGTACACTTTTGAAAAGTCAATTAATTTGTAATTTAAGACCTGTTATTTCTTTATTTTTTTGTTTTACTTAGAAAAATTGATTTTATGACTACAAAAAAAGGTTCATTTGCACAGTTTGCTCTACACTGGTTTAAGAAATTCCCTCATATTGACGTAATGGTTCAAAAAAAGTAAACTAACTGCAATTATGGGACGGAAACTAATTATTACTTACCAAAATGAAGCTAAATCACTTCATGAAATCTTTGAAATTGTTCAAAGGTTGTGTCCAATTATTTAACATGTCGTTAAAAGCTTTGATGTGGCGAAACGTAGAGCAGATATTACGAAAAACTTGAACCGTAAAAATTTACGATGAGGGATAAACGATTTTTAATTAGAAAAATTTGGGAAAATCGAGTAATTAAGGTTATGTACATGGTAAATAAATTGAGCCATAGCATTTAAGTATAAGTCTGCTCTGGTACGGCTCGAAATGTATGGTGAACGGACAATTACAATGCTTGTGTTCTGAACAAAAAGCTTTTCATCAATGAGAAAAACAAAGAATGGATTTTTTATTAACTAAACAACATTGAAACATTTTATTGGAATATTGGAAAGATTGTAAACTTTGTCTACGAGTCCAAATTCAACATCTTTGACTCAAATGGCTGTTGTTTCGAGTGGAGAAAATCGAACTCAGACCTGGACGTAAAAGCCTTATAATAGCAGCTAAGCGCAGGCACAGTGGAGTTATTGTATGGGGTATTATATGTTCACTAGAAGTGCTAGAAATTTGGTCTCCATTGATGGAATGATGGATCAGAATGCGTATTTTAATATGAATATCTTAAAATAAATTTTGAAGCAAAGCTTCCGTAAAATGGTACTTTTACTAATAAATGGTGGATATTGGAAATTCGATCAGGAACAGAACTTAAAGCATAAGGAGTGCAAAAAACGTTCAGTGTAAACTGTAAAATTGTTTAAATGTTATGGATTCTCCACTGCGGACCCCGTTTATTAACTGATTAGAAAAATAATTAGGAATATTTGGACAAAAAGTGCAAAACTATCCGAATTATAATGAGAATGATCTTAGAAACTACTATTTAGAAGAATGGGATAAAATTTAAGTTGAATACACACAAAAACTAGTGGTCAGCATTCCAATACGATTGAAAACTGTAATTACAAACAAAAGCTACCAAATTGAATATTTATTATAGAAATTTCAATTGATTTTTGAAAAAGTATGTGTACTGTACGAATATGAGATTGCGTGTATATTTGACTTTCTTTAGAATTATGATTATTTTTGAAAAAATGTGCATTTGTAGTACAAAGATAATTATTGCATCTTCCCTATACACCCAAAACGAATCGTTGAGAGCGGAATTGATTCTGTTTTTTTCGCTCTCGAACTGTGAGCGAAAAGCTCCCAAACGATGCATTAGTGTTTAACCAACCTCATACTTGTGGAATACAATATCGTACCCCATAGCTACACACTGTTGGCTCATGTAGTGCAGGGATAACTTGAATAACACATACTATCGTCTCCATACTGTCCCATTTGTGATCACTGCTGCAATGATGCGAAGTTTATATAGCCCATTCGAACGACTACTCATTATGTGTCGTTATGGCATAAGGTGCAAAGCAGGCGTTTTAGCGAGTGGATGTTTGTCGGTTCCAGTCTTGATGCTACCCGTTAATCTTTTTTTCTAGTAAGGCTTAGTTCCCAACACATACATACAAACAAAATATTAATAACAGCGGGGAAATGGTACAAAGCAAAATGCGTCAATGACGATGCTGAAATACTGACGCGGCGGCAGGATGCAAACGATATTATCTCACTCATCATAAGTGTGAAGCTTTATATACGCCATTATACTACTCCACCAGTGTGTCGTCATGGTACGGGCAATAAAGAGGTGTTTTTACCGATTAGAAGTTTGTCGGTTCTAATCTTGAATCTGATATAAGATTTTTTTTACTGGAAGTTTCAGGTCACGAGCTATTTATAGCAGCGAAGAAAAGAATGAAACAAAACAAAATGCAATGCAGCAGCTATGGTGATGATATTGCTTGTGGTGGTTGGGTGGGGGGAATGTAAGGTGTAGAAGAAAGATACGAAACTAAATACTAACAAAGTTTCTTTGTGTGCGAGTGTGTGTCATCGTTTTTTTTTTGCGTGAGCGTTGTGCTCATCCCGAATTGTGCGCGAACAGCTCAATGTTCAAAAAGGATTGCTTTTGGGAATGAGATTGTGAGCCCAAAAACAGAAAATCTGAGCTCACCGTTTTGAGTGTAGTATCTATAAAACTATTTCTACATAAATAAAATGTCTCGTAAACTAATGTTTTACTTGTAAAATGCATATAAGCATTCCGCATAGCGGTGTACGAAAATGAGATTGTGTCACTGTAGTTCATTTACTATTGAGGTAATTCACAAAAATGTTTTCAGAATCGAATTCCTTGAATCACGTAGATGTGTTTCCGTACCCCGATCAGGGCCGTCTTAAGACTACACGGGGCCCTTGGGCACTCTTGAACTAGGGGGCCCCTACAATTGAAAAGCTATAAGCAGCTGTAGTAGTAGGATAAAAAAAAAATTCCCAGATTTTCGGTACAGTTTCCACTCAATACCACCCTGAAGCTCTTTTCCAAATTTAAGCCAAATCTTTCAACCGTATTGACATTACGTTATAAATAAAGTGGGATTTAAATTAAACTGAGAACAAAGACGATTTCAGACAACCTGGTGTCATTGCCGATGTCCAAATATCGTCATGGACTTATTAACTACGCTATAGTATTCTTAGACGGTGTAATCTGACCTTCATAGTTAGTAGACGTTGTTTGAGGATTAGGAGTGCTTCCATCAAGAAGGAGGAATGTTGGGGTTGGGTTACGCTACCAAATGTCCGAGGTTCTTCAAATATCCTCAAACGCACGCACATTGCCGTGACTCATTTATTCAAATCTAGGGGAAAGTCAGGGTTTATGTGTGTAAACACTTTAAAAAGGCCATTTTCAAACTTATTATTGGGATTTCATGACGTTTGTCTACACGATGGTTTGTTTATTCTAGATAAGGCGGATGCATTACAGAGCAACATTATTGGTATTATGTCAGTCTAAGACTGACCATGTAAAATGAAACATGCCAAATCCGACCAAATAGTGTCGAGTCTCCGCAAGGTCTCAAGAAGTCGTTTTTGGGCATTTCCATGTGAATTTGTTCATTTACAGCCTCAAATATGACATAGAAATAAATATTTTTCCACATCCACTTATCGCTTGCCAAACAAAAAGTTCTAGTTGGTCGGCTAAGGTCCGGTGCCTTCCAAATTTTGTATACGTGGTGTGCCAAATGTTTGTTTACTGTAGTTAAAAATAAATTGAAAATTGAATCGAAATGTGGTTTTGCCGGTAGTTGTTCCAGCTAGCCAACTGATGAATTATCATAGGATTGATTTTTCCGAACTGTGTGACTATTTGCTCCATCTGAACTGGTCAACGCATCTAGGTAACAGCGATGCAGATGCAATGCCTATAAACTTCTGCTGAGTAATTCAGGACTGCTTAAAGAATAATCTCCCAGTAAAACGACAGCCTGTTTTTTCAGCGTGGAGTACATCGACACTGCGAGCCCTTCGCAGAAAACGAAATGCATGCCAACGCAAGCTTCATCGCAAACAATCGCCGGCCACGAATCACGACTTTCACGTTGCCAGTGAAGCATACCGGAATCTCAACGCTGTTCTGTATAGATCGTAAGTACAACGAGTTGAAGTAGGCCTACGAAGTAATCCTAAAGGATTTTGTAACTTTGTAAATTCAAAACGGAAAAATCACAGTGTTCCTTCCAATGTGTACCTCGATGAAAAGGCAGCGTCGTCCACTGCAACAGCTTTTGAATTGTTTACCAATCATTTCGCATCCGTCGTTGCTCCCTGTTTAGAATCTGATCAAGAAATCGATATCGCATTAGCAACTGTTCCGCAAGATATCGCCGATTTAAGCACCTTTTTGATTTCACCCGACATGGTAATAGCAGCTGCAAGAAAGCTAAAAAGCTCTTTCTCCCCGGATGGGATTCCAGCTGCTGTCTACTGTCGCTGTGCCGTCGCTTTGGCTCAACCTTTGTCTCGCATCTTCAACCAATCATTTGACCAGGCTAAGTTCCCCGAGGTTTGTAAACAACCCTACATGTTCCCGGTGTTCAAAGCCGGAGATAAGAGAAATATCAAACAGTACCGCGGAATAACGAATCTTTCAGCTGGATCTAAGTTATTTGAAATTGTTGTCAATCAATTCATCCTCAGCCGTACAGTAAGTTATATCTCACCAGACCAACAGGGTTTCATGCCCGGGCAATCCGTTTTAACAAACTTGCTGTAATTTACGTCAACTTGCATCAATTGCATGGAGAAGAAAACACAAGTGGACACTGTATACACCGATTTGAAATCCGCTTTTGACCGAATTTCCCATTAAATTCTTCTCAAGAAGTTGTACAAGTTAGGAGCGTCCGACAAGCTTACATTGTGGCTACGCTCCTATCTTACGCACAGAACGCCTTGTGGGAAATTGGGCTCTTATATATCGGCTCCGTTTACCAATACCGCAGGGCAGCAATCTGGGCCCACTGCTTGTCTCACTGTTTTTTAATGATGTAGCAGTAGTGTTAGATTCCGGGTACAAGCTCATATTTGTCGAAGACCTTACGCTGTACTTAATCATCGAGTCATCCGAGGACTGCTACCAACTGCAAGCATTATTGGATCGCTTTGTGAAGTGGTGTGGATTGAATTAACTTACTGTAAATATTGCCAAATGCACCGTGATGACGTTCCACAGGAAGAACGATCCGTTTATCTTCGATTACATTATCGATAAGGTTGCGCTACAGAGTCAATGCAGTCTATGATCTGGGTGTAATTCTTGACCACAAGCTCTCCTTAAATTCTCATATGACCAACATAATCGCGAAAGCAAATCGCCAGTTGGGATTCATTTCGAAGATTTCACGGGATTTTGCGGATCCGTACTGTCTAAATTCCCTATACTGCACATTGGTCAGACCAATCCTTGAGTTTGTCTCGCCGGTTTGGAATCCGCATCACCTAACTTGGTGTTTAAAATGGGAAAGAGTACAGAAAATGTTCGTAGGCTTAGCTCTTAGAAACTTGTCTTAGCGTGACCCGCAAAATTTACCACCGTATCGTGACCGTAGCCAGCTGCTCAATTTTGAGACATTTGAATGTCGTCGTAGTATCCAGCAAGCTACTACCTTGGTGAAAATTTTAAATGGAGAATGTGATGCGCCTGAATTGCTGTCCCGCTTAGATTTCCGAGTAGCGAGGAGAACACGAGATACATCATTATTATTGTCGAGGTTCCATCAGACATCTTTTGGATTCCATGAACTACTGTCTTCAATGATTTAAACCTTTTCTCGTGCTAATTGTGCCTTTCAGTTTGGTGACTCCTCAAAAATATTTGCAAGCAATATAAGAAGATTGTGTTTACTGTGATAATTATATGTATTTTTTGTAATAAGAAACCTGACATGTAATATTACTTAATTTTGTACATTTAACCCTTTCGAAAAGATAGTGGTTTTTACGCCTATTAGAGGGTGGCGCCTTGTAGGAGGAGGCCAACTCGAACGGACTGTTTCTCACCCAAATCATTTGAACTATAATGTGCGATGATAAATAAATAAATAAATAAATAAATAACTGTCCCATAAGCTATGGGATTCCCAATACACACGATACAATTATGCGTAGAGTGGCAATATAGTTGCTTCTATGCTAAAAAGTTACATTTTTTGAAAATTAGTCTATTGAATGGTTTTATATTCATGCTACGTGCGGGGCCCCCAAAATCGCGGGGCCCCCGGCCCTGGCCCAGTGTGCCCATGCGTAAAGACGGTACTGACCCCGATATTCAAAATCAGTTTAGTTTGTTCCCTAAAAAACCAGTAAAGCAATACTCTGTATGTAACGATCTCATTTTTAGTTAGTGGAAATTAGTAAGCGAGGAATAAAAATACAAAATGTTTAATATCGCCGCCTATAGCTTGTTAGAAAGGTATTTTCATAAGCTTTCTAATTATGCCTGGCGATCGCTGTGTTCGAAAGCTATTCGCTTAAAACGCGTTTTGTTTTGACAAAATCACTCATATCTCAAAAAGTAAACAACATATCGAAAAACAAAAATAGCAGTGTCAAATGGCCACATTGAGCCTTTCATTTGAAACTACTTCCAGTAAAATTGGTTCAGCCATTGCTGAGATAATTACATGACGTATGACATTTGGCATTACACACACAGATACATACAGACATTGTCCCAATTTGTGGAGCTGAGTCGATTGGTATATGAGACTCGGCCTTCCGGGTCTCGAAAAAGGTTTTCAAAGTTTGAGCAAATTCTATACATTTCATTTGTAAGAAATGTAAAACAAACTAAAAATAAAATAATAACTTTCCTTATACACAGATAAAAAATTTTATGTAAAATTATACTAACTATACTGCACATAAAGGGAACGCGACCAACAGTACAAAATTATATGTGTCGTTAATTTTACATTGGCCACAAATCGTACTATAAATAACTTACGTATGTATTGGTGACGATACCGACATAAAAAAATCGTTAAATAATACCAAGACTTGAACCGACAATCATTGACTCACCAGAGACACCCCTTATGGACTAGGCTAAAGGGACACATAACAACGTGACTGCAAAGTGGTGTACATAAGCTTCGCTTGAGCGTGGACGATCCAAGCGCATTGAGTTGCGACTCGTGCATGAATGTGCTGCTCAACACCGTTTCGTATAAAATCGTGTAAAAATAAGATATGTTACCTGAAAGTTGAATGAATAGCGCGCAGGTCTCGAGCAGAATAATGTAAATTTCTATTCAGGGGTCATTTTATGTGCATGATATATAGCGTAAATGTATTCGTGAAACATGATTACACGAATAGTTTTTCTGCGATATCAGGAAATACGCTGAAGTTAATTTTCATATTTTTTGCTGTGTACATACTATTATAATTTATTACCATTCAATGTCCGAATCATTATATTCGTTAAAATTGTTCAAAATAGCCCAGGTGGATGAGGAAAAACAGTTAGCACAACTATAGGAACATAAGCTTACAGCTATAGCAATACCATTACAACTATTTGGTTTTAGGTTTAACTTATATTCCTTAGTCGTAGAATTTAATAGTTTTTCATATAAATACAACTACAGAAAATATAGAAGTTAAGATGAGTTAGTTTGCTATTAAAATTGCTTGGCACATTTCATCACCTATTAGGTTCTTTACTAACACCGTTAACCTCACTTTACTTGACAGTTTCCTAGTGCTGTTTACACGGATTTAGAAAATTGTTGTGGATGACTAGATTCGCTCGAAGCAAATCGCAGCAAATCCGTGTAAGCAGTACATGCGAACTGTCAAAAATGAACACTCGAGTTCATTTGTGACATCAGCGTAAAGTATTCAATTAGGACATCTCCCATATATTGACGTTAAAGAAAATCTAACGATCGACTGACAACTCAGTTAAATCTCACTCTCATTTTTTCTTCTTTTTGTTGGTGAGACAGTGCCCACTGTCTGCCTCGATCGATCAGTTAGGACGTAGATAAGAACGAATGGAGCGGTCGTAAATGATGCTGAGCTGCAATTTACCCTTTGACCACGCATATCGTTACTATTTCGACATTGCCTTGTTTGGTATATCCTACACACAAAAAATAATGAAATTTAAACGACAAGAAGCGATATCAATGGGAAAGTGGCCTACAGTTTTCCACGCAGAGGTATATGCAACATACATCTGCTCGGAGGTCTGTAGGAAGCGAAACTACAGACATTAAGGTCGTCGAAATGTGAGTCCAAACTGGTTTGGGAGTGCATCACATCTTCACAACAACTGGCAACTCGGAATAAAGTAATGATATTCTGGGTACCTGAACACCAAGGAATCGATGGTAACGAAGTGGCCAGGCGTGGTTCATCAAACATGTTTGTTGGACCAGAACCATTTCTAGGTATATCTACCTGTGCCATTAAACTAGAACTCTCGGCAAGAAACCAACTACTAAACGACTGGCGTAACGTAGAAGGCGCTCGACAAGCTAAGAAATTCATACATCCAGATACAACGAGAGCCACAAAACTAATGGATCTAAAACGAATAGATTTACGTATAACCACAGGTTTATTTACGGGACATTGTCCTGCTAAGTATCATTTGAAAAAAAAATTGGCAAAAGTCAAGATAACATTTGTCGATTTTATAACTACGAGCCCGAGAGCTCGGAACATATTCTCTGCCAGCGTGCAGTACTATTTCTTCGAAGGGAGCGATACTTCGGAAGGCATCCTATGACGCCTCACGAGATACGGCATACCTGTCCTAAACGGATCCTCAGCTACATTAATAATGTACTACCCGGTTGGAACATGTGGACAAACAAACAACTCGCTTCCAACTACATTGGATTTGGGCAATTTGTAACATGTAGAGCAAACAGGGGCAGCCACAAAAGATAACCTGAATAGGGGTCGCAGTGGCAAAGTTTCCCCTAACAAAAAACGACATGTAAATCAATACCAATGTAAACATACAAAGATTGAATCAAAACTTTGATTGAAAATTAAGTTTAAATCAATGCACTGAATTGGAGCATCAAAAAGCATACACTTTTACACTTTCATTCGTGTAATATTACATGCCATTCATATTACAGCAATATACGTGTAAAAATACATTGAAGTCCATTGGTTTTCCGTTTGAAGAAACTATTCATTGAGGAAAGCACGACAAGCCGTGTGGATTTTTGGTGGAACTTAATTTTACATTTATTTTCATGCTCCAAATATGTGCATGAAAATGAACTTAAAATTTCAAAATATTTTTTTCAGTGTATCTATCGTTCTAAATAAGGTAGTTGTTGTTCGATTATTGTGAGCAAATAAAAAAATCGCCCCGGTTCCGGTTTAATCTCATCAAAAAAGGAGTTGCTCGTCGCGTGTCTACCGCATCGTTTGGTTAAACAGAAGCTAGTTGTTTTCAACCTCATCTTTAGAAATATTGTCTTGTAGGCAGACAGCCAAATAGTATTGACTTGTATGCAGAAGTATATCAATCGAATGACTGCGTTTGCGACAAACTATGTAAACTAAATTGTTTCCGACGGTGATCAGATCCGTTCGAGATATGGAACAGGAAAATTAGCTCATAACAACTGTTGGTAAATTCTTGAGATAAGAGTTCTACTTCGCCGCTACCTGATCAGGATATTGTCGAAACGAAATATTTTTGAATTGGTCATACATTGATTAAATTAGAATTACTAATATTTAAAAGGTTTGAATCGTTTAGAAAAACTGTAACGTTTTTGGCCTGCTTTTGCTGGAGGAATATCCCACAACTTTAAACTGAACGCGTTGTTGAAGTCAATCGTTCATGTTACTCAACATCAGAACCTTTCCGATGAGTTGGTAAGGTGAAAGGCAGGTAAGGCTTGCAAGTGCAATTGGAGCTCAAGTCCACGGCTCGAGGACAGTTTTTTCGGCGTTGAGGAAAGATTGTGACTTGTCATCCATCGTACACCTTGTAAACAATTGTGAATCATTCCACGATCCACTTAGCGAAAATTGGTGCGTAGTTGTGTAAAAAAAAACGACGCCATGCTTCTCAAGTTGGGGTTAGTTACTAGAAAGTCGTTGCGAGCGGGCTCCAACATTTCAAAAAGATGTATTAGATTTCACTGTACCAATTTTGTTCATTTCAGCATATGTTTGCCTGTTAACCAAGAGAATTCATCACGAAACGGTGGAGAATCTACTGAATGATGTCTTTATTTCCGACTTCGTTGGTATGTATTCTTCGACAATAGCACTAATTGTGTCGGAAACAGCCACGAATTTCATGAATTATACCACCTGTTTTAGTTACAACAAACAGAACAAAGGCTTTTCGAGAATGATCAACCACTTAAAGAACGGATGGAAAATAATCCCATCTAATGCTACTCACATTGGAGACAGAAGTAAAGAACACAAAGTATGTCCTGAAGAAGGTGTGGTAAACTGCTACGCTTACCTTCATCCAGCTTTCGACCATGCTCTGCGTTAACTGAAGCTCTCTTGAACTCTCGTCCCCTTTATCCAGTTTCCGAAGATGATGCAGATTTTGAACCAATGACTCCTAGAGACTTCATGATCGCTATTATATGATGAAATTTCCGCAAATCGTAAACATTCAACACTTACGTGAAGGTTTCTGGAGAGGCTGATCCCGGGAGTACTCAATGGATTTTCAAACAAGGAGAAAATGAACCAGAAAGCATGAACATCTGCAAATTAGAATGGTTATTCTGATTAAGGACGAAATCCTCCCTTCCAATTGTGGAAATTGGGAAGAATAAAAAAACTTAGAATAGTGGAGTTGCGTACGATGTACATATGTAATACCAAGTAATACTGACTAGGCCGATCCATAAACTTGCTCCACTTTCGATTCCTGACAATCTTGCTTCTTCTGGTTCTATCAGTCTTGGTAACTTCCGTGGGGAGAATGTTTGAGGACGTCTTGACAGATAGAAAAATTCTTACGAATAATTTGATTACCACTCGTCAACGCCTGCCATGATGACAAATGCAATTTTTCCATCTCACTGGAAGCAGGTGATACCAAATCTAGCGTGAAGAATGGTAACTTCTCGACTGCAGACGCTTCACCTACTCGCAGGTTCCATATTGGATAATGTTGCAGTTGAAGTGGATTCCACATAGTTTAAAGTTGTATATCCTCAACTGAGACCGTTTTTTTTTCTATTCGGTATGCACAACATTTCCTCATGTTTTATCATTTTTACAAACCTTTGGTACTATTCCAACCGTGGATCACCCCCCGTCCATGCACAAAGAAAAGATGGCTCACTGACAAATTTGCATTCAGCTAACACCCCCGCCGGGCGCCGTCCGATCCCCAAACCTCCTTCCTATGAATGTCAACTAACTGCAGTGAAAGCTCCGAAAGGTAAAACTAAAACTCAAAAGACACAAGGGAAACCCCACTAGGCTGCATGACGGAAAGAAACAATAGACCCCATCCCGATCAGCGTGATATCTAGAGCATACACAAAGCCATAATGTCGGTCGTCTCAGATTGCGATTGTTGTTGTTGTTGTTGTTTCAAGAGATGCGGATAACTCTGCGATGCACTCTGCACTGACTGGGCTGAACTGAAGGTTTCAGTTAAGGAAGAAGCGACGCGGTGGCGGCGGCGGTGGACGCGACACGGGAGATTGAGATGATCTTCTACGGGACCAGACAATGACGAACAATTAAACACAATCTAATGACTTTCCGCATTTTCCCTTCGCTTTCAGACCTCAAAAGCACTATGAGATGAGATGGATGAGTTTCTTTTGCTTTCTGGTCAATCTGGCAGCTGCTTCTGGCCTCCCCCGGCTCAAAGATCCGCATAATCAGCAGCAGCAGCAGCTTACATCTTGTAAATTTGCACAGCTCACAAGATTTCCATTACCCACGAGAGCAACCTACAGCGATTGTCATGATCTGAAGCGTTTCATTGACCTCCTCGTCGGAGCTGATCTGATGATTTGAAGGGGAATCTTGTTTTCACTGATCCCAATTTTTCCGACAATGTGCATTTTTTCCCGCGGTAAAACTATCGGAAATGTGCCCAAACTAAGTCGTCTAGTGTGTTTCTCGCAGTCTGCAAGCTACTGTGCCTTAGTCGTAAGTAGCTGTTGCAAACGCTGCCGGAAAGTGGCTTTCCTTTGTTTTGTACGGTTTCACCATTGCCAGAATGTGGTAAGTTACGAAGCTAAAAATAAGATTGAAAGACATTTTCTTGATTGGAAAGTGATGAGTGATTTGTTAGTTTAGGAAATAGTTGTCTACTTTTAATGGGTTCACCACGTAACTCGAAACTGACGCCGTGTCGGTAGGACTATAAAACGTCGATAGATAGCTGCGCATGTTTTGTGAAATGCTTTGTCACATACTCTGATGCTGGCGCCGTCGCTGCTGTTTCACTTTAATCTGAAAGTTTTATCGCTAGTACTTTGTAGGGTGTTGATCGGTAGGGAAGAGATACTCGTTAAGCTTGCCATCAGTACCAGTACGGATTTTTGGTGTTGATGACTTCGTTAGGTTGGCAAAGCTGTATTATGTGTAAATTGAAACCCTATGTTTTCATTAGGTATAGGAAAAAAAATCAATATGTTAAATTAAGGGGCTCAGTGAAAGAACGGTCTAATCCCAAATAGCTTCACAGCAAAAAAAATTATGTAACTTTACGTCTTGCCAGATGCACATAAAAGGAGTGTCCCAATTCACATAAATTTACATTTTATTACATGTAAAAATGTGAGATGTTCGGCTGAGTTTTACATCAAAAGAGTCACAATATTCAATTTTACATATCATAGCATGTAAAATCGTATTATCGGACAGGAAAATACGTCGCTGTGTTGTTTACGTCAAATGTAATTTTCATTTTTTCTAAGAGTGTTGATTTCTTATTAACTAAGAATTTATTTTTAAAACATCAACATGATTTTGAAATAAAATCCTCATTTTTTAGGCAAATTAAAAAGTGTAACAACATTCACTTTTTAAGATATTTGAGTAGAGTGTGCGACGTTAGGTACAATGGACGTTAGGCATAATGGACGATTGGACTAATTCACAAAAATATAAAAGTAATCGCAAGGTTTTTTTTATTGTAGAGATTTTACCAATCCAATTTTGTCCAAATATTGCAAAACGAACAAACATCAAGCTTTGGAACCTATGGAAACTGTTATAGACAGCTGGAGCATTAGGATACAGATATTAGTTTTGTATCGATACCTTTTTTGTTTCGGTAAATCGTCACAGTACACGGAAAAACTCTCCCTCGTATCAGACAGTTTTCGTAATTCTATCTTGGATTCAAGAAGGAATCATTGAAATGAATAAAATGGGAGATAATCGGTGTGCGGTTCAGAAGCTAAAACAGAGTCCTCGACATCACTGAAGTTCCCGGTCGCCATGGAACTTGTTGTCTAGTGGATATAAGCGTCATTTCTATTAGTCCAACTGAAGGCATGACTCTAGGCTGCTAGGACCGAGGGTATGGACAGCCAGACGTGAGCTATTCATGATCCCGCGAGCGGTGGGTTAATTCTTGAGATCGCGTTTGTGAATTTATAAGTGCGAAAACGTTCATTTAATTACCGGTAAGTTTGTGTGGATGATTGCGATTGCATGCTCGCTTTTGTGTCCTGGTTTGTGTCATCGAAGGCCAGGAGCGTTTGTACGTTCGGAATCGGAGAGATTGGGAGCCAGTAAATGATATTTATTTAACATTAATGATAAGTGCATTCTGCTAGAATGTTATCATGTTATGCTGACCGGGAATGTATAATTCACGTGCATCGGTACAATAATCCCACCCTCATTTATCCAATCCGATCTTCCCGAATGAATAAAATCGAAAGCTCGAATTGAATACCGTAAAAAAGTGACCAACGAATTCTAGGAAGGATTACCCACTATTCTATCATATATGTCAGTTCAGTATCCATTTCCTGACCCAGCTGTCACAAATACGAATACATAGACAGATAAATATAATAATTGTATATTAGTTCTAAAAACTAGAATTATTACTGCAGTAACACTAATAGGCTTCTACTTTTACATTTATTTAAGGTTTACTTGAGAAAGCACCGAAAACTACAAAAGCAGTCCCCTTGCACATCGATCAGAATCTTCACGAAAGTAAACCAGTAATATTCCCACGATACCTCGAATATAATGGCGGACCCCCGTGCTGACTATTAGTTTGGGCTGGTGTAGGGTATGGTAAAACACGGTCTCGGTCTGCTCGATGCACCACTATCGAGGCGTAGTGTACCGCAATTGTCTGTAAAAGGGGCTTTAAAACTGATGCACGAAATATGGTTGCTGATGTTTGCGATACCTTCAAACTCATCAACCTAGGGGAGGGGATTGAGCTACTAATGAATACTGGAATTTAAATTATGTACTAAAATAGTTCAAAACTTTGCAAACTATGATGAACGCGAGAAAACTGTTGTCAAAACGCATGCTAGAATGTTCTAAATAGGCTTCCAACCAATACTAGAACAGAAGTTTTACTTCGAAAATGATAAGAGGACAGGGACGCCGAAAATGGTTGAACCCACGGATGGAGTGAAAGACTAAGGCTCAAAACGGTGAATGATGGGTGGGGAGCGGGGTCAAAGGGAGTTGAAAAATCACAATATAAAGTCACCTATTACGCACAAAATAGAAATGTAATGTATATGTTTCTAACAAAATAAAAGTCCTTAGTAAATCATTTGGAAGTTTGTACAGTTAATCTTTAAAGTGACGGGTCTCGGAGACTAGAAGTGAAACCAATACAAAAAAGTAGACAAAACCTATTTGAGGTCTCATATGCAGTTATAGAGCCCTCATTTTGTGTAGGATATGTATTCTGCAGCTTTGTGAATAGAAAAAAATGATCAGGCTAGAGTACCCGAGTAAAATAAAAACAAAAACAACCTTTTAGAGGGTAGATGGCTCCGGCAAAGTTGTAGAATATTATGTTTTGAATTACTATGTCGAAGATAGCTTGTAAATCATACATGTTTTTCGTAACGAAATCGTTTTCTATTGGAAATATGACCTCACAATTTGTTTTTTACTTTTCTAAGTCAAAACCTTAATTGATTAATTTAACGCGTTCTACAAACTAATACACACTGAAAAAATATGGGTGAAAGTAAGACTGTTTCGCTCTTAGCAAAAAACAAGCAACGCCTACTGTTAGGTTGATTGTAAAACTTTTAAATTAATCAAGAATAATACAGGTCGGACTCGATTATCCGGGGATTTGAAAAAAATCTCACCCCAGATAATCGAATCAAATTTTTTTTTGCGTTTTTTCATGAATTTAAGCTTCATTCGTGGAGAAATTGGAAATAAAATGACCAGGACAAATTTTCCTATTATGGTAAATATAAATGTACCTATTTTGGCCCTAGTCGATTTTTCAGACTTTCAGGGTGTGATTTGTATTTTCAGTTGGTTTTCATTTATTATTCATATTGGTAACGAGTTAACGATATGTATCAGTTGCTTACAGCTATTTGTACAAGAATTCGAAGATAAACTTTTTAATAAGGTATGTCTTTTGCAATAAAAGTCAAACTCGATTACCCAGGGCTTAGATTTTCCGAGGTAACTGATTTGATTACTCGAATACCAGAAAAAAATTTAATAAGTAAACTGGGGGTCGTCTGTTTCTTGGCTCCAGTTTAATTTACGTGGAGTGTCACATATCACAGCTAACATGTCTAGTCATTCTAATTAGAAGAGTGCGTGTTGCGCACCCACAAAGAGATCCTTGTCCTTGTAGCATCATTTAGTTGACATATGCTGGATTGTCAGGTAATAACTACGCGTGTAGTCTTCGCAAACTGTACCACTCATACTTGTCACTAGCGAAGGACTACCAGGTTCCCGGGCGCCTCAGCGAGAAGTACTGCTGGCGCCCTCTCTACATAGCCTATCATCCATCTTTGCTTGAGCTACCCAAGAATTGAAATCACCTCCAGTGACGGCCGGGTCTCTTTTCAGAATCTCGTTAACCATTTCTTGACCAACTTTTTTCTACCACGTATAGGGTCCCAAAACTATTTTTCCGTTGGCGTCAAGAAACACGAAAAACCTGGTTTAAGAAAGATAGGTGCTTCTTTTGCTGCTGCTCAATATTTACCTTCCGATCTAGTCCAATTGCATGAAAAAGGTAATTGAGGGCAATCTAAATTAGAAAGTTTTAGCAGTTTTCAATAATATTCCCAGGCTAAGAAAATATTTCAAAATTTCATTTTCGCCGTTAACAGAAACTATCCCTGGCAGCACTGCTTCAGCGGAACCCAACCAGATTAATTGTAATAACTTCTGTTCTAATGCTAATATTTATAACTTTTAGTGCTCAAATGAAAGATCTTAGTCGCAGTTATTAGCCTTACTTGACGTTGTGTAAACCAAACGTTATAGTCATATAGAAACATGGTTGTTCATCAACCAGAAGGGCACGAACGGGTTAAAGATGCTATTGGAATTCTGAGCAGGAATATCACTTATTGAAGGGGATAATGGGAGAAGAGCAATATTGTTTGTGTCAAAGTCCACTGGAACTCAAAGCAGGATATTCATCAGAATATTACACCGGATTCCAATGATAATAGGACCATGATTCTGTCAGTATCTGAAATAAAGCATAATCTTCAGCAGAATTCTATCTTGAGAAATATTCCACTAGACATTTAAGAAGCTTTTCTCTAGAATCCTACATCAAAATTCAGAGAAAAAGCCGTAGAAATACGGATAAATATTGAATCGAAGTTCTGAAATAGATTCCATTGGGATGCTAAGAAAACTTCGATCAGAATTTTGAAAAGTATCCAAACAGAATCCTGAGAAGCATGTCATCATTATCCCAAGAGATAGTCAGAAACCGACCGAGCAATGTAGGTATAATGACGTTTTATGTGGCCTACAGTAACCGATGTATTACGAGGAAAATGTACTTTTAGTGTAAAATTAAAAAGTTGCATATTTGGCAATATTGGCATTAAAAACTTTTCATTTTTTTGGAATCCCTACACAAATCTTTAAAAAAAATATCTCGCTGATTGATTCTAGTGCAAACAGTACCAGAGATATAATCCGAAGAAAAACATTTTTTTAAACAATTTGTTAAAATTAACCGTTATGTGTCCAACAAAAAACACCTATAACAGGCCAACGAGGGTACCCGGGTACCCACAAATTAAAATGCTCATAACTATGGCTTCCTTTAACCGATTTTGACACTTTTAAATGTTATAGATTCAGGAACTCGTCCACTTTTGGATTCTGTAACATTGAACCGGATGAATGGATCTGGTTCTTGGTGATCCGGATTTTCCTGAGTAATGTTCCAGTACTAGGGTATGATTTGTAAATTTAAATAATGCCCTAGCAAAATGAGTATCAAAACACTTCAAATTGTCTCGGAAGTCTATTATTTATTGTTACGGGACCCTATGGTAGTTTGAAAAATGGAATTGGAATGGAATGGCCATTCACGGCCCTACGGGAACCTGCTCCGGAATGTCCGTTCCGTGGTGAAATCACCAAATGGTTCCAATACCATGAGATACAGTCTATTGATGCTATGCCAAGAATTTTGATACCCATATTGCTAGTATTCCATTGATATTCACAAATAGTATCCAAGCACTGGAACATGCTTCCGGAAATCCGGATTCCCGAGAACCGGTTGAAATAACCCGATTCATTTTTACCAAGGCTAAAAGTGGATGAGTTCTTGAATCCAAAACACCCAAAAGCATCAAAATCGGTTGGAAATTACCTTAGCTATTGGCATTTCAGTTTTGGGGGTACCCGGGTATCCACGTCGGCCTGTGACGTAGTAAAAAATTCAGGAGCCCCTCCTCACTGCCTTCTTACTACATCAAAAACATTATTACCCCAAAAACTTGACTTAGTGAAGTTCCAAGATGTCACAAAGTTTCAATTTCCAGCTACGGATAAAACATCGGAATTTCATTATTTTTCAACCTAAAAAGGTATCCGGGTACCGTGTCGGACACATAACGGTTAAGAGTGTTCCCATGGACTGAGGGGCTGTTTAAACGACACAACAATTTAGGTTATTATATATTGGCTCTAAATTAACAATTTCTTCAAAACTGGTTCCAATCCATGAAGGTCGGTTCCAAGTTTTGTTTTTTAGGTCACTTTGCGCGGAATAACCCATATATAAGCTATTTTTGAGGTAGGTTAAAATTTGAGAGGAGGTTAACCCTAGACCTCCAAATTGCCCGAAAAAATGTTCTATTGACTGCAATGATCGAATTAGCACTATAATAAGACATTATAGTTGAAATTTGATTTTTGTCAAAACACCCGGATAAACGAATCATTTTCCCCGGATAATCGAATCACGGATAATCGAATCCCCGGATAATCGAATCCCCGGATAATCGAGTCCGACCAAATGGCATTATGCCAAATGGCATTATGCCAAATGGCATTATGCCAAATGGCATTATGCCAAATGGCATTATGCCAAATGGCATTATGCCAAATGGCATTATGCCAAATGGCATTATGCCAAATGGCATTATGCCAAATGGCATTATGCCAAATGGCATTATGCCAAATGGCATTATGCCAAATGGCATTATGCCAAATGGCATTATGCCAAATGGCATTATGCCAAATGGCATTATGCCAAATGGCATTATGCCAAATGGCATTATACCAAATGACATTATGCCAAATGGCATTATGACAAATGACCATTATGCCAAATGGCATTATGCTAAATTACCTCTATGCCAAACGACTGTTATGCCAAATAGCATTATGCCAAAGGGCATTATGCCAAATGACATTATGCCAAATGGGATAGAGCCATAAAACTACCATAAAAACCTTAATTGTTATTTGGGTAGAATGCGAAACAGTATTGAGAAGATATCGTACTATAAATCTACTCCTTTATCTTCAACAAGATTGATGCAAGGTGCTGGAAATGCATCTAACCATGCCAACCACACAGGGCCCAATACTTCCGAAGTACCTCTTTGTTAGTTGTTTTTCACACTAGTTTTTACTGTGTTTACACTGTGAGCGAAATAGATATAGCAGATATGGTTGCTGCTTCACTCGGGCATACCGCCAAGGTTGTGAAAAAATTGGTGCCCGATTGAAAGGACGAGACGATGATGCCTTTTATTTCGTTTAAAGTGGGAGTCGACGCCAAACTAAAGCGAACTGCATTATGTCCATCGACATGGCCACGGGGGATCTGCTTTCGAGAATTCCATGATCGTCTTGCATTATGTTAGCCAAACGTTAATCGTTAATATTACTGTTTGCTGTAATATTTGTTACTGTTTTCATAATCAGCTGTGAAAAGTAAAATGTTATTGTTATGAATTGTTTTATGTTGCTCTTAGACCTATGAATTCCAGTGTTAATTAGTATTTTAGGTTAAGTTGTAGTCTGAATGCGCTTGTCGCAAAGACGAAATAAATAAATAAAAAAAAATCATGCTGCCGTAGACCATCTCATAGAAATTCCGTCCAAACTTTTAATATTAGAAACTTGCATACTAGTTGCTAGATTCAATTAGAAACTTGCATACTAGTTGCTAGATTCAATTAGAAACTTGCATACTAGTTGCTAAGAACTATACAGCAGAACATTATGTTCAAAATATATGTACAGAGATACTGACTCCATGTTGCCACATTCAACGATATGTTTCGTTTCGCGAAACAAACGCTTCTGCTTGATTAATGGTCTGGAACACAATCAGTACGCTATGTCAAACATGGTGGAATTGTAGGGTTTAATCATTGTGCATCGTTAGCTTCGTTTGTAATTTTGATAATTTCACTTCTCGAACACGCGATTTCAGGGGCCATCTCGAAAAGTAAACAGGAATACAGTTTGACCGTACTTGGGTGACTTTCTGGTAATCATTACTCATTTTTATTCACGTTCGACACAGTAGGTTGGAGCGTGATATTTTGCTTTTTCTAGCTGGTAGCGGTGGAGCAGTTTTTAGCTTTTATAAGCAAGATGGGAAGAAAGCCTGTATGTCCTGAAATTTCAAAATGCAAACTACTTTGACATTTGTTGCTTTGAATCTATTCGGAATCGTAAATAACATTTGTCGTATTCTCCGCAAAATAATGTACGTGAAATATCCGCTCAATGTTACCATATCGCGACGACATTATTTCTAGAAATCGTGTAAAACATGTTAACGTACAAGTGAAGTGCCGAAGCGCACTAATCAGAATCTAGAAATAGCTCTACTTTCCTAATCTGAAAAGATTTTATAAAGCTATTCAGTCTATCGTAATATAGGCAGCTGTAATAGTGAGTAAAACTGTATGAAAACAAAGCGTATAACACAAGGAAAATAAACATTCCTTACACGCAAACGAAAAACTACCTAAAATTGAGTACTTTTGACTCAATCTTGGGGTATCGTGCAGGAAGGTAAATTTAGGTAAACCGTGTTGAAGTTAGTTTCCATTTAACACGGCAAAAATCACAACTCATTGATAAGCTTTTTATACTCAACCAGGGCCGGCGGAACATTTTTCCCCGAGTGGGTAGTAAGATTCGGAGTAATTTCTACTCGTACTGGCGAAAGTTCAGACATGGCATGTGTAAGTCAAAATGAAAATTCTCTGATAATAACTGGTGACCATTTGGAACACCCTTAACGGGCTGTTTGATCGACGGCTCAGCAAAAATGTGTTTGTTGGTTCCTTGCCTTTTTGTGAACTATGGGGTTGGCTCCTTCCAGAACCCTTTGCTTCAATCATTGAAAATTCTGGTATGCAAGCAATTGCGTTCAGTAAAAATCGAGGAGTTTAAGAAAACAACTAATTATCCATGAGCCTCATCGAGCTTTTCGACCGATCTGTTCTTCTAAACTTGTTTTTTTACCGGGGCTCGTCTACCTGATTCGCTACCTTGTTCACTAAAGAGTAAGATTCTGACAACCTCATTGAGGAAACATCTTTTAATGTTCCTACACATTTTCAAAAGAGCTTCCTCCCTTAACCTTCCTTGTGAAGGCCTGAGAGTGTCCCTCGATGGGTGCCGTTACGAAACCAAGGTAAGTGGCACCTGGTCTCCAAAATTCCAAATGGGACATGCCTTGTGTAAAACCTGGTTAATTTCCGACGTAGATCTCCCACAATTTTAACGCCAGGGCTCAGAAAACACTAAGGAGGAGCATTTTCATGGATCAAAATGTGCTATTATTTCAATCGAATTAGCCTTTGGTCGGTATCAGATATTGAAGTTGTCGCTTGTCAAATCCAAATCAAAGGCAACAACTTATTGACATTGTTTCCATACACATCGCCCCTCCTCAGCTGGTTCTAGAAGACTTCAACTTCCACAGTATGCCATGGGGTTGTCTTCACGATGATAACCGATCTATCTTACTGCATAATATTCGCAACAATTTCCATATAACCATCATGAATACAGTGGAAATGACAGGAATGAAAGACGTGACTTCCTTCGGGTGATATATCAGGTCATATCCAATCATTGTACGTTGAATCCGCATCTCCAGCGTATTGAGGTTATGGAAGGAGATCTCTGCGCTTATGGTGAAGGTTGTTGCGACATTAAACATGTTGTCTGGTCGTGCGCCTAGTGTTCTAGCTCAAGATCTTCGTTAAATGAATCCCTTCGGCCTCGGTCCAGTCCGAGATGTGCTGGATATCCTCGATCTCTCCTATATGTCTCATATATATATATATATATATATATATATATATATATATATATATATATATATATATATATATATATATATATATATATATATATATATATATATATATATATATATATATATATATATATATATATATATATATATATATATATATATATATATATATATATATATATATATATATATATATATATATATATATATATATATATATATATATAAATATTTTTTTTTAAACACGATAGATATCCAAATGTAGTTGCCTCTTCTCCTTTGATTCACATCCTAACAGCTAATTGGAAATCTGATCCTAAGTGGATCCAAGGAGGCCAGTCGGCGATCCGGATCATATTGTCCTGACAATGATCTTCCACTTGCCGAAAAGCTGCAAGTTTAATTTCTTTTTTTCATCATTGTTGTTTGCCCACTCCTCACTTTCCCTGATACGGTCTTTGCTACTGAGGTTCGAATCGATTCCTCCTGTCGGTCTTTTGTCTTCCCTGTAAAATGTCTACTAGTGTTTCGAATTATTTCAATTTTTAATCCAATAATTGTTTTTGTTCAAGCATACAAATTGTATATGTAGTCTTTAAAAATATTTCAAACTGCATCCTTTAACCTGAATAAAATTGCAAATATTTTTGTATATCGATCTGAACTCCTTGCTATAAGATGTAGCTGTGTCAGAATGTATTTTCCAAGTACAAATATAAAAAATAATCCCAAATTACGAACAAATCTTGACTGTTATCCCATATTTTCAATAAATTTAAATTGCAAAGCAAAATAATTTGTATCTAAGTAAAAATATGAAATTGTTGTACATAGAGAACATACGTGGTTAATCTCAGGTTCTGGTATGTTCCAAACTTTCGAGTGGGTAATTCCCCCCTCGCTAATTTTCGAGTGGGTAGTACTACCCATACTACCCACGCGTTCCGCCGGCCCTGTACTCAACCTTGAGTTCCATTTACTTAAATTTAAGTTCAATTTACCCAATTTTGAGTATACCACAAACAACTCAAAAGTACCATACTGCGCGGAAGACCTCGACTGAATCGAATCTCTCGTTTTGTTTTTTACAGCACTAAGAAGTGCCACGGTGTTCCTAAAACCGTTATTAACTAAAAAAAATGACCATAAATTTGGCATACGGCATTGGACAGATACAGTATCCAAGCATCTTCTCAGTGAATTTCAAAATGATCCATCGAGGGATTCGAGAGATATAGCGATTTGAAGTTTTATGATACGTTTCATAAGGCTACCAGCAAACACCCACGGGTTTGGTCCAATCTCTATAAACAAAAAAATATTTGTCTACTTATTTAGTACATGGCATTCAAAAGATATAATAATCAAGAATATCCTCTGCAAGTTTGGAAATATTTCATTGACGGAATCGAAAGTTATAACGGTTTGGATGTAGTATGCGGTCATAGATGGGTTTTCTACCAAATTTCAAGCGTGAATCCATGTTTGTCCATTGACTTTTTATATCGTTTATACGTGTCGCGATTTTTAAAGAAACCCCTTACCATTTTATTACATAGATATAATGTACAAATGGCGTTTTAATATGGTGCCCTGAAAAAATATGAAAATAGGGTTGTCTACCAAACGTTAAATATAATGTGTAATTTAAAAAAAATAAATGAGTTGGAATGTTTACTTCAAAAGGCCATATCTCAATGGTATGTTGATTGATTCTAATTATTTTTTCATTATTGAACAGGTAGACGTTTCATCGTTAATTTTCATCAAGAAGAATATAAAATAGAGTTGGCTACTTCAAACAATAGACAACTTAATTATCCTCAACTATATGTATTATCACTATTTAGTAAATATCTTTGTATTCAAAACGATGACCTATACATTAGTTGAATGCAACGAACGCAAACTACAAATGATGGAAAAATAAAACCATAAATTCAATACATATATTCAAAAATATGAAGGTATTTGCTGGTTCAGATCAATTTATGTTATGATACGGTTTTTGTTGGAAATTTTGTACAATCATGATTCGCTGGTTGGGTTGACAGATGTTAAAACTGGGGGATGTTATTAGTAGGGGGATCAAATGGGATGTTATTAGTACAAGTTCATCTGCTCATATCTCTAACTATTGTCAGTTTTATTGTCGAATTGAATTTGACATGAGAATTTGACATTCAGATGACGACAATGGACCAACTAGCGGAGGTCCAATTAAAAAGCGGCTCCTGTTAAAAATTGAGCGACCAGCCAATTACGACTGTGTTAGTTTTAACATTTCATATATCCATAATTTGTAGTAAACAGCAATTGCAATCAACTAGTATATAAAAGTTGATAGGCCGCTATTTTTAATACAAAAATAATCACTAAAAAATTATAATACATATAGTTGAGACCAATTATATTGTCTATTTATTTATGTAGACAACTCTATTTTACATTCTTCTTGATGAAAATTAACGATGAAACGTCTACCTGTTCAATAATGAAAAAAATAATTAGAATCAGTCAACATACCATTGAGATATGGCCTTTTGAAGTAAACATTCCAACTTTCATCTATTTTTTTTAATTTACACATTATATTTAACGTTTGGTAGACAACCCTATTTTCATATTTTTTCAGTGCGTCATATAAATAACACCATTTGTACATTATATTTATGTAAGTAAATCGCAAGGGTTTCTTTTAAAAATCGCGACATGTATAACCGATCTAAATAGTCAATGGACCAACATGGATTCACGCTTGAAGTCTGGTAGAAAACCCATCTATGACCGCATACCACATCCAAACCGTTATAAATTTCGATTCCGTCAATAAAATATTTTCAAACTTGCAGGGGATATACTTGATTACTATGTTTTTCGAATGCCATGTACTAAATAAGTAGACAAAAAAAAATTTGTTTGTGGAGATAGGACCAAACCCGTGGGTGTTTGCTCGTAGCTTTATGAAACGTGTCATAAAACTTCAAATCGCCATATCTCTCGAATCCCTCGATGGATCATTTTGAAATTCACTGAGAAGATGCTTGGATACTGTATCTTTCGAATGCCGTATGCGGATTTTATGGTCATTTTTTTTAGTTAATAACGGTTTTAGGAACACCGTGGTGCGAAAGCGACGCACAACTTAAAAGTAAGTTAATAGAACTTACTTTTTGGGTTGTTTTATTTTTGCGTGTAGGCTTTGGCAATGTTCAATGTGTGCGTTCTGAAAACGTCTTTTGCGTCTATAAAATCTATCTATGAAAAGCGCCTTAATGTATGCTTTATTCTTCTCATTTTCTATTTTTAGACGTGCACGCTAAAATCGATGATATTATGTAACAGGTAGTACAAGCTATATTGGCCGTGAAAGAACCTAACAAAATTTCTTATAATTCTGATAGAATCCTATCACAGGTTGTTGCATTTTAGATATGGGTCATTCCTCGCGAAGTAATCAAGGCACATGTAAGCGACCTTCACGGATTTGAACCAAATTTGGAGGAATTGTTCATCTAGAGGCAATACATAAAACCCCTCGGGTCATGGGAGCACCCCCCGTTTTGACAAATTGCCAAAACCCTTGTTTTTTTTATCATATCTCTGGTTCTATTTACTCTAGAATCAAACCGCAAGATGGCTTTTGAAAAAAATTATTCAAGGAGTCTAAAAAAAATTATTTATTTTTGGCGGCAGTGCTGCCAACTATGCGATTTTTTCAGTTAAATATTAATAATTTATTTTTCTCTCAGTACATATATTTTATTTTTGAAAATTCCAATGCCATCGTATTCCTCAGACATTTTTACATAAGAAACACTTATAATCTCAATATAATTTGGGCGGATCCTGAGATACACTGTTTTGAAGGGAAAAACTCGCATTTTCCCAATAAAATCGCAAGCTAAAAAACCAACTTGAGTATTCTGATTTCAAACATGATTTTTCGTGAAGTAGACGAGAAATAATGAAAAATTACGTTTTTGCTTTGCTTCTAGCAGATTACGGTCGATTTTTATGACCGCCTGAAGATTTTCTCAATTTCGGTCTATAAAAATGGATTTTTATGTGAGAAAATGCGAGTTTTTTCCTTCAAAACGGTGTATCTCAGGATGCGCTCAAATTATATTGAGATTATAAGTGTTTCTTATGTAAAAATGTCTAAAAATACGATGGCATTGGAATTTTCATATATATGTATTGAGAAAAAAAATTTAATAATTAACTGAAAAAAACGCATAGTTGGCAGCACTGCCGCCAAAAATAAATATTTTTTCTAGGCTCCTTGAATAATTTTCTTCAAAAGACATCTAGTGGTTTGATTTTAGAGTCAATAGAACCGGAGATATGATCAAAAGAAAATCAAGGTTTTTAGCAATATGTCAAAAACAGGGGTACTCCCATGACCCGAGGGGTGGTTCAATTGACACAAAAATTTGGGTTTTTATATATTGGCCCTAGATGAACAATTCCATCAAATTTGGTTCAAATCCGTGAAAGTCGATTTCAAGTTTGCATCTTTTTTGATCACTTCGCGTGGAATGACCCATATATACTAGAAGAATTTCTGTTATATTTTTTTGTTATTTTACCAGCTAACGAGACTAGAGCGTTAACACACTGTTGTTGTTTGTTTCGATTTGGCAAATTCTACACCTTGTGCGTTTTCAGTCAGGATCGCTTCTTGCGAAACATCAAGTGTATTGCTACACACATACATCTTTAAAATGAGCGGTATGCTTTTTTTAATGCAAGATGTAAAAAAATTGCATCAAATTGAAGTTGACCAATTTTTGATCGTACCATATTTCAAATTGTAGTGTAGGAAGTAATAGGTCTTTCGATCCATATTCTCACCACAAGAACACTGCCGGTGAAGTAGCAACTTTCTCCAATTATCAGGTGTGGCAGAACCACTTCTCCGTATTACGACGCGAGTTTTACAATTGACTCACGAGGAGTATATATCTCTAGCTTGTATCAATTACAAGTGTCGAACTAACATTGGCTTTCTTTCCTGCCGCGATCAGCGTTCGGATCTTTCCAGCGCCGGTATTGTTCGATAAACAATAGGGTATTGCTAGAAGTTTAGAATTTACTCCAGGTATTAACATATGTAGATGCTTATCATAATTTTAACTGGTTTCGATCAATATCTAGAGGTAAAGCTGAAATTTAGAAAAAAAAAAGAAATAAAAAAAGCGAAATAGAGCAAAACTACTGACCAACCATTGTTTTGCTCAAATGAACTGAGATAACCATTTTATTCATCAAAAGTAATTCACAATCTTCGATAAACAAACAGATTATCACCCTATCTCCCTCTTTTACCGAAGGTCATCGTTGAAAATGTTGTTTGGATACCTCTTCTGACAGATTAGGTTGATGACTGTATTGTCAGTCTCCTCACAGTGCTTACCTGAATTTCCAACCACAGCAGCCGGAAGTAATCGAACTAAAAATGTAGGAGCAAAAAACCTTTGAAAAATAGACACACAATTATTTACTGCCAGAGCCCATCTTTCACTCCCAGCGCAGGGTGAATAAATGCCAACCACGGTACAAGGTATGTTAATTTTGTGGCTTTCCGTAGACAGCAAATAAAAACATGCAAATGAAAGGTAAAAGGGAACAAAAACAAAGGCACACTATTTGAAATGATTTTTATATTGTGCTAGTTTGAAGGTTCCACACTTTCAAGCTTACTTCCGACTTTATTTTTCACATCCGAAATTTTACATGCACTTTTTCACCATGTCAAACAATCTTCAGTGTTTCCTTTCCCGATTCGTTACATTTCACAGTGCAGTAATAATTTGATCACAAATCTGTTTTTTGAAAAATATAATTATTATCACACTCCACTCATGAAAATCAGTTCCCAGCAGATTGAAGATTGCACACCGCATGATCGCGACGCGGTCATGCAGAACCTTCCCGGACAATCACACTAACCATATGTATTCGTATCTTGTCGGAACTTGCTCGAGCCTCGTTTGGATCGTCCAGCGCGGATCCTCACCAGAAGCTGTAGCGAAAACAGGGGGGAAGGGTTGTGCGGCGCTGGCTGTAGGTGGTAAAGGTAAAGCGGGACGGTTAAAGGGACCACCACCGATCTAGAACCAGTTGTTTAACGCAGCGAAGCACCACCAATACAGTCGCAACCGGTCCTGGCGCTTTTTCTCTGTCTTTCTTCTTGGTGTTGATATCTTTTTTTTTCTGCTGCTGCTGGTTGCTGAAAATGCGCCTTATTTTAAGCATGCATAAATCAGTGAAAGAATGTGCCCTGGTCGACAACAGCGAGCGAGATCCAGTCGCGCATGCACACCACCAACTGGAAGTGGAATGGGCCGGTTTCCGTACGTCGGTCGGCCTGGCGAAATTGATCTTCGCAAGTCGAAAAGCCCCCCCGTAGTACGGCCAGCAGGCGGGGGTGGATGGGACAGGGTGCGCGGGTAGGTCAGTCGGAACAGAAAACTGGATTTCTGCTGTGGCGGTGGCGGACTTCGGTCGAAATCGGTCTTTTCACGTATTCATATATGCAACTGCTCCATGGGAGATGGGGTTTTCGCTGGTCACAGGCGGTTCGGGGATGTAAGCAGTCAGCTCTGGAGAAGTTCTTCGATGGCTGCCTGAATCAACTTTTTTTTTGCTGGAGTTGTTTTCTCCCGTTTTGAGATATATTTTTTAGCAGCTCCGGTTTGGCAACTTTTTTCTCCTGGATGGTCCGGGGAAGGCATTACTCAAACCTTGCGGAATTCTGCGGGTGTTTTGTTTCTTTGCGAACCGAAGCGCAAGTGGAAGACACTTCGATGGTTGGTCACTTGTTGAAGGTAAAGGGATAGAATGTGTATTGTTTTGAAAATACTTAAGGAGATGTATTGACAGCACAGAGGAATTCTGCATGAATAAATGCCCCACAAAACAGAATCTATTGCGGCAATGCTATTTCTCTTTCCCAGAGGTTTATTACAAAACCTTTGATAAACTTAACGGATGTCCTAGTAGAACGAGACAAAACCTCGGACTTTTGCGTTTCGACTTCGTCTCATCAGTAGCTGATAGAGCGACTTGGTAACTAGGCATTTAATCCAAAAATTCTCATGAACAAATTTGGTTAAATTCTATTTGATACGTTTCATAACTGTAGCTTAACGGAGCAGTGAATCTTTAATATTCACAATATGTTAACAAAAATTATAAGCAAATATTATTGATTATCCGTTGAATCTCGTACACGCAACTTTCTACTGCTTCTTTCGTGACAGAAAAGCGTTTGTCGGCTTGCCTTCTGCGTCAGAGGGGTCATTTAATTATCTCGTGTCTGTGAAAGATAGATGTTCTTACCCATTTCTTGCGCTTACGGGTGACCTATCGTGCAATCCCGCCGTCAACGTTATTAACTTCCTCGCCCATATTGCTTTCAGTTGATTTTGGGGCGCTGGATGCTGCTTTTACCTTTGGGCTCCCTTGTGCCATTCAGCACTACAACTTTGTGAGCACTTTGGCTCCCTATCTGGTACAATTCAGTACCATAGGAGGCCTTTTGGCTCCCTTATCGTGCCATTTGGCACCACTTTCTTGTTAATTTTCCGACTTGTTCACGAACTACTCGGTCTAGTCCCCGACGATGGACCAAGGCTACTCTGGCGGAGAATTCCCCGGTTAAAGAAGTTCTTCCGAAACCGAACTAACCAACCAGGTGCCGAGATGAGTTCGGCAATTCCGGTGAATCAGAGCGTCCGATTCGCGGGTGCTGTGACGACTCGCTGATGTCTAGTCGCGGTCTACTCAGTCTGGTCCCCGGCGGTGAATCTAGTTTATACCGGTGGAGAGTATCCCAACGAAAGAAGTTCTCCCGATTCCGGTTCTTCTATGTTTTCCGCCATCTTTCTCTCGAACCAACCGCTAGAACACCGTGGTCGGCACGGCGATTCTGGGTGGAGCGTGGTGTCCGGCACCTCGATGACCTATATCTGACGCTCTGTCGCATTCTACTCGTTTAGTTCCAGGTGGTGGATCTAGTCTGCACTGGCAATGAATGATTGCTCTCCCGAAGCCGTTGCTCACTGTCTATCACGCCATCTCCGCTCTAAGGAGGACATGATTTGCGTCACTACTCTGTTGACCGCGTTTCTCATGTTTACGTCGCTTGTAGATGCCATTTTCCGGATTAATGTCCGGTCCTCCAGTTTCAAGCATCTCCCTGCATGCCGCTGTGAACCACGGACATTTGAAGACACATAGATGCTCCGGTGTCTCCACGACGTTGTTACACTCCGGATACAACGGTGACGTTGCGTGCCCGAACCGACGTAGATACTTTTTGAAGTGGCCCTGGTTCGACAGGAGCTGTGTCAGGTGGAAATTCTCCTCTCCGTGCTTTCTACTGACCCACGTCGACAGGTTCGGGATGAGCCGGTAGGTCGATCTTCCTTTCTCCGTATGCCACCTCGCCATCGAATCGATTCTCACCATCTTCCTCACGTCTCTGGTGTTTCTCCAATTAACGTATGCGGAATAAAATTTGGACAAACTTCAAATGGCATTTTTTTTGTAGAAAACCCATTATCAAATGTTCTCTCTATATGAAAACATTTATCAGCTTATTAACTTAAAGTAGAAAAAAAAATTGAGCCTATTCGAGGAGCTTTACGACAGTTTGCAGGAACTTTTGGCAAAGGAGTCGAAAAAATTGATGTTGGCAATGTTCTTAATTTCTTTCTTAATTTTTATTATTATGTTTGTTAGTTTTGGGTCGAAAATTATTGGCATATACTCACTGCTTCAAATTATCCCAGAAATCCTCATTTGGACGCAGTTGTGGTACATTTGGAGGGTTATCAGCCTTTTGTACCAAAGGTATGCCAGAATCCTCCAATGGGTCAAAACTTTTTTTTGGCATAATAGCTATGTGCCAGATTGGGCGTTCGCTGCCATTTTGTTCACATAATACAATAAAGTCTTTAATTATGCGGTTTTTTATGCGGTTTTTTATGCGACTTTTTTATGCGGAATTTCAAAGTTATGCGGTTTTTTATGCGAATTTTCAAAGTTCTGCGATTCTTTTTATGCAGCTTCCTTTTAATTTCTAGGGCATCACCTGAAGCGACTTATATCGAAAGATAGATCCTCGTGAATGCACATGCTTAAACAAAAGACATAAAATGTTCATATTTTTATTTTGGGTTATAAATTACTAGTCTTTGAGTTAAGGATATGAGAAGCATTCTTGATGCAGTGAAAATAAAAACAGAAAATGACTGAATACCTTTTTACCTTTCTCATAATAAAACTTATACAATCGGTCGGAATTTCGACTTTTTAACCGAGGCCCGCAGAGCCGAATTTCATATACCATTTGACTCAGTTCGGCGAGATCGGAAAAAAGTCTCTGAACGTTTATTTTTTTACTTGGTGATAAAGCTTTTACGCCGACCCGGAACACGTTCAGTAGTTAGACCATACTACCGATTTCGTCCAGCGTGTGCCAGAGTGAGGAACTCTGAACAGAGAAGATAAATCTGAACCCTATTCCTCTAAACTCCACCAAGAAGTCCGACATTTGCCTGAACCCCCGGATTCCATTTGACATGACTACTTCGGGGGGAGGCGTGCTGATGCACTTCACTTGATTCCAGGTCTAGCTGGTCGTGCTAGATTTCGCTTGTCTCATAACCGCCATATCAGTCCTGCACGGCATGATATCCTACATGCCCTCCTCTTTACGTTGACCAGTTGGATGCCGTGGCCGATCCGGCGATTCCGGGGTGGCTTCCGGTTCACTGGTGTCCCGACGACCCTGGTGGTTTGTCGCGTTCGGTGCTACTCGGCGTAGTCCCTGACGGTGGAGCTAGCCTACCTCGGCGGAGAGTTCCCCGACGAAAGAATGTCTCACGCTACCGTTGACGGACGCGTTATTCTTCCTTAGATGCAGTCCGGCAGAATGCCGAGGTCAGTCCAGCGATTCCCGGTGGAGGATTGCGTCCGGTTCACTGGTGCCCCGATGATTCAAGTCGGCGATTCGCTACAGACTACTCGGAATAGTCCCCGACGGTGGATCTTTCCTACTCCGACGAAGAGTTCGCTGGCAGTGGAAGATCTTCCGAAACCGATACTACCCGGGCAGATGCCGAGGTCGGTCCTGCGATTCTGGGTGGAGGATGACTTCCAGGTGACAGGCGTCCCGACGAGCATCTGCCGGAGCTACTTCCCGATCTATTCGAACTAGTTCCCAGCGGTGGGCCTAGTCTACTCCGACGGAGAAATTTCCCGACGTTGAAATTTCTCTCGAAATCGTTATCTCGTTAGGTGCCGAGGTCAGTCTTGCGATTCCGGGGAGTTACGGTTCCGACAGCATAAGTCATCAAGTGACTTTACGCTTGTCTGGACATGCCGCAGACTCAGGTGATTCGCATTTAATGCCAAAAGATCCTGACTCCTGCGTTGCAGAAGAAAAAGAGTTAAGTAGCCATGAAACTCTAAGCTTGCTCATATGACCCTTCTCCACGCTTTTCTCTTAACTTTCTTACTTCAAATCCTTGCTCTTCCTGGAGTACTATGGCTCTTAATGTTGAAAAATATTTCACACCTTATGTGTTTTTTATGCGGATTTTCAAAATTATGGAGTTTTTTATGCGGATTTTCAAAATTATGCGGTTTTTTTATACAGATTTTTTTATGCGGTACGTATCCCCCGCATAAAAAAAAACTTCAGTGTATCTCCTAGCGGGTCTTAATTAACCCTGGATGTTTAAAATAAGTGAGCCTAGAGTATGACATTTAATATGGTGCCTTACGCAGGGTTGCGTTTTTATTTTAATTCTAAATGCGTTGTCCAAATTTCATTCCGCATACGTTATAGCACTCGATATCCTCCGTACGGGTGATGCAGATGGAGATTATCCCGGCGATAGCGCATACTACCTCCGACAATATTGTTCTGTACGCTCTCGCGACTCGTGTGGCCATCAGCCGGAACGTCCTGGTCAGCTTTTCGAGGTTTCGCTTGATTTTCAGCGCCGCGCTCCAGACAGGAATCCCATAAACCAGCATCAATGACGAACCAGTAGATAGTTGACGTCTCGTGCTGCTTCTCGGACCGCCAATGTGTAGCGTGATCCTCGCTATTGCGTTTGTTTGACTTTTCGCTAGCGTAGTCGACGGGGTTGTTGAAGCTCAACCGGTCGTCGATTATCACTCCCAATTACTTCAATGCACGCTTCGACGCAATCACGTGCCCTCTAACGTCGATCTTCATCCGCTAAAACGTTTTGCAGGCACAACTCCCTCTAGTGGTGATCTATTTGCAGCTTGACCCCGTTCATCCGACTCTCGATCGCGTCTATTGTCTTTATCATCGAGACCTTCAATTCTTCAATTGTCTCACGCATCACCGTTAGTGACACGTCGTTCGTTAAACCCACGTTTTTCGGTTTCCAGGGCAGCCGCTGTGTCAAGAGCCTCGTTTGGCCGAGAATGGATACCCTAAGGAACGCCTACTGTGGCTCCATTGACTGCTCTTTGTTCGTCTCGTACAGCAGCGCTCTGCTCTGGGAGTAACGCTGTGGCGGTGGTTCCCCAGCTGGCGCTGTTAAATGCATTCTTCACTTCTACACATCTATCGGCACTCTCGAACACTGTCTGAATTGCTGTCGATGTTCCTTTGTGAAATTCAAACTGCACCTTGGACAGCTCGCATTCGTTCTCTGTGTAACCTTTTCAGGACGATGCTTTTCAGGAGCTCACCGAGTGTATACAACTGACATATAGGCCTTTACGAGGCCTGATCGCCCAGTGGCTTCTCTGGCAGCAACACTAGCTTCTGTACCTTCCACATTTCGGTGAAGTTGCCTTCATCTAGACACTTCTGCAGCACCATCCTGAACATGTCCGAGTATACCAGGACGCTCTAGTACTTTCAGCACCTCGTTCGATACCGCGGGTTTTCTTTGATTTCAGTCGCATCAATGCTTCTGAGAGCTCGTCGTTAATCACTTGCCGATCGTCCGTGTGTGCTCCTTCATCTTCGCCGTACGGCGTCGGTGGCCAAATAGGCATATTTTAGCTGGCGTCGACAGGCCCTTTATTTTCGCCATCACAACTCTGTACGCATCGTCCCAGGGATTGTCGTTGCTTCCAGGCACAGCTCTAGCAGCCCTAGCTTTCCGAAACGCTGTCTTGTGCTCCTTTTTATATGGTTCCGAAACTACTCTCTAAGCCGGCTTCTAGGTCTGAGACAAGCAGCACGTAGTGTACTGATCGTCTCGTTCCACCAGTAAGCTGGCGCCATCTGTTGCGTGACTTCAGGTTTCGCGACATTGTGGTGTCACAAGTCGTCACAATTCTTCTTGTTAGATCAGCTTATCTACGCCCTCAATCTCGCCGGTCGACTAAAATTCCTCAACAAAGAGGAATTTCAGTCGAACGGTGTCTTTGTTGAAGGCTTTCGTCTTCCACTTTCGCTCGCCGGTCATCCTTCTCCGTGCTGCTGTAGGGGCCGATACGGTAGCGAATCGCCTGGTGATCACCATGGATATACTTCTCGCACACTCTCCAGTCTATGTTCGCTGTCAGCGAAGGACTACAGAATGTGACATCGATTATAGACTTCCTCTCGTCTCTCTGAAATGTGCTAACGGGAGTTTCCTTCCGTACGTCTAACTTCGCTAGAGCTTCCTGCTGGATACATATATTAGTTACTCTACTACCCCACTCCACAGCCCAGACGTCACCACCAATGACTACCGACTTTCCACAGATCAACTTCTCGGTTAACTGCTCCGCCATTAGGCTGAACTGCTCGATTGTACACATTGGAGAAGCGTACCAGCAATACATACGAAGACGCCGTTGATTTTGATGAACACGGAGTTCTCATATGAGCGTTCTACCACTTCTGGAATTGGGAATCTGTCAATAACTTGCATCACAGCCGCTCCCAATCTATCCGCCACCCAGTTACCGTTATCAGGGGGGACTTGATATGGCTCTCCAATCAAAATGGCATCACATATAGTTTCTGTCGTAGACTGCCTCAACAGTTTCTGTGCGTTGTCATAGTAATTCAGATTTATCTGGGTTATCTCATTTACAGTTGACCGGTAGTCGCCCTCTTGTAGGCGGGGTATTTAAAGCCACCCTTCTGATGGTCGTTTCCGTTCGCTGGGGTACAAAGCAAGCACTTCGGCCTCTGCGTGCAGTCTCTCGCAAGATGTATAGATGGTCCGTTTACTCGCATTTCCAGCACACCCTGAATCTATCCTAGTTTTTGCAAGCCCCTGCCAAATAACCAAAGCCAAAACACTTTGAAACATTTCTCCGCTTGTTTATTCACTCGTGGGGTGGCTCTCACTGGACATCTCGACCATCCCACCGTAACTTAGCCTACCTCCAGCGCCTTGTCGGCAGCGGTTACCGGTAAACGAATAATCGCTGTTTGTTAACCGGATCGTCATGTGTACCTCACCCAGGTTACACTGCTGCTTCAGTGTACCTCGGCTTCCGATCTCATCAAGGTCCTTACTCACAATCACTACATCCGGGTTTAAGGCTTTAACTTCTGCCTTTTCACACAATGATTTGGTAATAGTCTCTTGCATAGTCGAGCTGTGAATCGTCAATCGTGAGGTCCTTCTTCAACTCGAAGAGCGTCTCAGCGCTTTGGGTACGATTGGTTTTTACCACGTTTTCCCCCAAATCCCTCAGCTCCGGGTTCTTCCTAACCTTCTTGAGCAGCGCTGTATATATTGTCGCGTTATTGGTTTTGACGAGCACGGCTTCTCCATTTGGCGCTTTCTGACGAGCCGGAGGTTTTCTTTCCTCTTCTGCTCCAATTTTCTTGCTTTCTCACGGTTTTGCTGTTTCCCGTGGTTCCGCCTTACAACGGTACTCCAGCTTACTCCCTATTAAGTGACGACCTTCCCTTCGACAGTAAGTGTTTCCTCGCACGTCTGCTATTTGGACCCGCCTGGACTTTTGGTTCCTGGCGAATGCTCTGAAGTCACGGAAACTGACCTGTTCTCTACTCCAATCAGCTTCCCTCTCCTCTGCTTCGTAGGGGCTAGCAAGGTAGTAGTCTTAGCTGCCACCAAAGCCCGCTCAGCCACATCAGCCTTCAGCGTTACCTCGTCATACTCCTTCACTGCAGACAGGAGCGTTTTTCGGATTCTGAGAACCGTCTTCTTAATGTCCTTATTGTTATTGTTTCTCGAATCCGCAAACTCCTCCATAAAACACTTCCCTGTCACTACTTTCGTCTTCTGCTCACCCTGCTCACCTACTCTTGCTTTTGCTGAATAACTTCAGTAGTTGCTGGTAGCGGTAACCTCACCAGGCCAGCTCTGGCGAACGAGTTCGACGCGCCTACTCCATATATGTCGGCTGGCTCTTTCTACATTTTGTTGGTTCTCAACTCCGTGTCATCAACTCTACTCTTTGTACGTAGTCACCTCTTGTAATTCCAGGGTGGCCATGCAAGTAGGGGGCTGGCGTGGCGATGCTAGGGTTTACACTATCCTTCATGGGTAGACCCGGATCGGCGTAAGATCGGGAAAGGTCCATCTGAAGCTATTACCACAAGTACTATTGAGGACAAGTTTTGAACGTACCCGCAAACTTGCCAAGATTTTAGCGTGGCGTAGGCAGCCATGCTGTTTGCCCATTCGCCATTTCAAGTCATTGCCATCCTACTGCTTTACTAAGGAAGTAGAACAGCATGCCTGTCAGGTCAAAGTCGCAGTACAATTCATGATCTGTGTCCTGTCTGTTGACGTTCGCCATGGCCAGTATGCCCTGATCAGGATCTTACTGGCGTCGATCCTAATGTGTCGGCTGGCGCTCTGGTTGGACTAGGGCGTTTTTATTGCTAAAATCTTTGATTACTAAAATCTTAGGATTTAGCAGAAGCGGACAGGCTCGCTTCGTGGGAGTTCCCAAGTAGCACACTTTGTTGGTATGAAGTATTCTTATCTGGGTGTGGAACAAAGAATTTTATTTTGAATACCTAAATCACTACCTACTGTACGACCCAAAAAGCGCACGTTGAGGTGCGATATAGAACAAGTTTTGTTTTCAATATATTCTGATGCAGTAACAAGATACTCGATTAAACACTTGCCCAGGATGTTTGACAAGCAGTATTATTTACAATCCAAATGTTACGGAATAGAACATGTTAACATGGCAATGGCAGATAGTTTACTACAAAAACAAATTGAACACGAATTCATAGAAACATGTTCTAGCTAAGTTAATTTTCAAATGATAGTCGAATTAAAAAAAAGATTCATTCCGCCATCGAATCCATATTGAATATATAAACTCAAGAAAATATATTTCATATTATGCAATCAACATGGTTTCGGTAGAGGGAAAATACTAAACGAAATGTATATTTACTGTGAAACATGGAAATTTACTTCCAATATTTAAACGCGCCTCCGAAAATAGCAGTTTTTGTAGAATTATAAAATTTATTCCAATAATTCTATTTAAACTACGCACCCGTGAATGCACCAAAATGTAAAAAACGCAATTAAATTTCTATTCCTCACTTAGCAGAAATTCATGCTAAAAATTCAATGTAATTAATTGAAAACAATTATAAATGTTTTGATAGCTTTTTTCCTATATTTTTTACATGGCCGGGGAGGCATCGGTACAAATGGCACTTGTTGTGTATGTATCACTGTAGAACATCGTAGGAACTTGACGCACTATTTTGTTTATTACTCAATATACATATAATTATCACTGCATCAATTGATTTCAAAAGTTTTGCTAAGTCCTCGTGATACAATTTCATAATAAAAATCGGCTGAAAACGAACAAATATGCGCGGTTGAGCGAAACGAAATATCGAATCGAGCGATATGGTTTTCATACACAAGTTTTAGATTACTTATGTGGAACATGAGTAGTTCTTATGTTGATCATTATGTTCTTATTATGCATTTCTGATTAGCTGATATTTTTGTTTATCTCTTCTGACGTTTATCAGTGGGACTTGTTCAGGTCGGCGTCCGATTCAATTGACGTTTCGAGCTGACATCAAATGAATAGGATCAACGACATTCGGTGGATTTTTCTGTTTGCGTAATCTTGCAAAACACGGGAAGACCAGTAGAGTGAAACAAATAGGTTGTCAAACCCCTCTGTGAAATGTCAAACACACGGCTCGCGAAATGCCTGATTGTGATATCACTATAGACCGTCGTAGAGACTTGCAAGAGCGATGCACTATATTATTTTGTTTATTACTTACCATACAATTGGTTATCAGCGCGGCAAATAGTATTAAAAGCTTTGCTCTATCCTTGTGAGCAATGCAATGAAAAAAACTAGGGTGAAAAACGAAAAATACTCGCATTTAAGTGAAGCAAAGTTTCGAATCGAGTGCTACAGTTTTTATAACAAGTTTTTGATTTCTTAAGTAGAACATGTGGTTGTTCTTATGATGTTCAATATGTTCCTAGGAAGAAGTAAAATTTTTCTGAAATCGTAGTAAAACATCGTTGGAACCTGAAAGAACGACGCACTATTTTGTTTATTACTTGGCCTTCAGCAGGAATGCCAGTTAATATTTTGTGAAATCTGGCACCGCCTATGTAAAATTCTGTGCAAATCTGTATTAAGAAAAGAATACAAGCTAGTTTTAAAACAAGAACTGGCGATTTGTTGTAGTTTTTGCGAGAGATAAAAGTTGAGAAATGCCTATGCATTATAACAGAAAACTGGAAATTTGTGCATTAAACTGAAAACTGTGGAAGTCTCTGCAGTTTTAGAAATCTGTGCAGCATATTGAAAATCTGTACACCTGGCATCCAGTGAATTACCAGCGGAATAAATGGCAAATATAATAAATAAAATTGAACTGAGAAATGTTAAATATTCGCATATGAAACGAAATCTCGCATCAAGCGCAACAGTTTTCAATCACAAGTTACAGATTACTTGGTTGTAATATGTGTTCAATATGTTCTTATGTAGTAACGTTGAACAAAATCACTTGATCCGTACGTTCTACAAGCAGTAAAATAAACTCATAAAAAATGTTTGAATCAAATGAATAAAAAATGGTACCAGCGTAACTTGTTTTTTGAAGATTATTGTGGTATCTCTGTGGAACATAACATTGATTTGTGTCAGATTCCTTGACAAATACCGCAGTAGGACAAATACATGTTGTATCTTATTTGTCTGAAACAATTCGAACTTGTTAAACATTAAAAACGTATATAAGCCTTTAACAAAACATTTTTCGCTAATTTTAATTTCTACACATGTTTTAATTGCTACTTGGGTTGCTTTCGGATTAATGGTTTTTTGAGAGGTTTACCAGAGTCCAATGCTGCACGAATCCCGCCTTATCCTTGAAATAATCCCCAATTCGCAGTAGGTCTAAGGAAAGGTAGGGGGTGTCGTTAAGCCCCTAAGCTTCTGTTCCTGTTGTAACCCGTCGGGGTAACAATTTAGCACTGGGTGGAAATATACCTTGATCATTCTGAGCGGTAGGACCCGTTTCCTGCCTTCCAATAAACGAACGAAGCGAACAAGGCACAAACAGTGAAACAAAAGACGGACTGTGATAAGATATAAAAACACAAAGTACGATCGATCGACCACCGCCGGCGGTGACTGAACTAGACTGTCGTGAATTTTATTTGGCGCACTTTATCACAGATAATACATGTACAACGGCGGGGGCATATGCACAGATTGCGCTCTGCCGCAACATACCTATTTGCGCGTACTTTCCCCGTAGAGTGTATTGTTTATGTAACAGAATGCTCACCAATGTTCCTTATGATCGTTCACTTTTTCTTGTAAATTTTATTTGTTTTAGCTTTTGTGAACAAATATGTTGGTCTAGTTAGGTGTAGAAAGTGTAGAAAAGGGAAACTTTTTGTTTTGTTTACATATGAAAATCCGAAATTCCGATAGAAGCACCTAGGCCGCCCTGACAAGAAGGGTCCGCCGGCCAAACAAGAGCCCGAGTAGTGGACAACCGCTACTTACACTGTTACCCCCAAGTGTCAAAATGTCACTCATGGCTGAACCGATTTGCACAAACTTAGTCTCAAATCAAAGGTACAAACTTCCCATTGGCTACTATTGAATTATTAAAACAAGCTTCCTCGCCGTATTTGGGTATACAAGTCTTAATACTCATACGTTCCCAGAGAGTTTTATATCGAAATTCTGAGTCTCCGACTCAGAATTTCGATATAAAAATGTAGGTGAAATCGATCCATAATGCCGTCGCTGCGATTGCCGCCATCGGCGCTGTAAGTTATAAACAGCGTGACGGCGTCAACGCCAGGGCCAGCGGAATGCGTGGGTAGTATGGGTAGTACTACCCACTCGAAAATTACTGAGGGGGGAATTACCCACTCGAAAGTCTGGAACAAACCAAAACCTGAGATTAACAACGTATGTGCGCACAAAATTCTTGCGTTGGAAATCCTCGATGTAAAACAATTGCATATTTTCATTCAGATGCAAATTTCTTTGCTTTACAATTTAAATTTCATGAGAATAATTAGGATTTGTTTGAAATTTGGAATTATTTATTATATTTATACACATGGGAATACATTTTGGCACATCTACATTTTAAAACAAGGAGTTCAGATCGATAGACAAAAAATATTATTACAATTTTATTCAGACTATGGGATGCAGTTAGAAATATTTTATGGAATAATTTCTAATTTTTTAACATGAATAATCAATTGATTAAAAATATCATTTGAATGTGAATCTACGTGGAATGCTGTTGTCGCCGATAAAGGATTCTTAGTTCCGTGTATTCCAATCAAAGATCGAATCGAGTACACACCGTAGAGCCCAGCTGCTAGACGAAATATTATTTATATCGTTAATAGGTTGACGAACCGGTGCCAATAACCGCATTTTTCAGTTTCCATCAAGTTTTTATTTGCGTTGCTAACGTCGCGTATATTCGGGAAAATTTGGGCGATCTGACGTTCAAAAAGTCCTCATAGGACATTTTCGCATACAATTCTGAGCACTTTTTGCCCACAACGGAGTGGGAAACCGTTCAATATTGTTCGCGCCGGGTATTCGTTTCGTCTGAACTTTTATCTCAGTGTAGGGAAACACGCCAGTTAAAACGTTGTACACTGCCACCGGAGGAATTTGTTATTTTGATTCGATTGTTTCGGATATAGTGGACGTATAGCTCTTTCAATCAATGGGCACACTAATGAGGTAGAGTACAACGATAAATCTAACGCGCTTGGCTACGCCGGTAGGCATTGTGTCATTTCCACTGCATTCAAGATGGTCATACTGAAATTGTTGCAAATATCATGCAGTAAGATAGATCAGTTATCAGAATGAAGACAATCCTATGACATACCGTGGGAGTTGTAATCTTTTCGAACCTGTTGAGGTACGATGTATATGGAAACAATATCAATAAACCTATGAATATGAGTCGGATTTAAAAAGCGACAACTTCAATACCTGGTACCGAGCAAAGGCTAATCCGATTGAAATAATAGCACGTTTTGATCCTCAATATTGTTTTCTCGGCCATGGCGAATAATGCTAAAATTCAGGAGGATCTACGTCGGAAGTAAACCAAGTTTTGCACAAGGAAACTGTATTGTGTAAAACCTAGAAAAATTATATGACTGAAATATAGAGACACCTGGAGTTTTGGATGTTCCATGTGCACTTTCCAAGACCAGGAGCCACTTACTTCGGTTTTGTAACAGCACCCATCAAGGTACATTTTGAAACTCTTTCGAAAACTATTAGGCACATTAGCAAATGTTTCCTCAACAGAATTGTCAGAATCTAGATCTTTAGTGAACAAGGAAGCGATGAAATTAGTCGTTATCGGTGCTTTCTTTAACATTTCTTACCACCGTTTCTCAAAAGAATGCTTCAGTTTTTCTCCGTATACTTTATATGCGGAGTTCATTCGAAGTCTCTCCACAGAAGAAATAGTTTTCTTGATTCTCTCATCATTTTCCACACCGTGCCTTATTTCTACAATGAGCCCATTGTTTGCAACGACGGCATTTCATGCCTCACGGTACAAAAAGGTGAACAAGTAGACGAGCCCCGTTCAAAAGAACAAATTTTGGAAGAACAAATCCGGCGTAAGGCTCGAAATGAGGCTGATGGAAAATAAGTTTTCTAATACTCCTTGATTTTTGCTGAACACAATTGCTAGTATACCAGAATTTTCACTGACTGAAGCACAGGGATCTGGAAGGAGCCACCCCCTATTTGATATTTGATATTTATTTATTTACACCAACAGACCCCTTGGCCCCAATGGTGGTTCCTTATACTAGTTACAATTACAAAATTTACATTTCATATAGGACAAAATACAACAATACATTTCAGACAGGACAAAAATATAACACTTATCACAGAATATTCTTGCATTTGGAAATAAACAGCAAGAAAATCAAAATCGTCAGTAGTCAGCAATGTGTTGTTCAAAATCCAGGTTTCCACGTCGTGTTGTTCCGGTTGACAAATTCACGATAGCGGACGTTTCGAGGCCAAGTCGACGCCTGCAGGGCTAATGGCTTCCACTTTCCATCAAGCCCTATCCTGAACGACGCATAGTTAACATCATCGACAGACTTCCACCCAGGAACAAGTTTTTTGATGTCAGTTCTGTCATTTGAATTGAGTCCGAGACACTGTGCAACTAAGTCACTCACTTTGCTTTCGGTAACGTGAGGTTCTATATTCAACAGGAACAAAGAGAATTCCATATCACTTCGATGTGCATTACCAATTGGTGAATTAATTCCACTTCTATTCTTCGATTCGTTCGGTGAATCCACAGACGAAATTGGGGTAGAATTTAATGGGCATGAACGCTTCTGTGGCAATAGTTGCGATAATGTGTTTTGAATTTCATCGATTTTTGCTTTCATATAAGCCACATCGTACTCGATGTTGTTTGAAGAAGGGTTCGGCTCTGGCGACTCAGTCAGCGAGGTAGCGACAGTTTCAATGAATGCTTCCAAACACGTATCGCATAACCAAATAATATTTTTGGTGAGTGCATTAATATTAGACTCGTTCAATCCCACACATTGAGCATGAAATCGTTTACAGCAGCTTCCTTGGCACACGGTAATAATAACATACAGCCCTGTTAACAAAGAGTGTTTCCAAATAGCCAACAGATATTATCAGGGAATTTTCATTTTCACTTACACACGTCATATCAGAAATTTCGTCAGTACGAGGAGAAATTACTTCGAATCTTACTACCCACTCGGAAAAAAGGCGTTCCGCCGGCCCTGGTCAACGCAATCACTGATCAGAATTACATCGGCACACATGTCTAGTCTAAAGACGCAAAGCGAAAAAAAAAATTAAAAGAAGCTGCCAAACTTTTAATTAACAAAGGATACTGTACAACAAAAATAATAAAATAGCAAGACGCGCCTACTTGAACAACCAAACTGATTGTTTGACTGACACACATTTCTGATCAACAATGCCTCACACTCGAACAAGTTAGATTGCCCAGTTTGCCGACACTTATTCTCCCCTATTTGTTTGTCATTTTCTCCGTAGTCATTCATCATCAGCAAAGTCACAAAAATCGATGCTGGTCGGCAAAAATTGGGTCCCAGCAGAGTAGTTCGCATCAGGGCATCAAGTGCTTTTCCGTTCGAACATTTCCATGTCTCCCTTTCGAATGAAGTATAATCACAGATTGCTTCGGGGCGATCGTCAAAAACATGACCGCAGCATTTCAGGTGATCTTGAATTAGGTGTTTAGATTGTCTGGCAGTTGCGATTTCACCCTGTTTCGCGAATGTGATCACTCCTCGCTGCTGACCGGTGCCCTGTTATGAATGTTGTTTTTTTTTCTAGAAACGAATACACTTGACCCTATTTTTGTGACACCAGAAAGTACGGGGAACGACTCTATACGTCACATTTCGTAAGCCCGTATCATCGTCAGCTCTGAAAACCACGGAAGACGGAAATCGAGCAACGGTAAATTATTCGGAGAAGCTCAAACAGCAACAATTATGCACCCAATCGGTAGAGTAGGTGTTAATCAGACACACTGCGCTGACAGCAGAGTGCCGTGGAGACGGTCCCTGACCGGGTTGGCTGATGGCGGTTGGTTGCACCTGCTGATACACGTTTCAGTATAGCGTTTGTTTTCGGGTTACAAATGTCGAACGTGATCTACGGTCAACGATCGGCCGTGGAGGCAAACCTTGAACGGTTGGAGTTCGAAGGGAGTGAGTTTGGTACCAGTGGCAACCAGACCGTTTCCGAGTAATGACATTGATTATCGTGTTTCGCATAATTGTTTGAACTCTGTTTGTTGTTATGGGTTGGTTTGAACGATTATTACTTGATAACTTGGTTCGTAAGTTGGAATAGACGAAAATAGACACTTTAGTGTAGCGTTATTTTTTGTCTTCAACCAATCATTATTGCCAGAACGTAAATAAATTCCGGATTTTGAGATAGTTTTCGCTTAAAAACAATTCTAATTTTAAAGAGACTTTTAATCCATTTAAATTAACTAATTTTTGTATGTCTTCTAAATTATAAATTATAGATTGTATCATTGCTCAGCTCTGTTAAAGTTTCCGTACGTTACAGTTAACTGTAAAAGTAGTACTTAAAACTAAAAATCTGCTATTATAACTGAAACTAATTCTACCTTAAAAATCCCTTGATGAAAGCCTACACTATCTCGCCTTCTGTTTAAATAAATTTCGCAGCCAATACTCAGCGTACACAAAAATTGCAGCGTACGTTTTACTGAGAATCCTTTCTGGATTGGGCAGGAACATACGACGACTGAATTGGACACCAGAAACATCGATCAAGATCTATGTAATTCGCATTTTAGAGAATGTGGTTAATCTGACAGATTTTAAAGATTTTGGAAAAATTTAATAGAGAATCTGATGTTTTTTTTCGAGAGTTGTCCTGCTGGAGCTGTAGCGCTAGGTTCTCGGAAAAGCTCCCCGTCAGAATCACATACTACAATTTGCAGACGAGACAGGCAATGGCGCCCAATAAAACCCTTTAGGCTTTAGGCCAATTGTAGCGGACCGTGATTCTGAATGTGATACTCATTGTACCGTTCAGGTATGTGCGGGCGTAGCGACTCGCGATAGCGTGTATCATCGCGAAGGGCTCGAGCATTTGTACGTTAACGTGTTCGATCGCGTGTGCGTTTATATGTCGCGTGTGCTAACGAGTATGTAACTTCGCGTGTATAAATTCTATTCTATAACCGTGTGCCTTTCGCATATTCGCGTGTGTTCTAGAATGATTGCGCGCGGACCGTGAATCTGATAGTTTATTTTTTCGTGTAGGTTCAGATTCTAGAAGAGTTCTTCCATATCACTAGAGTTCCCAGTCATGTCGCAGTAGAATGTGTGGTCTAGTGGATAAGAGTTTTATTTTTTGATTCGTCCAACTGGATGTATGGACCTAAGTTGCTAGAATGAAGAGTAAAGATTTCCGGACGTGACCGATTCATGATCTCGCGCGTTTGCAGGTTCGCGTTTGAGACCGCGTTTGTATTAAAGCGTTCATATAATTACCGGAGTGTTTTCAAGTATGCGCGATCGCGGGCATAGGTGTGCGTGGATGATCGCGAAGGGCTTAAGCGTCCGTATGTCGACGTGTTTGTCGCGTGTGCTCGCGTTTTTGTGACTTCGCTTATATAAATTCGATTTTGAAACCCTGCGGCCATTCACATATTCGCGGACCGTCATTCATTTAGTTTTCGGTGTACGGATCACATTCTGACAGGCAGTGAGTTACCCCATATCACTAGAGTTCCCGGTCATGTCGCCATGGAACGTTTTGTCTAGTGGATATTGGAGGTATTTTTTCTTATCTTTTCAATTTCATTTATTTATTGATTAATATAAACCTAGACTGTTGGTGCCGAGGATAGATCCCAACTCATGATGGCGCGAGCGCCGGAGTTTGTAGGTTGACGCTTGAGATCGCGTTTGTAAGTTTATGAGTGCTGAGACGTTCACCTTATCACCGGGGAGTAATCATGTTTGCGAGTTCGTGCGCATAGGTTGCTTGAAAAAACGCGAGGGGCTCTAACGTTTGTACGCTGACGTGATTTTGTAACATATTTACGTGTGTTCCTGAATGGTCGCGCGAACCGTGAGTCTGATATCAAATTTTCGGTGTGCGGTTAAAACTCTGGCAGAGATTGGGATCCCTTATATCGATAGAGTTCTCGGTCATGTCGCCATGGGTATGAGCGTATTTTCTTAATTAGTCCAGCTGAAGGCATGATCCCAGGCTTCTAGGATCAAGGACAGACTTCCGGACGTGACCGATTCGTAATCGCCTGAGCGAGAGCATTTTTGTAGATTCCCGCTTGAGACCGTGTTTAAGAATGTGTAAGTGTTAAGACGTTCACTATTACCATCTTTGCTGACCCAGCAGAAGGCGGGTGTAGAATGGCAGTATAGGACTCGAAAAGAAGAAATAAAAGACGTTATAGATTAGACAGGTACAAGATACAGCTGAAGTTATGATCATCACATGAAATTAGTGCTTCTAACACTACTAATACTTGAATAGACAACCACCACTTATAGCACATCCTTTCTGAATTATCTATTTGTTACTGGCAGATTGTTGGTTATGGGCGGGTAAATAGAGGAAAGGTATTGAACAGAAAAAAGGCTTATATCAGCCCTTCCGGCCTCTTCGATACACCACTATCGAGGCGTATTGTAATCAACATCTTGAAGCGGGCTTCTTATATAAATCATATGCATTGGATCGGAGTCTCAAAGGTTGCAGGTTCGAATCCTGCCTCTGGGGGGAGATTTTTTATTCATATAATTGATTTCGCTTCACACACAGTCTCGAGTTGTTTTCCGTTGGATACCACCAAAATGTCTTTAATTAAACTATTGGCACTTTCGTTAAAAATCATGAATTATTTGTTTATGACAACAATTCGTATCGGCCGATTGTCATGCTGTTCTGTATCCCGCAATGGTTTGAAAAATGATCCTATTCCGCTTCGGCATTTATGATAAAGCTACTGGATTGCTGGTACATAATTTAGCTTCCGCTTGGGCCTTGCATTACGTTCAACAAAAATCAGAGACCCTGCTAGGAAAGAGCCAACGGCATCAGAGTTCCTGAATAGTAGGAGTACCCTCAAATCAATACATACAACGATCTGTTAGAGGAGCTGCATCATCTTGGACTTTCACCGATTTTCGTTGAATTTGTTGTTTAAATATCACGATTTAGGTACATATGGCTTCATCAGAGATCAGTGTAGGTCCTATTATATACGATTTTTATGTTAATGACTTCTAGCAATCTCTTGACAATTCCAACTTGCAGACGACAGGATGGTCTCTGCTACAAGGCCCAAAACTGTCGATCAGCAAGGACTATTGCAAGATACCATGGACAGTTTATCTATTTGTCTGTTTTGGATCGCAATCCTTCATGGAGAAAACTAAGCTAGTCATTTTTTAATAGGCGTGCGCTGGTGGCTGAGAAACAGCTGATGGCCGATAGTTCCTTTTTGGACAACTTTAACCTCTTGATTTATTGACCGGAATTAATTCGTGTGGACAACATGAACTAATTCTATAATTAGAATGAATTAGTTTCTACCTAAATACTATATATCTTACAATACACCAGCACTTGGAATAGTGCAGGGTCATATTTCGAAACACGGTCCTATCTTTCGTCAACCGGAAAAGAGTCAAACTCATCACCTCCAGCTGAGCAATGTTTTATAGCGAATGGCACCGTACCGCGTTGAGCTACCTGAAGACTACACCGTACTAACAAAAACAAAAGATTTCAACAAAGCCGGAGCAACTCCAAACACTTTCGTACGTCTATCATTCGGTTGCAAACAGCTTACCTCCCCCATCATTCCTATACACCTACTGCAGTTCTTACTCAATCGAGCAATTAACACACAATCGATCGTTAGCGATGAACTTCACAGCAAACTGCATGCTCGTCTTCCCGCAGAGCTTCTGTATGTGAGGCCACCTCTTTCGCAGAAGTAACTATCGTTTAAGATGAAAGCAACGGGTGAAACATTTTCCTCCACTGGTTATTTGTCACTATGTATTGTGCACCAGCGGGGCTTTTCGCAAGCTAATCACTCGCGTCAAGGCTGAGTTACACTACAGTGATTCTCAAAACAACACCTCATCTGATCACTGTAACTGCACCGAAAACGTTTCACAACTTTCGTTTTTCAATCTTTTTTCCCCGGGCAGATGCAGCGCTACCACGCAAGAGCATACACGTTGTATGTACTTCAGAACAACATCCGTCTTTACGAAGGCATAATTTATTGACTTGCCGATTCTCATTAGCATATTCCATGCGGAGGCTGGCCGCGAAGCGTCTTCAGCTTGGAGTTGCTTGGAGTGAGCGCCGGTGAGTAGGCTTATCCGTGCCTGGCCTCCCGTTTCCACTAACGTTAGCAACCACAGCAACAACAACAACAAACAACAGCTCAAATAACCACAATCCTCATTTTTACTTGCCCACCATGGCTCTTCATCAATTGAACCCAAAAAAACTACAGTTCACTTCACATAATGACGAAACTTGTTTTTTATCTTCCTGAACCTTCTTCACCGTGTTTCGGCCCAACTTCGGTTGCGTCGGTGAAGGCGAAAAAAAAAACCATCAGCAAAATCAAAACCGACCCACCTCGTAGGATAGAATCAACACAACCAATATCAAGTCTGATCAAACAGCACAGCACGCACTGATTTCTGCAGACCCAGCCGTATGTTTAAAGGAAATTTACACCTTCAGGGGTCACTTACTTCAAGTCAAAATATTTCTTTCGGTTCGCTCTCTGTCAGCCCGTTCGTTTCTTCTTCGTCAGCTTGATGGAGCCGGCCGATACGGTCACTGCGCGTATGGGAGTCACGTTACGTAAGCCATGTGACTTAAGGCTCCCGTCGCGTGTATCACAGAAGGAAAAAAACTGGATCAACACTGTGAGCTCCCCAACCGCACTTCTAGGTTATCTGAGAACTGCAGCTTAGAAGGCGTTCGGGTCACTCTACTAACGGTGGTGCCGGTCAGATTAAAAACTGATCAAAACGTCAAACGTTTTTTTATGGGTTTAATTTAGATATCCTTTTTCTGAAAATTATTATATTGGTTATAATGTTTGAGTAGCTCTCAAAATTTGAAATGGGAAATTCGCAATCACAGCGGAAATTTTATTTTTAGCTGATACATTCAATTTGCAAATTTTCAAAGCTACCACTGGTAATAAATTAGAATGGAAGTAGATAACCCAACATTTATTTTAACATTTAATAACATATTGGTGCGAGTAGGATAATAGCATTTGCCTTATACATTTAATCAACGCTGAGAATCGACTGTGGAATATGTTATAAAAGAAGAGTAAAGGACCGCTATGGATGTATGTCATTCTAAAAATACAATACGCACTTTCATTGCTAAACCAAACCAAACTTTAATTTCTAATATTATCATCAGCTTAATCAGAACTCCTTTTTTGCGGGACATCATGCAGGTTTAGAGGTTTGCTCAGAAACACAAATAGTGCTAGCTTGGTTCTATCACTATGTTAGTATCGGGTTATGATGAGACGAAGTCGAAACGCACATTCCATAATTAATTTAGTTATAGGTTTTGTGATCATCACGTGCAAATCTAGTTTTAAACAATTTCCTTAATTGTTAAAAAAAATAGCTTTTACTTAAATCACAACTGGTAGCAGTGTAACTAGTGTCTGCCGGAATTAATTTTTATAGTAAGACCCAGAGCCTGTGCTCTTTAAGAGTCAAGTACAGAGGAATGCGCTACACTGCGTAATAAGACTAGTTCTGGAGAAAATTTTCAATAGAACCTTAGTAACATTGCGAGCCTCTTTATCTTTGTATTATTACGACGTCAACACAAAACTTGGCACTAAATTTTCAGTACATATCGAAAGCTGACCATGGTGCTTCCCAAAGCCGTATTTAGGAATACAAAACTGATGGCCCCCAAATAGTTTGGTTTGCTTTATAATGTCTTTGGCTAATTTGTTAGTTTTTTGGCGAGTTTTTCAAATGAATGGAATTAGGGTGGTCCTTGTTTTTAGGCGGTGTGTACAGTATGTAAAATAATTAAAGACATCCTCGTTCTTTTTTCACAATTTAATAACACAAATGAGTTGAAGCAAGTTTGCTGAATAAACAAGGCTATCTATAATGGTTCATTTGTTATGATTTGTTTTAAGATTTAAGGTAGCGTGGCTCTTGAAAAATAGGGTTGCTTATATTATCTTTTGATGTATTAATTTCTGCAATGCATTGTTCTGGAGATTTTTGAACTTTTATTGGAGCACATTTTCACCGCAGCACTGATGTTTTAATCCCTTTAATTTGGACAGTTGCAAGTGATTTTTACAGGTTTTCTTCAAACCTATCTTCAAACACTGCAATTTGATTTTCAATCAATCAATGCCATCTGAAAGATCGACGATTGGTAGTTATAGAGGACAAAATTTATTTATTTTTTAAAAGAGCTATGTTTTTTAAACAAAATTTAATTAATTTTAATTAATATTAATATTCACGAAAGAAAAGATAACAATCCCAGGAGCGAATGTCATGATAACACACTTTGAAACTTTTTTCGAAGATGTAGAAATAAAACATTTATTATTTTTAAAAAAAATGTTAAAATTCATTTTCTCGAGTATTTTTTTTAAAATGTCATGTAGTGCCATCTACATAAGTTATAAAGTATAACTGTCTTCAGTACATACGTTAAAAATATCAAACGAACAACTTTGCCGAGGAAAGTTTTTTGATAGAACACCTCTGTCAAAAGATAGAACTAATCTAGATAAGTTTCTACTTATCTAGATCAAAACCTAAATTGTCAAAATAATTATCATTTTCATCTAAGATATTTTGCTAAAGACACCAATCCTCCACGATATATACCCAGGGCGCTAGAGGTTTTGAGCGTCGAAAGGAGCATTCTGCCCCACCATACGACGTCTGAATTTGATAAAAACATGAATAAAATTGAATTTTCTTATATTTTTCTTTCATTTCATTCCATTTCACATATGATTAAAAATCCTTGAAACATTTTTGAAATCGTAAATTGAAAATGTAAACTTCAAAAATAAGGTTCCATTTTTGGCACGATTCCGGTTTTGGCAACTGAAAAAAATAAAATTGTTGCCAAAAACGGAATCCTACTGTATAGTAGAATTTCGCGCTAAATCGTATTCAGAGTTGGTAGCACCCTCTCAGATTTAAATGAAACTTTCTGTTCTTCCAAAAATGATGAGACTGCACAGTGGTCCAGCAAGCGAAATTAGCGGGAAACAATTGTTAACGCATTCATCTTTAGGTTTAGAGATTTAGTGTCTTAGAAACATTTATTGTGCGTGACAAACTGCATCTTTTGGCTGAAACGGTTTTAGGGTGGCCCTTAAAATGTCTAAGTTGTGGACATTATTTCAAATTATAGTTCAGAGAGAATGATACTTTCTTCTGCAATATTGTAGAACAATCAATTCTGAGCAATTTTGTTGAAGATACTAACTTTGTATCTCAAACCGTTTTCATTTTATAGTGAGTTCCATATCATAACTTAGGCTGTCTCTCAAAAAAGCAGTTTTCTCCGTACAGTTTTTTAATATGATTTTTCTCACAAAAGTGTCATTCAGTGTACTTTTAGAGCATGATTAGAGGCAACTTATGCTGAAGAAAGAAAAATTTTTTTCTTGTCTGGTTCAAAAGTTATACCTAATTTTCAATTTAAAATACGCCCTTTTCAAATGTCGATATCTCAAAAGGGGGCAAACGAAAATTGATAATTTTGATTGCATTTGAAAGGCTGTGCTTTTGCCTACAATATATTGAAAAATTGGAGAACGCTTTTTTGTCTTTCTCAAATAAATCAAATTTAAGTAAAAGCATTTTTGCGTATAATCCTACAGCGCTCATATTAAAAAATATTTGTTTTACGCTGATTCTATGAATTCTTGTCAAGACTTTTCAAGGATCACATACATTTGCAGGCTTTTCATATTGCAAATAGGATGAGGACCCTATTTTGGGCTCACTCGTTAGGGTGACGCACTCTATCATTAAGTACTCGACCTATGTACAATAGTTGAAATGCATATAAATTATGATCAATGCGTTAGGGTCAATATATTTGCTTTATTCCTGAGAACCAGTATATTAAATAACTTGTATACGAGTGCAATAGAAACTAGAATCGCTTTCCTCTTACTTCCACCCTACCATACTACCAACAAACATAATGGAGCTATCGAAAATGCAAATTTACACTGAAGTTTTTAGGCGGTGTGTACAGTATGTAAAATAATTAAAGACATCCTCGTTCTTTTCTATTTAATCCCATTACCACTACTAGACTGCCACACTTTATTACGACGACTAACTTATTCAGTTTTTTATTTGTTGGCTGTGAAACAGTAAATCAAAAATGTTAAAAGAATGCTCATCGTACAATACAACAAACCTTTCCTATGACCAAAACTACTGAAACGATAAAGGGGTGTCTTCAATTTTTTACATACTGTATATAGGAATTGTTGCATTCGCTCAATTCTCTGTTTTTATCTTCGTCGATGAATCTTTGATCATTTGATGATTTAAAAACCACAATAAGCGCGTCTTTTAAAGATTACTGTTAGTGTGTGAAATCGTTACCAAACATCTTAGCTGCAATGAGTCGAACTCTCATCAGTTCCCCATTTGATAATCAAAATCATGCTTAGTTTATGGGTTTCAGTATTGCACTTGATGTACTCAATTAAGCGCTTTGCAGAGTGGTCTACCAAATCTACGAGAGTCGTTTTAAAGTACTTGAATGATTCTCTTATTTCATTTAAAAATATTAAAAACTATGTTGAATAATTTTTTGCATTTATATAACAGAAGGTTATCAGATTTTTTTTTACTTGAACAATACTGTTATATGAAGGTCAATTTTGTTTTTTGGTTTGAGGTTAGTAGATTGCAGATCTTGATACTGCTACCTGCTAAAACCGTTCCTGCAAATGAACGAAATCGATTGTAAATTTGTGTAGATTTTGGGAAATCTTGGCAATAATTGGAAGCAAATTATAGGTCGTCATTGGTGATCGGTAGTCTTTCTGCATTATGAAAAGCCTGCAAATGTATGTGATCCTTGAAAAAACTTTATAAGAATTCATAGAATCAGCGTAAAACAAATATTTTTTAATATGAGCGCTGTAGAATTATACGCAAAAATGCTTTTACTTAAATTTGATTTATTTGAGAAAGACAAAAAGCGTTCTCCAATTTTTCAATATATTGTAGGCAAAAGCACAGCCTTTCAAATGCAATCAAAATTATCAATTTTCGTTTGCCCCCTTTTGAGATATCGACATTTGAAAAGGGCGTATTTTTAAGTGAAAATTAAGTATAACTTTTGAACCAGACAAGATAAAATTTTTCTTTCTTCAGCAAAAGTTGCCTCTAATCATGCTCTAAAAGTATACTGAAGGAAACTTTTGTGAGAAAAATCATATTAAAAAACTGTACGGAGAAAACTGCTTTTTTGAGAGACACCCTAAGTTATGATATGGAACTCACTATAAAATGAAAACGGTTTGAGATACAAAGTTAGTATCTTCAACAAAATTGCTCAGAATTGATTGTTCTACAATATTGCAGAAGAAAGTATCATTCTCTCTGAACTATAATTTGAAATAATGTCCACAACTTAGACATTTTAAGGGCCACCCTAAAACCGTTTCAGCCAAAAGATGCAGTTTGTCACGCACAATAAATTTTTCTAAGACACCAAATCTCTAAACCTAAAGATGAATGCGTTAATAATTGTTTCCCGCTAATCTCGCTTCCTGGACCACTGTGGACTGTCTTTTGAAAAGGGTCAAACTTTTTTAACCAATATTTTTCAAATCGTTATAGTCCAAAAATGACAAATCCTACAAAAAATGTTGTAGGAGTGATTTTCACAAAATTAGTAAAATTTTTGAACAAAAATTTAAAAAAAAATTCTTCATCGACTACTACACTGAAAAAAATCGATTTTAAAAATTTAAAGTCGATTTACAAAAAAACCATCTTTGATTTGGATGAAATTTTAAGATAGGTCGGTATGTTTCATACCTACCGTCAAAAATTCAAGTTGGACACTTTTAAGATAAAAAGTTATTTAAACTTTAAACTTTTCTGAATTTATTTTTTAGCGTATTTTTATCGAAAACTAAAACAATGATACTTATAATCATCTCAGAATCCAATTTCCCAACTTCTAGTTGCCTGATACATGCAAAAACTATCAGTAACGAATTTGGTAGAAATTCATAACAAACTTGAATGAGGGCAAAGATAAGCCATTTAACATCATCGATATATGCGAGATTTAACTAAATACCACTTGGCCGTGTACTAAGAAGTAGCTTATCTATGTACCCGCCCAGGAAGTAGAGATTGATGGTGTAGTCTCCAACGGGGGCCTTAATTGCGAAGTATAGGGTTCGCTTGTTTCAGCCAGTGAAAATTCTCGTTCGCAAGCAATTGCGTTCAGGAAAAAATCAAAGAGTATTTAAAAACAACTTATTTTCCATCAGCCTCGTTTCGAGCCTTACGCCGAATCTGCTCTTCCAAACTTGGATCTTTTGGGCGGGGCTAGTCTACCTGTTCGCCTTTTTGTGCCGCGAGGCATGAACTTCCGTTGTTGCAAACAATTATGCAAACAATATAGCGACTTATTGTAGAAACAAGGCATGCTGTGGAAAATACATACATATAAATTATGTTGGGACAAAATGAAATATTATTTTAAGGAACGCTCCGATAATGCAAAAGAGCGCTACGCCACCGACAACGACTAATTTCTACGTTTCCTTGTACACTAAAGAACGAGAGTCTGTCCAACCCATTGTGGTAACATCTTCGAATGTGCCTATAAATTTCCGAAAGATGAAAATCAGTTTTCTCTCCTAAGCTTCCTCGTAATGGTATGAGAGTGTCCCTTGAAGGGTGCTGTTACAACACCGAAGTAAGTGGTTCCTGGTCTCGGAAATCTTAGAAACTAGCAGGAATTTCCACATGGGACATCAAAAACCCGAAGTGTCCTTATACTTCAGTCCCTACATTTTCCCCCAGGTTTTACACAATGCATTTGCATTACGATTAACCCATTATAACCCAGCTATGTTAAAACTTTTGATAATTTATAAAATACTTCGTGATCCTTCAAATTATACCGAATTAAGTATGGGAAAAATAAAATAACCTCTTTGAAACGTTTTGGTGCGCAAAAAACGCTGGGCTGATAGGGTATCAAAAAATCATTACAGGGAAATTTCGGCTAATATTCTTATATTTAACATAAAATCGAATAAAAACTTCAACCTGGTGAGATCATTAATTTAGCAGTTTTTTTAATGATTTTAACACTTCTCTCCTCTTTTGTGCCGTTTCGTCGCATGATTGGTTCGCTGCATCAAACCATCTTTCCCTCAATCTTTGCAATTATTTTAAGAAAAAGAACATTTACATAAAAAATATTCTGGCTAAAACAGGGCATGATTTGCAGTGTATTACGCATTTGTTAACCTTGAATGCACTGATTCAACGTTGAAATCAGCGAGAAAGTTGTGAATTCCCTCCGGGTCCTAAAGAGAAAATATTTTCGCCTTAGGAAAAAAAAGATGCCGGCTCAGCCTAGCGTATGAAATTTCATACCTTGAACTGCCAGCAGAATTTTCGCAATTGTTTCACCAATTTTTTCCATTTTTTCGCACTGAACTAAATCATTCACGCCTCTCATGGCCATTCGTTCTCAATCCGAAACAAGAATTAGTGAGTTAGAAGAGTATTTAATAATATATATTGTTCATATTTTGGTTTGAATTTTGTCCAACTTTGACATTCGAAAACACAATGGAATTTTATAAAAAAAAAATTATTGAGCATACACATTATAAATTATAGGGTATTAATTAACGTTCACAGAAGACCAGAAGTTTGAAAACGCCTTCATTGTATAACAAGTATGATCCAGAAATGTGTTGTTTTTGCGTATGAAATTTCATACACTAGGACATAATGGGTTAAAGGTGAGACGAAACGAGTACCCGACGCGAACTACCGTAAACAGTCTCCTACCCCGGGGTGGGCAGAGATTGTTTAGAATTATACGTGGAAGGGGCTTTTGAACGTCAGATCGCCCGAATTTTTTGCGACGCTGCAAATGCAAATGAAAAACGCGATTATTGGCACCGGTTTGTCGACTGATTAACGGACAGATCATCAGAGAAACAATGTTTCGCCTGGTGGCTAGGGCCTGCGTTGTGTATTCAATTCATCCTGTGATTGGAATAGACGGAACGTTCGTCATATGATGACAGCTATGCATCGCTTTTATGCTAATTATTGTGACAGTGGTGGTGAGTGCAATCATCCCACAAAATTGATGGTTGTATATTTACCTATAAACGACCATACCCACATCGTTACAGTTACAGGAGGCTCTCCTTTTGATGGAGAATGGAAAGCACTCATTGTATTTCCTGGGGAAAACATGAGAGTTTTTGAGTACTTTGAAAAATCTTAGCAGATAACCTTAGTTTGAATTTTTTCGCGGTGCTCTATTCCGGGTAATGAGAAGGCGAACATTTGGATTAGAATGATAATTAGAAGGTGGACATTTTTGCATTAGAAGTTTTTAAATATTTCTTCTCAGAGGACGCTCGAAAATTGGCAAATGTCGTGGAGCGATGGAAGTGTAGGAATCCCAAAGGTATCAACAAACCTTGGTCCAGGAGAATGGATGAGAGTCGTGACTTCATTCGGGTGATATCTCGGGTCATGTACAACCATTATATGTAGAAGCCTATTGAGCGCGGTCTCTACGCTGGCGGTGGCGATTATCGCGATATTAAACATGTTGTCTGGTCGTGCGCTAAGTATTCTAGTACAACACGGAAAACCGATTCATCACAATTTCAACTAAAAAATTAGTTGAGTTTTTGGTTTCGTCTAGTTAATATTTGGGCGAACTAAATTTTGGTTGAAAACAATAATCCAACGCTGTTGGTTTGATACTGTCAGTTTCAGTCTGGACACGAACGTTTCAGCCTAGCACAAAACTTTAAAAGCCTACCTGAGCTAAAGCTTGTTTTAGTCCAGACACAATTGCATATGCCGTTACACTACCTTTTCAGCCAAGACACAAACGACTGGAATTCAACTAATCACATTGTTGAATTTAACTGCTTCATCGTAAAATACAACATAGGATATTTCAAATGTTTTGTTTCACCGATCGACGGATGAATGTATGGAATTAAATTGTTGAAATACACCGTATGCCAGTAATTCACACGTAAATATAATATAGAGTTATGTTTCTCATAATGTTATCTTTATATAAACCGCACTCATAAATGAGACGAAATAGCCAAAGGTACTTAAGGATTGTTGGTAATTGATTGATGATTTCAATTTTAGATGAAAGGTATAATTTTTTTCTATTTAGTCAGCCAGCACTACAAAAAAACTTCATACTTATTCCACATCTAGTTTGGAATCTCAAAAGATGAAAAATAAATATCATATCATATTTGTTAATAATTGAAATTTTACTATATAATCGACTAAATCTGAAATAGAATGATTTTGACAATTTTCGACAATACTTTCAACTTTCAGTATACATGTATTGAAAAAAATGTCCCTTTATTGAAATGTTTTTAAAGAAAAGCTAGGTAAAACCAAAATGAGGTCAGTTGAATTTCTGTTTTTTGTGTACTGGTTCAGGTAGTTACGTCCAGGCTAAAACAAGCTTTCCAAGCTGATACAACTACCTACTGGCATAACTGTTATGCCCATCGTGTATGAACATAGTTGCTGTCGCTACCTTGATGTATTTCAGTAAGGTGTGCATCTTGGCTACTTTGCTGTCATTTCGTATGAAATGCGTCTTGAATCAAAATCAATAATATTTTCAATAACTATTATTTGAGAATTTCGCAAAATTAAGAGAAAATTTAGTTTCGTTTTTCATTTTTCTGTTGAAATCAACTAATTAGGAAAGCAAGAATTTGTTTTGTTATTTTTTTCATCGAATGGTTTTCAGTGCAGATCTCCGTTAAACGAATCCCTTCGGCTTCGTTTCAGTCCTTTTTTCTTCAAAAGTGCCCAACTTGAATTTTTGACGGTAGGTAGGGAACATAATCACCTATCTTGGAACAAAATTTCATCCAAATCAAAGATGGGTTTTTTTTTGTAAAGCGACTTTAGATTTTTAAAATTGATTTTTTCAGTGTAGAAGTCGATGAAGAATTTTTTCAATATTTTTATTCAAAAATTTGACTAATTTTGTGAAAATCACTTCTACTACATTTTTTGTAGGATTTGTCATTTTTGGACTATAGCCATTTGAAAAAAATTGGTAAAAAAAAGTTTGACCCTTTTCAAAAAGCATTCTAGATCATTTTTGGAAAAAACAAAGTATGCAAAGTGGCTTTTTGTGACAAAGTTCTCAAGTATAGAAAGTTTCATAAAAATGCCAATATTTGTTCGAGTTGGCGCGAAATTCGTCTATAGAGCTTTGACAGCTTGGAGTTTTCCAATGAAACTAAGAAGATTATCGTTTTATGTCTAAAACGAACAGCTTTTAATTGGCGGACTTCGGGGGATCTGAAAGATACGACTATTTTTAGGAGGAATGAATATTATCCAAAACCCGGGAGATAATCGAATAAGAGTCATTTGAGTAAATTCGCGCTTTCGTTACCATTAACCGGGTTGTGTTTTTGAAGTTGTTAGCGTTGTGGCACGTGGAATGTATCCATCATTTTTGTGTCTCATTTGCCGGTGTATATCTTATTCTAATTTTAACTATTATGCTATGCATAAAAGGAGTTGTTAAAAAGTCAGAGATTCGCCAACGTAGACATTAAAAATGATGCAGCAATTTCAGGATCGAAATGATTTTGTACAAACTCTTTAGTCCTGAAATAGGATAATAATTTTGATAGATAAATATTTATTCGCGCTAATACTTTCAGTTTTGATGTCACCGTGATCGTGTCTTGCACACATCCCTTCAAATTCTATTCAAACGCGTCTATTCAATATTTCTGCAATTCATAATTTCACCGTTGCTTTTGGTTACGAAAAAATAGGCAAATTGTCCGTTTCGTCCAATAGGAACACAACTCAAATTTATCATTTGTGACAATCTAGTGGCAATTAATAGCAGTGCAAAGATTTACCCCATACGCGTTTTGAAATTCATTCGAAAACTCGTGTTAAAATTCTTTACTTTAGAAAGCTACTTAGTCCAATGGATTGCAGTGATGTTTAGATAATGCCAAAATAGAAATGGCTAAGAGCAAAGACAAGTTTTTCTGTTCTAGGAAGACAAGTGATACAATCCCAAGACAGTAGAATACGCTTAGCAGTATTTTTCGAATTTTATTCGCATATGTTACGGACGATACAAATTACAGATTTTTGTGGAAAAGAACCGATTGGTATAGTCTTTGTGGAAGCAGAAGAAAGAAGTTTGAAAAACGCATTTTTTTCTATAGCTATTAACTATTCATAGCCATTCCACGGGGCGGTGTTTTCAACGCAAAAATATATTCGCTCGCCGGTCGAATAGTCCGTCCAATCACGGCGTAGACAGTGATTACATTCACAAAATCTGTTTTGATTCGTTTTTATGATGATAGTCCATTCTACGGAACTAGTAGCACCATTCTTGTGAATATTTTTGATCAGATGGTACAAAAATGTAGTTATTTGGTAAACAATTACAGTACAAAATTTAGAAATAGGGCCGCTCTATTGAAACATTTAGAAAATTTTTACTTCAAAATACGTTCAACGATCATGCCGTAATTGCAAAAATGTAGAAAAAACTAGCTTTTTTGGTTGTCTCTCACGAGGAATGAGTTTAACGACTATTTTGAACTTTTCATATTCCCCATTTAATGATTGAAGCCTGAACAGGGTTATTAATGACCAAATTTGCAAAGATTATATAGTGATTATAATTGCTTTGGTATTCGTTGGCAAGGAATTGTTGAGGTATAGTCTTCTTTAGTGTTCATATCAGTCTGATATGAGCACTGAAGGGGACTGTACGCCGTAGTCAAAAAGTAGTATTTAGGTACATTTTTACTATTGTAATAGTGGAATTAAACGGAAGACATCTGTTTTAAGTTGATTAATTGTATCCGCATATTATTATTCGCCATTAACAATGTACTAACAGAATTACCACGTCGTAATCTGACTTCATAGTTACACTCCGTTGTTTGAGAAATATTCATGTCTTAGACACAAATGAGGAAGGACGGTGTAGGGCCTATTAAACGCATATTTACCATTTGAAACTCGTTGTCCACGTCTGAAAGAAATTCTTCGTTGATTGCGCTCTGTTAATTACAAGTTTTTAAATATTTCAGTAGATATCAAACTTCGTTCATAGATGGGCGCATATTGATACTTTAAAAGTCAATCACCGAAGAGCTTGTTAACCGACACAACGCGAACAAAATTTGGAAACATTTATTTGAGCTGCAAGCGTTCATAAGGTACTAACCCTCGTTTTCTATTCTTTACAGAAACTGAAAAACGGGACATCAGGTCGTACTGGAGTTACTTGGAAGGTCCAGTTTATGCAATATTTATTCCCGAAAGGGTATAATTGGATTAAACTAATTTGTGAATGAAAGTTGAATTTTTGTGTTTTGAATTCATCTCGTCAGTAACTAGCACCAACTTAGGCCAAGTTAGACGATATATATAAACTAGTACCCTAAATATAACTGTTGATGCTAGTTACTGAGGTAAAGTTTGATTATTATTGGCAACAAAAAAACAAAAGAAAGAAATAAATCTTTTTTTCAAATAACACTACACATGGAAGACTTTAAACATTAAAAAAGCAAAAAAGTCAGTTTGAAAAAAAATGCGAACTAGCCCTTTTTCGATGCAAGCCATCCATTTGTAATCAATTTTGACGAATGGTTATTTGAATTTTTATTTAATTTTTATAAACCACTACAATACCGCTCGTTTTGTTGTGTTTTGCTTCGGAACGAGATAGATGAAATTGAAAGTGCGTGTTTCAAGGGTTTGTTTGACAATTTCATTTGACCATTTGTGTGTTTGTGTACGTATGTATTTGTGTGGCTTGTATATTTGTGTCACATAATTTTCTCGGAGATTGCTGAATCGATTTGCGCAAACTTAGTTTCAAAAGAACAGCATATCGCTACCATAAGCTGGTATTGAATTTTTGTTGATCGGACATCCGATTCCGGAGTTACGGGTTGAAGAGTGCGGTCACACAGTAAATTCTCATATAAAATGGTACCACTATGATGTCCAAATCAAGTAATTCAAACTCAATTTGGTGAAATATTACTTGGATTTGCGGGTCCAGATCACTAATGAGTAAATAAAATGGCCACCCATGACGGTTCTTGATGCCCTTCGCCGTGTTCATAAGTTAATATCAAACCTATTTCTTAGCAGATTCTTAAGCGATTCTGTTCAACTTGTTTTTAAATGAAAGATACAATACTCCCATTGACTGCTATTGAAACCTGAAACATTTAGTAAAAAAGTTCTGATGTCAGATTCTAGATTAAAACCGACAAACTTCTATTCGGTAAAAAAACATCTCTTTACTACCCGTACCATGACGACACACTGGTGAAGTAGTAAAATGGCATATATAACCTTCACGCTAGTGATGAGTGAGATAATATCGTTTGACAGGAGTGACATTAACCTTCTTAGCCAAGTCACTCCCAACGATATATCCCATTCCCCTATAAACTGAAACGGTCGGTACGGTTGTTCTCGTTTCTTCCTCATTCAAGATTCAAAACGATTCGTTAGTTAAATTATTCATTAAATGAATAAGTTAATTGCCGAATAGTTTTGAAACACCTTTTATCCCAACTCTGCACAGTAGGCTTGGCCGTTTTGATATTTGCGACATATTACACATAATATGCTTCAAATATTATTGTTGATAAGAAAAACACTAAAGAATAACTGCGGTGTTTTCCAGGATGCTTTTCAATACTGGCTGTGTAAGGGTTAGAATAGAATAGAATAGAAAAAATAAAATTGTTGAAACAAAACAAAATTTGTTAGATCGAACTTAACTGATTGTTAAAAACCAACAGAATATTTGTTTGATTTCAATTAAATTTGAGTTGTTCTCTCGTTTGGTTAATATTAAGGATTTTTGTTTGTTTCTTCGAACTTCGGTGTTCGGTTAAACTTATTATGATTTTGTTGTTTCAAACGAAATATTTGATGAAATTATTGAAAACCCAACAAATGAAGTTGTTGGTAATTTCAAGCAACAGCATTGATTGAATCATGTTTATCACTATATTTTTTTTTTCCTTTTTTTTCCTTTTTTATTTCGACTATGTTAGTCACATTTTCTTTTTTACGTTTTAATGACATTCAATTAGCTAGAGATTACTGGGTAGGGAAAGTTATGAAACTTAGAGCCATAGTACTCAAGTGAGAGCAAGGATGTGAAGTAAAAAGATCGGAAAACTAGATGTGGCAGGGTCATTAGAACAGGCTTAATACCGTGCGGGCTTAATTTTTGCCTTCTGATAATGAGGGTCGAGCTTAGGCAGAATAACTACGAATCACCCGAGTTCACTATCATGTGTCCTTGATAAAGGTAGACGTATCTATCTTTACCGTGACAACCACCATCACCCTGAAGATGATGCCCGACTGCATCGAAACGTCAGACAAATATTAGAATGCGTTCCACTTATTAAAAAATATTTCAAATATCCTAACATAATATTGAGTGATAACTTTTGAGAGCTAAACCAGCTTTGCATTTATTTATTTATTTGTATCTCTGTCGTAGCGTAGAATAAACCAACCTTAATGAATTTAAACGGAATCACCACTTTGAAGCCGCGGTAAAAAGTGTTACGGACCAAATGTAACGAAATGATACGTTACGACACGGTAATCAAAAAGGTGCTAATTGTGGTGGCTTATTACCAGAATCTGCGACGTTCAAAAAGGGATTTTATTCTTAACGAAATAAACAAAACGAAACGGGACTCCAACGCCAATGAAGTTGCTCTCATCCGTTGCCCTAAATCCAAATGCGTTGCCAAATTCATAACAGACCAGCTTAAGCTACAACACAATCTTGTATGGATTGATTCGAAACAGCGTGTTTATATATCTTCTCGGTTAACTCACTCAGGATAGAATTTCGATAAGAAACTCAAACTTTCAGAAAAACGATACACGTACTGTCGTTAATGAGAGTTCATCAACTAGCATTCCAATTCTTGGATCCGAAAACGGGAAGTATATTTTCGCTTTGATTTTAATTGTGTACCTATTATCTTAGCACAAATTCCTTAAATAGATAGATGCTCTGACCTGTTTTATTTGTAGTTGCTGGCAACCCGGATAGACGATTGCATCATGAATCTAGAAGGCTACTGCTGCTTAAAAAAGTGCTGATACTGCGCCAAAGCATAAATTTAACCGTCCCACAATCACTTATCTGCTGGTCGGCGTGCTTGCTGTTTATCACCAGTAGTGCGGTCTTCAATTAAATTGTTTTGCTACTACTTATTCTTCACCACAGTGAGGGACACCGGTTGCTTCTGTTGTTCGATACCGGTTACACGCTAATAAGGCACCGGTTACTTTTCGCTATTCATTACTGTTGCGGAAGTGAGGCTGGAACGGGTTCCTGCGGTTCAATACTAGCGATATTTCCCGAAAATGGTTCGACACTGACCGTCGATCACACTAGTAAAGATCACTGGTCGACGACGATGAAACGTGGGACCTGTTTCACAGGAAGAATTCAGAAGATGAAATGAAGCTGTTCAGGATTACCAGCCGTGCGATAAGCTCGAAGAGCGAGCTATAAGAAGCCAACGCGGGAGTCGATAAAAGGTTTTTTCAACCTTCAATTAAATCCTTTTAACGTGTATTTTCGCCTTCAAACGTTGTTCTATTTTATATAAAACCATACTTGAGTAGTACGTGATCACAACGCTCTTCTAAACTTACAATGATTCGAAGAATGCATTTATCACTTGGGTTAATTTTGATAATTGGTAAGTTAGGGTTTTCCAAATCACTAACATTTCACTTAGGATTCGTCATGAACTCGCCGACGCAGTAGCTTCACTAGCGAAAATTGATTTTTCGTTTTAACAATTCGCACTTTAAAAAAAAAAAACACTTGCCCTCAGGCTTCACTTTATTCCAATTTTTGAATTGTGGCCAACTGAAAACCTCAAGAAGGTGTGCCAAGTATCTCCGATAACAATAAGTATTTGTAACTGATTTACGGACAATGTAAGATCTCATCCAATGAGATAAAATAAGCAGCACATTTTATTAATCACAACAACTCTTCACGATTTTGGTTGTGGTCCGGTCAAGATAATCCTTGTACTAAACCGCAACGTTTGATTGTTAACGCATACATTCAAATTAGCTGGTATCACGAAAATACACTGTGGACACTGTTACACAACTTACTTCAGACGCGCGGAAACGGAGCGCAGTTCGAACGTGAACCACTCGCTCAAAAGTCACCAGACGGACTGTCAGGTTTCGCTTTCGCTTGCAATCTTCTGCTCTCGAGCGTGGTGCGGTATCCACGGGAACGACACGGCAACCGACCCGTCGTTGTAGCAGCTCCATGAGTGTAAGCGGAACCGCCCAGGTGGCGGATTTTGTGCGGCTCTTCTGGCGTCTGTCAGCAAGCCGAATCATGTTTTTGCGGGGAAACAGCATCATTGCTTATTCTCTTGTTGTGAACGGCGCTCCGTGGTGAGCAGTGAGCATAAAGCATTTTCTTCTCTCATGCAACATTCTATTATTCGCGTCGTGTTTATTTACCTCCCACTGCTTGGTGCGCTTGATCACAGCATGATGGGTTGGAGATTTCTATGCTTCTATTTATACTGTATGGAACGCTTTGCTCTAGTCAATCCGTGGTGTATTAGGGCAGATGTACCAACACCCGCTGAGAATTGGTCAGGATTGTCAGATCTATATCGCTCAGAACATGGGTTGATGTAAGACAAGTTTATCGATATCTTTTTGTCACGACTACGACTTACCTGTCAATATAAGGGCCCCTTTCACAGGTAGCTGTGGGATATACAGATAATACAGATAACCAAGTAATCCACCTAGTTGTGAAAGAATAGCTTTCTCATATAATTTATATTCATAATATACGCGTGTTCCCTGTTCTGTCAAAAAATGTTAGTTTAGCCTTTACATTCCATATGAGAAGAAGGGCCGTTTCGCCGTTTTATTTTCTTTAATTATAAATCGATCTATAAACAATTTTAACTAATTTTCACCTCAATCTTGTAGTATTTTATCGCATAATGCCACAATAGCGAAAACGCAGTTTGTACATTTGCGATTTAAGCCCTAACGAAAAATCTATGTCGATATGTGGCGTGAATTGTCTTTTCATCATATTCCTGGTACAATGGATTGAGGTGGAGGTAAGGTAAGAAAAATAACGACGCAGAGAGCATAGACAATGCAAGAGTATTTTTCACTCCCAAGGGGCCGAAGTATTGTTCGAGAGAGCACCTCTGCGATTGAGCTCCTTTTATTGTTATTTTTACCGGTTTTTAAAAGGTTATAAAGAGCACGCATCTTGTAATTGTCAGCAGTTACACCAAATTATTTGAAATTGAATTATTACGCAACCGCAAAATGGTGCTACATCCAGACGGTCAAACGATCAAAGTCGATGTACTTATGATCAGATAACGGGACGAGCTCGTCGGGTACGAGCCAATTTTCCAGCTCATGTGTAATACTGTCAGAGCAGAGAATTACATCTAACACCTCTTCTCTGCCAGATTGTGCAAATGTTGGATGGTTTCCTAATCAAGCCTATGCAGATTTGATTTTAACTAGCTTTCTGACATATAAGTTTCCGTTATAGACATACTATCTTGAGGTAATGGAAGTTTTTCTTTCCTGCACGAGGCTGGTTGAATTCATAGATACTGTACGCTGCAAATGTCCACTGTATCAGAGATTGGCTTAACATGGCCTTACCCTTGCCATGACACTCCGTGCGCTACTGGCATATTTTAATCCTACCAACCATTCAGTCCTTGACTTGAGGACCACTGTTGTCACACACCTTCTACGACATGGGAGCAGAAACCCAGTGGATTACTTCTTGACAGATATACCTCAACCCAAAGATGTCATACGGTCTCTAGGCTTGTTTTGTTCGGAAAAATAATAAACTTTTATCAATTTCCTAGTTGACCACAGCTACATCTGTTATTAGTCGCCTCTTGCGACATGGGAACAGAAACCCAGTGGGTGAATTCTTAGCTGAAATACTTCGAGAGATTTTAGCACGCCGGATACGACGGAAAACAAAATATCTCTAGTTGCGGGAAAATTTTCAAATTATTTGTATTATGAAAAAATTATATCTAATTAATGTTCAAACTCTAATTTTCCTTAAAGAAGATGGGATGTTTCTTCGAAACGATGTACTATGGGAAGGCATGTGGCCAAATAGGGATATGTCGTTAGGTTTGGACCATTGTTAAGTTTCTTTCTGAAACTATGGTTCTAAAATTCGTACAGCTTTCTTTGAGCATCTTGGTGGGATGCTGAAAAAAAAATAAAAATAGAAGAATGCTTTTCCTTTTATTTCCACCAGCTATTTATTAAATTGAACATATACGAATTTCGTCGACGTCTTGCCGACTTCTTCAGTGTTTGTACAGTTCAGTACTGCACAAACACTGAAGAAGTCGGCAAGACGTTGACGAAATACGCATATGTTCAATTTAATAAATAGCTGGTGGAATTATAAGGAAAAGCATCTCTTCTTTTATTTTTATTTTCGTACAACTTGTTTTATTTATTTACTTTATTTAAGCCATTTTTTTAATTTCATTTGTAATACTCATTTATTTCAAGTTATACATTTTATGGTCTTTATTCGTTTTGTTTTGTTTATGAAACTTGACTGGTTTTAAAGACATGATCATTCCATTTCAATTATTTATTCAATTCAGCATTTTTTGTATTCATTTTAGTTAGTTTGGTTCATTTTATCTATTTTGTTCGTTTCATTCTTTAGATTCATTCTGATCAAGTATTTTTTTCATATCTCTCACTCAACTTATTTTATGCAATGTGTTCATTTAATGCATTCTAATAGTGACGGCGCCGGTGGTTGAGTGGTAAGCATGACCGCCGCTCATTCCAGTTGGTCTGGGTTTAATCCCAGCCGAAATTTTTCTGAGGTGAAAAAATCTGAGGTCACGTAAATATCCTCCTCCCGTGATATTTGTGGAATGCGTTGTAGTATATACGACCTCTAGAAAAAGCAAGTATCGGACTAACATTCCTTCCGTGATCTACGTTCGGGCTTGGCCGGCGCCGGTATTGATCAATAAAACAATTTAGGATTACCAGGAGTTGCACATTGAAAGATGTTTCGCTGCTCCCAATTATTCACTGATTCCCTGTGCAACTTCAGCTAGTCCAGATCGATAACGGAGTAGCAGCCAGCGGTGGTCGCACAAGCTCTGGCTAAAGCTCAAGTATTTCATTCATATCTCTCATTCAACTTATTATGTCCAATGTGTTCATTTATTGCATTCTAATAATTTTATAACTTATTAAATGTCGTTTTATTTTCATTTATAAATTTTCATTATTTTATTCATATTATTTTGTTTATTTTTTCTTCATTTTATTAATTCTATTCATTCTGTGTATTATATTCATTTTATTTATTTTATTGATTTTGTTAATTTTACCCATACTATTATTTTATTTATTTTATTGATTTTTACTATAAAGGCTCATTTGCAACACTCCATGGCAGCGCTAGGTAGATTAAGTCAGTTTTTGATAGAAAATAACGCTATTCCACGAAAAATCAAAATATCTAAAAACCCTACGTACTACGCTTGCTATTGCTATATAAAGAAGCGAAAAACGTCTGTTTTGAGCCCTAGATTAAAAATGACGAGAGATAAATTTCCGGCTGTGGATCCTTTAAAAAAAAATCTTAAATTTAAAAAATCTTATCTTAAAAAATCTTGCGATAAAAATATTTTTTGTGCTTCGAAACTAGTATTATAAATCCCATTTTATAAGATCTCGACTGACCTCTCAATTGTGTCAACAATTATTTAAAAAAAATGCCTATGTTTTTCGTGTTCCGCAGTAGTGTAACCTCTTACATGGAGTTCAGTGACGCTGCCCCATTTGAAAATGATTGTTTTCTGTTTCAAACGGTGGGATGATTATTCCGGTATTAATAAACCTATTGCATTATGTGGGGGAATGACGTGGAGAAGGAGAACAAAACATTATTTCTTCGTTTTGTAATAACTTTCTTTGCACGGGTTCTAGGAGTGTTTCCGGAAAAAAGACATAGCTAAATAGTATGTATTGAATATATATTGTTTGTAATTTGAATGATATGTATTTAGAATTGGTGAACAAGTTAACATCTCGGTTAAATGCAATATTTCTGTTAATTCGGAACAACGCAGTCACCAATTTCGGTCCAACATCATCACGCATTCATTATAATTAGCACTATCTCCGTCAATTTATCATGCATCCATTCATAGTGTTCCATTATTACCTGCGAAAGATTTATGAAGCTAATCTCGTTCAATTTTATGTTTGTGTGAAGCATAAACATCGCACATCACGCGGCGGCCGCTTACTTCCGCACGCTCAGCATAACAACAATTTCTCTCAACCCACTCTCTTTCTATACAAACGTATGACGTGCGTGTTGACTCGGTCGCGAAGCAGGCGGAAAAACAATCTCCCCTCCGCAACGATACTTCGCCATTATTGGTGAGAGTGGGTTCGGTTAATGTGTAGCGCAACATGTCGCATACTGCTTTTCAGCAACAGCTGCACAAGCGCACGCAAGTATCACTGGGCAGCGTTGATTGAATGCCAGTATGGAATGAATTCGAAAGACTTGTACGCGATGTTAGATGTTAGGGGATGGGAAATATGTAGATTTTTTGAGATTACGAACTCTGTTTCCGATCGGTGTCATTATTTGTACAACAGTTTCAGATTATTATACTGAAACTTTGTTAAGCAAATAAACTTAGGTGTATTCAAGTAATCATACTGGTGCATTGCATTCTATTGGCTTGATAGAACGGTAGACGCCGTAGTGCATATTAATTAATAACCTTATCAAATGAAGGGATTTATTGAAGCAACATTTATGGTCGTTTGTGCAGCATGATTTAGATTTCAGTTTAGATTAGATTAAAATTTACATTATAACTTTACAACTATAGTGGTTATCAGAATTATATTTTTGAATGAAATAAAACGCCTAGCATTTTGTATGGAAAAATAAAGCCGGTTCACATCTTTGAATCGAAACAATCAATATCAAATCGAATTTGGGATGTTAAGATTACTAAGCCGCATCAAACTTGTTGACTTTATACATACACTCCGGAAATAATTGACGTCACATTTACTATACAGCGTTTAATTGCAACTGGTTCTATGAATCTATTTAGTGTAAAACCAGTGATGCTGTAAAACAAATACATAATTGTTCCCCGACGAGATCCAAGAGGTAATAAATTAATTACATATCACATCGATAATAAGTATGTGTAAAACATGCGTTTATGAAGGGTGCTCAGGTGACATGTATTTTCCTGATGCGTTTATCAACATTGGTCAGGGATGTAATGTTTTTCTTTTGCTAACGCGGGCTCCTATAATTAATTTAATAACTAAATTGATCTCTGAGTAGGTAAGTATTGCCCGTTTAGCAACTGTACCGGAAGATAAAAATCTTTTCCGCCTACAGAGATTTTAGAAAAGGTAGTACAAGCATGCTTACCATTGATGTGCTCTAATATTTTACGCGTATAAGTTTTATGTAAATTATAGTATTTGGCAGGCACGTAGCCAGAAAATTGCCCAAGTAATATTTAAATCATGCTACAAATACGAAAAGGATTTCTTACGTTTGAGCGTTGTCTCGGCCTTATTCCAACTTTACTACACTGCCCATGCATATTGATCCACTATTGAAAACAGAAAGCCGAGAAATTCTACTATTCAAGACTTACATGTTTTTGGATTTTTTTGATATTTTCTAGCAAGTAGTAGATACGTGCGCCAGTGTATTTTTGATGGGCGGCGGGGTCAGTGAAATTTTTGACCGGTAGCGGTGTTGATGGTGTGACGCCATGTGAGTGAAGTTTTTTTATGATTTTAGTTCATAATACGGGGATACACTCCTTTGTATTGAATTGAGCGACTACAAGAGCCGAGAATGAAAGATGTTTATTATTTTGGGAGGTTAGTAACGATTTTCGTAATTTTTACAAACTTAAGCATAATTTTTTTTAGTTAGGCTGACTATTGGATTTTTTATGCGGAGTAACGTGACAACTTGAACTGAATCATAAAAGCGCAAGCGATCGGCAGTATCTTATGGTTTCGTGAATGATTTAGCGAACACAAATTGTGGCTCTGTAATGTATTTTTAGAGCTCAGTGCAGTTTTCGCTTTCTTTCCTGTAAAGTCCGGTATCAAGTAAATAACAATAGTTCTAATAGTTCTAATAGTTTTCTACTGCTTCAACTCAACAAAAATTAAAATTTTATCAGTCATGTAGTTAAAAAATATTTATTTTGTTCAATGTATTCAGCACATTTTATTAAAAACATTTAAGACGAATTTCGCTCCAACTCGAACAAATGTTGGCAGGACCCTCTCAGATTTTAATGAAACTTTCTGTACATGAAGACTTTGTAGCAGAAAGCCACTTTGCATACTTTGTTTTTCCAAAAATGATTTACACTGTCTCTTGAAAAGGGTCAAACTGTTTTTACCATTTTTTTTTCAAATGGCTATAGTCTAAAAATGGCAAATCCTACAAAAAATTCCAGTCTTCCAGTCTTCCCATCTTCCAGTTTGCCAGTCTTCCAGTCTTCCAGTTTTCCAGTCTTCCAGTCTTCCAGTCTTCCAGTCTACCAGTCTTCCAGTCTTCCAGTTTTTTTAAGTCTTCCAGTCTTCCAGTCTTCCAGTCTTCCAGTCTTCCAGTCTTCCAGTCTTCCAGTCTTCCAGTCTTCCAGTCTTCCAGTCTTCCAGTCTTCCAGTCTTCCAGTCTTCCAGTCTTCCAGTCTTCCAGTCTTCCAGTCTTCCAGTCTTCCAGTCTTCCAGTCTTCCAGTCTTCCAGTCTTCCAGTCTTCCAGTCTTCCAGTCTTCCAGTCTTCCAGTCTTCCAGTCTTCCAGTCTTCCAGTCTTCCAGTCTTCCAGTCTTCCAGTCTTCCAGTCTTCCAGTCTTCCAGTCTTCCAGTCTTCCAGTCTTCCAGTCTTCCAGTCTTCCAGTCTTCCAGTCTTCCAGTCTTCCAGTCTTCCAGTCTTCCAGTCTTCCAGTCTTCCAGTCTTCCAGTCTTCCAGTCTTCCAGTCTTCCAGTCTTCCAGTCTTCCAGTCTTCCAGTCTTCCAGTCTTCCAGTCTTCCAGTCTTCCAGTCTTCCAGTCTTCCAGTCTTCCAGTCTTCCAGTCTTCCAGTCTTCCAGTCTTCCAGTCTTCCAGTCTTCCAGTCTTCCAGTCTTCCAGTCTTCCAGTCTTCCAGTCTTCCAGTCTGCCAGTCTTCCAGTCTGCCAGTCTTCCAGTCTTCCAGTCTTCCAGTCTTCCAGTCTTCCAGTCTTCCAGTCTTCCGGTCTTCCAGTCTTCCAGTCTTCCAGTCCTCCAGTCCTCCAGTCCTCCAGTCCTCGAGTCCTCCAGTCTTCCAGTCTTCCATTGACATTACTCACACCTCGTGTAAGGACCCTTTTACTCTAAAACGAGGCGTTATGTCATTACTGAGCAGTTTCAATGATCGTGTAAGAAGAGTAATGGCGTAATTTCCATACAATTCTAGGAATGTCATTACTTAGGCGGTGGTCAGCTATTTTCGTCCGCGTCCTTCATCACTTATTTTTATAAAGTGATTTTATTTTTTTATTTTGATTATATAGGTTTTATAACCTTAGGGTCATTTGCCTCTTTTTGAGTTAGAGAAATATCTTTTAGGAAGACCGTATGTGCGGGGTTGGGAATCGAACCCATGTGAACTGCGTATAAGGCAATCGATTTACCAACTACGCTATGCCCGCCCCCTTATAAAGTGATTGATCAGCAGTGCTATATTTGAAAATGAACCACCTCGGTTATGCAAGTAACTTTTTGATGTTTTTTAATGCAAATAAAAATCACGCTGCTGCTTGTCTTCATTTCGTTATATTCTGAATTGACAGTATTTTTTCGTATGTTATTTCAAATGTTCTTTGATTGAATGGCATTGTAAGGGAGCACGTATCTGCTGGTTTATGCCTATCGAGCTGACATTTCTTTTGAATGAGCATTCTAATTTCTTTGTTTGTTTAGTATTATTTCGATCAACTAGGAAACTAATCCACTGGGTAATGCGCGTGGGGAATACGCATGGTCTTGTGTTAGTGGATGATGACTTTTGAATTGTGTATGAGGATTGAGAATTAACAATTTGTCATATCTGCATGAAGAATAAACGGTTTATTGTGATATTTATCCGATTATTTTTAGTCCATTAAATCATCAATAAATTATATTAACCCTAAAAAAGCAAGGGGTCTTAGAGGCCCAGCTAGTTACAGTTCTCTAGTTTCAATGAACTTGTAATTTCAAATACAAGTAATCGAGCGTTTTCGGGCTTTCGATTCCCTCACTGATAAACGACTTTTGTTATCATTGGGTCTTAGGAGTGATGCTTCTTGAAGTCACAATTTTAGCTTACCTTTTTGAGGATTAATAGTTCTCATTATATTGAGTACTTGCATATATGCTTTGGAGTAGTACATGCACTATATTATTGTCATCACATTTATTTTATTCCGTTTAAAATGTGCCTTAAATAATATAATAACGGGCGCGAATAATTATAACATAAGAATCAATTTTCCGCGGAGAAAGAAACCAATACTTAATTGTCTTTAATAATAAAAACAAATTTTATACACGATGAATAATGCGTATATATTACGAAACCTTTAAATTTATTGATAAATCGACAAATGTGAAAGTAGTCGATTTTCATTATATTGTATTATTTTTGGAATGTCGTGTTTCACAGAAATGAAGGACCAAGGAATAATAATGACGTTTACCTGCCATTTGATGCAATTAAGCATAAACTACACTCCCAAATGTCGGTTATCCGGAGTTGATTTTTTTTAAACCAAGCATTTCAAAATTAATTCAACAAACGATAAATCTATCATAAACTCTCGGCAGCCGGCTGCCCAGAGCAATAAACACGTGATAACATTATTGAGAGTTGCATAGATCATATAACTCAGCATAGTGAATGCAGACTTGTGTAACTCTACCCCTTCCTACTAACAAAAACTCCTTCCCGTGGTAAATGTGGAGAAGCAGAGGTGTACACGGTTTCCATAATAACTTTTGCTACATTAACATTCCTTCCCTTCCCCGATGACTGTAAGGACGTGGCCGGCACCGTTATTGGCATTTCAAAGCATAGAACTCTCGAAACGTGCACATTAAGAATGGATAGCTACTCCCACCCCTCATTCGTTGATTCTCTGTGCAATTTTGCTTGTTCTGGTCAATCACGGAGTAGCAATCACGAATTGCACGATCATCATGATCATACTCCTGCTCATGCTCATGCTGAGACTCACGCTCATGCTCAATTCTAGGAATGTCATTACTTAATGTAATGACACTTTAGTTGCACGTGTAAGGGCCCCTTTTCATTCACTTTCTCATGCATTCAAAAATTAATAGATTTTTTTAATTGATTAATAAATATTTAATTTTATAGATTCTCAAACAAACGATGTTCTGACGAAGAATGATAATTTATTTCCCCTAAAAAAGGCTATAACAAATAGCCGAACCGTCGGGCAGTACACCACAGCCATTCTTTTTTTTTATTTCGATTATAGAGGTTTTAACCTTAAGGTCATTCGCCTCTTCGGGTTAGAAAAATCTCTTATGAAAAATTTCTAACCCTATGTGCGGGGTCGGGACTCGAACCCAGGTGCGCTGCGTACAAGGCAATCGATTTACCAACTACGCTACGCCCACCCCAGCCATTCTTATTTTTAGACAGTAAAAGCTTAAAATCCACCAAAAATTAATAATTCAATTAATTATTTATTGCATCAATTGATTAATAACGTTCATTAATAATTTCATTGTTATACGACAAATTGTTTGGAAGTATTTGCCAATTCTACTTGATTTTTTCACTGGTTTAAGAAGGAAGAATTTTATGAATTCTATTCAATAATTTAATAAACAGACTTTCTGTGCAATGTGAAATCAGACAAGTGACTGTCCATGAATTTTTAAGAATATTGCGATTGTAGTTTCATTTTTTAAACTTCTGAAAATATTCAAAACAAACCGTAAAATCTAGACAAAAATCCTATTCCTTCCTTAAAATGCTACTACTTCGAGTTAGACCCCTGCAAGTAAATAAATAGTGCTGCCCTTTTAATACTCACATAAAATTTAATGGTTTTAATTAAACAGTGCGGATTCATCAAAACCAAACAAAGCAACCTTTGACTGAATCCGAAGTGTTTAGAGAGAAACTTCAAACCGGGGCGTGTACGGAAGCGGCTCATTAGTGATCAGGTTATGTAAGCTGGGCGGTGCAAGAAATCCACACGGACGGAGCTTGACACGCGATCAGTCAATCATGGCCCTGGCTGGTCTGGATCTGGATTTCGAACCAGAACGCACCGAAGAGTCGCCACCAAAGCCGATCAACATGCGAAAGCTTCGGATGCTCGAGAAACGGAAGGCCCGGAAAGAGGCCGCTGAAGAAAGGAAGAGGAAAGTGGTTAGGGTGTGTATGCTTTTGTGGTTCAAGCTGTACCGGGTACAGATTGTTATCGAGGAAAGTATTTACAGGATCAACTGATAAGAGAGCAGAAATATACGCTGGGAACGGAAAAACGTGCGTTCGCGAATTGGGAGCAGATGTGTTCGGATGTACGATTTCAGGATATATGGGAGGAAATGCTACAAGTCAAGCAGAATGTGCAAATGCTTTTCGACCGAAAGAATGCATACATTGACCGGCTGTTTAATGATCGCTTCGAAATTGAAGATATTTATTCGAAGAATTTGCAGCGACTGAAACGATTGATCAGATGTTATTCAGGTAAACAGCCGTATAGGGTGGTTCGGAGCAGTTATAATTTTTTATAGAATTGTAATTAAGATTACATGTATTTGAGAGTGAAATTTTGTATTTTTCTACGCGATCCGTATTTTTTAGAAATACATCAGTACTTCAATGAAAGTTTGTCGGCTCAATATCAAGAAGAATGCAAACATCGGTTAACAGAGTTCCGGCGTGAGACTGTTTCGAAAGAGGTATTGCTAACAGTTTAATCATTTCCTCGCTGGTTCTAATCTGTTTTTCTTTTAGGGTCACGGCAACGAGTGCACTGAACAAATGGAAGGCGCTTTGATTTCACTCGAAGAGGCAATGGCGCAGGGGCTGGTAGATGATCGGGTAGATTTCATCAAAAAGAATGATGACACCATCAATGCAGTAAGTATATTACTTATTATATTTTTTTTATTCGATTATAGAGGTTTTAACCTTAAGGTCATTCGCCTCTTCGGGTTAGAAAAATCTCTTATGGAAAATTTCTAACCCTATGTGCGGGGTCGGGACTCGAACCCAGGTGCACTGCGTACAATTGATTTACCAACTACGCTACACACACCCCTGTCTTATATTATATTATATTATATTATATTATATTATATTATATTATATTATATTATATTATATTATATTATATTATATTATATTATATTATATTATATTATATTATATTATATTATATAATATTATATTATATTATATTATATTATATTATATTATATTATATTATATTATATTATATTATATTATATTATATTATATTATATTATATTATATTATATTATATTATATTATATTATATTATATTATATTATATTATATTATATTATATTATATTATATTATATTATGTTATATTATATTATATTATATTATATTATATTATATTATATTATATTATATTATATCATATTATATTACATTATTTCCACTTATATTTTTAAGCACATCGAGAAACGTGATAAACTTCGGGACAGGAAAGTTAACCAGCTGGGACAATTGCATGGTGAAATTAAATCGGTTGTGAACGACTATTTCGCCACTATTCTACATCCGGAGAAAGAAAAGGCCTATTACGAAATGTTCGATAGGGACCAAACTTCCAGGAAAGTTATTGCCGATAATCGAGTAAAAATCAAAGAACTGAACTCAACTATAAAACGGTTGAACAAGAAGTTAGTGGATGTGGAAATCGCTGGAACGAGGAAGGTTATCACCAAACGATTCGCCAAACGCAATACTGAGCAGGATCTGGATACTTTGAAGCGAAAGTTGATAAAAATGGACGAAGATCAAATGGAACGGATGAAAGAGCTGTCATATGATGCATTCCATGTTTATAAATACGTTAACGAGCTGGCGGAAAGAGGGAGGTTAATTCTAAGCTTGGCACAAAACTGTACAAAATTTGAGACGGCTGACGACGTGAAGTATTTCAAGAAACGGATAGATCAAGGACCCGGCAGTACTGATTGTCCATCTGAGTTTGAGTTTTTCTTCGACAAAATTAATCGCGCCAAGGCAATAAATGTGCTGAAGTTGGCAGAAAGAGACCAGTTGCTTCAGACCAACCGCGAATTGCAGCGAAAATTTCAAGAATATTGCAAACTGAACAGCCCCAAAGCAGACATGTCCGGTTTTAAATTGATCGTTAAAGGTATAGAATCAAGTGAGGGCCAGAAATAATGGTATGTATTTAACGAATCATGACAGTTAAATGTTTGGTTGGAAATGAAACAAATTTTGAATTTTATTATGTCACTTTGTATATTTCGGACATAACTGTCCCGTCATTTTGGTTCATTGATTGTTTACTTTGTTCGCTTACCTCTACGGACCACGGTTGCAACTGACCAGATCCCCACACCCAGTAGATCAATGTGCCGATCACATAAATTCCAGCCGTTATATAGAACACCAATCTCCACTCGTTCTCGCTATTATTGGTCGTTATGTATCCACTAACAATGGGACTAATCACTCCAGCGATCGTCGCAAACCCATTAGCTATTCCCATCAGCACTCCGGCACTTTTAGGTGACAGATCAAGTGGGTTCACCAGGTAACCATTCCAGGCAACACCTCCCATTCCAACGGCTATCGTCACACAAATGATAGTTGGAATGGGGCTTAAAACCCACGCCCCAACCATCATGCAGACAAGTTGGGCAAGAAAGCCTCCACAGGTGAAATATTTGCGAACTTGAGTCGTCGTAAGATGGCCTCGAATCTGTAACCAATCGGCCAGATAGCCAGCGTAACTCAACAGGATACCCATCAGTAGATACGGCAGAGCAGAAATAAATCCGGATGCTTGCAGGTCAAAACCAAGCACGGCTGAAACGATAGTCGGGATTAGGGATAGTTGATTTCCCGAATTGTTTAAAATACTGTACTTTTCAAGAATGTTGGTAATCCTGTGAGAAGAGTGTAATAACCCCAATCCTCCGTGAAACTAGCGATCGACATGGATATAACTGCCTTTGAGGTTAGCATCTTCTTCCATGGATGCCGCGTATTCTCCGGTTCACCTTCGCTTCTTTTTAGTGTCTGAACAATAAATGCTTTTTCCCTAGCGGATATGTGCTCATCATCTTCCGGAGATCTTCTCACAATGAAGAGCCACGCAATATACCAAACGCAAGCAACCAGCCCGAAGAAGTAGAACACACTTTCCCAACCGGAGGCGTTGACCAATAACCCACTGACGGGCATCGTTACAACAGTCCCGGCAAACGCACCCGTGCTTGCTATCGACGCCATCCGCGAGCGTTCACTGGGAGGTGCCCAGCGGGACCAGATGGCATGACTGCAGGGAAAGGTTACACCTTCAAAAAATCCCTCAAGAACTCGAACCGCTATCAAATATCCTACTCCTGCCTGAGCTGCTATCGGAGTCAACAGGGTTAACAATGCCGTTGCCCCGATTCCCACTCCGAAAACCTATAAGGAACTAGAGGTTTGATTGAACGATCAATAAATAAGATACTTACATTTGTGCCACCGAATTTATTCGACATATAACCTCCCAGCACCTGGGTAAACACATATCCGTAGAAGAACGAACTCAATACGTAACCCTGTATACTTGAGCTCCAATCGAAGTTTTGTTCCTGGAAAATATTAACATTGGAATTCAGTCGACCAATTGTCACAACATTTGTTTACATATCCTAAAGTTCTATTCTCAGACATAACTTCCCGAAGTTCGGTCATGGCAACGATGGCCACGCTCAGATTTACTCGCATCGAGTAGACATTGAAGAAGCCAAAAAAGGCCATAAACACCACTACGTAGCGCCGCCGCTTCCAGAACATCCATAGCGGAGCTTCGATACCGTCGCTGCAAACGAAATCTAACAATTTAGTCTGACAACTGATAAACAATAAACCTGGCAATCATACCTCAGCTTACTACACTCGGACGCATCCATGTTATCTTGTTGTAATTTACTGCAGAACACAGCCAGATACAGCACACATCTCGGGTAAAGGGTAGACGGACGTGCTACGAACGCCACCACACAGCTTCAACGAATAAACTTGGCTGGACCACTACAGGTGCACAGTGCTACAGGTTAGTTTACTAATTGTTATCTATTGAATGTTACGTATTATCAGCTTACCGGGAGAAGATTTGAACCGATGACAAAATTTTGTCAGCTCGGTGCAGCCAGCCGGAGAATCTTGTGCTATCTGACTATAATTGAATGTTGTTACAGCGTGAAATGTCTAGCTTTAACAGCTACCGTACAATGGGTGGATTGACGGCGAGGGGTGCACATTTTATGGTCGTTTATCTTTCGAGTAGGTGCGGATCCCGATCAAATGAAACTGCCAGAATTATAACCGAATGAACTAATCGCAACAAGTTTTGCTATGAACAAAATCCCGTGGACTTGTGGACGGTGAGCTTCAGTCTACAATTTTTATGTTTAGAGATTTGTAGAGTGAAGTTCCATGATTATAACTTATTTATTTATTTCGTCTTCGGCATATGCCGTATAGATTACTCTTAATACTATTGTTAATGCCAATAATAAAAAAAATATTGCTAACTTATAATTAGATTTAGTGGTATGGATGTCATAAACTAAAGCAGTTTCGTTGAATTTGCTACAGCATTTGTCCACCGGATTATTCTGGCCATAAGCTGTACGGTGTCTAGGAATCCACAGAGGGGAAAGATTCCTTATACTACGAGGAAGAACAAACAAATTAATCATAGAAAGAATGTTGCGACAACATTGTTCGACGGCGCTGTATGGCGCCCATACTTGTACAGCATACTCTAAGATGCTCAGGATTAGTGCGCAGTATTTTGATTTCAGTGCGTAGAAATCCACAAAATCAACTCTGTTCCGTTTCAGAAAGAGAGAACGGAGACAAAGAGTCGTTTTTGCGGTGGTATGATCACCGATACGAAGTTTTCTGCCGAATAACACTCCCAAGTCACGGAGAGAATCCACCCCTTTCGATGGCACACGATCGAAGGGTATATCTGCATGCCGTTTAGTAAGCACCATTCCTCTATATTGTCCACATCATCTTGAAGCACAGCAGAGTCGAGTCCTGAGGAATTGAACGAAAGATTTTCATATCATCAGCGTAGAGTAGTTTTACAGACTTGATGTGGGTGCAAAGATCGTTGATGAATAAGAGAAAGATAAGTGGCCCTAGGTGACTTCCTGGAGGCACACCGGTTGGCGTTTCGAACGTGCTTAACGTGTGGTACCGATTCTAATGAAAGCGGATCGCTCGGAGAGGTAGAAATGCAGTCATCTAGTTACCCATCCAGGAAACCTTAATCGCTCCAGATTCAAAACAGCAATGTTACGGTGGGGCATCTTGTCGAATGCTTTCGCGAAATCAAAATATATTGCGTCCACTTGTTGATGCTTCTCGACAGCTGGAACCAGAAAATTTGTGCACGGTATCATGTTTGAAGTGGCATAACGTCAAGACTGTCGAGGGATTATTTCGAAGGCTGTGTTGGACTTGGTTCAGATGTTAACCGAATGCACTGTTACGGGTTGTTTCATATTGCAGTTCTATTTGACGAAGAATAGTTTTGTTGCCGTCGGTCCTACGACGTTAATATCGCTTTCGTTGTTTCCGGAGTAATCAAAATCGCCACTACCATCAGAACGCTTATCAAATCTACCGTATCTCAATCAGTTCAAACACGTCCGCGTCGTTGACGAAGGCCAAATCAAGGGTCCGTCCATTAACACTACTAAGGGAGCTGATTTGATTCAAACCACCAGCAACCAGTGCTTTTGTGATATATGTAACACTGGAGATCGTCATCGAAAATCCACTGAGGATGACGGAGATTGTAATCGCCTACAAGTACATTGTACTGTCGGTTGGTATTCTTTAGAACAGTGGTTTTCAACCTATTCTATGTTCCCCTTTCCGAATATTGATCCTTATGATGTACCCCTTTCTGAAAATTGTTTACCATCATTACTCTCACAAAAAATGATTTTCAATTGAATAAAAATAATAATTTTCCAATTAGAAATCTGATACTGTTCCACTCTCAGTAATCAGCTCAATTCTTGACGCACTGAAACAATATATAAAGACAAAATTCAGACGGCAATGTTAGGATAACAAGTTAAAATGTACCCCGCATAATTCACCCCCTATAATAGTCTAATTTACCCCTTGGGGGTGAATTCGCCCCCGGTTGAAAATCACTGCTTTAGAATATTGTGGACCGCTGAGGAGTGAAAGTTGTACATGTCAAGATCGTCAACATATAATGATCGGCCTAGCAGTGAAACGCCTGCGACAACTTGTTCCAAATTTTCACATCTCGGCAACTATAGTACAGTTACAGTTAGATTTTTTTTATCGCTATAAGAACACCACCTCCGTGGCTTAAATGATTGGTAGAAGAATTGCGATCGCATCGGTAGATTGAGCCAGGTTTCAGTGAGAACGATAATATCGTAGTCGCCGGAAGTGAGGGCAAGCAAGAAGGCTTGCGTTTTAGTTCTTATTCCGGGAATGTTCTGGTAGTAGACGGAGAGGAAATCATGTTCTGTATGCGACGGTGTGCTGTGAACCAAAAGATTGCCAGAGAGCGGATTATCATTTACAGCAACATACTTGCCTAAGGAGATAGTTCCAGGGCCAGGGCGAGTGAGATGGTCGCTGGCTGGTAGCGCGACTGCGTCGTAGCGCACGAAAGGTTTCCGTAGTTCTGTATAACGTGCGTCCCGATGATGGCAGCGCAGCGTGAGTTTGTAGATGTAGTCTCGACGATGGCATGGATTTTATGCTTCGTTCAAGAAACGACGGAATGCACGAACGTACTGTACCCGATGGCACGCTAGAAACCGAGTGGTTTTCAGAAAGCGAACTGTCATGTAAAGCAAAATCATCGTCTAAGAAGGGAGTTCGGAAGAGCCTCTCACGACCTTCGAACGCAGGGCTAGGATGACTGAGCTGGTCGCTGGCTGGTATAACTTGATGTCCCGCTGACGGTGGTCCCTAGAATCTGGCGCGAGCTTCTGACAGCGGATAGTTGTTAAGGGATACCCTGACGACTGAGAGATTGAATTATTTTTGCTTTCAATATTCAACTATATTCGTGGGCGAATGAAGAACAGCGAGTCTAGTTATGTAAGATATGCAAATTAGGTTGGATGGAACTATCCAAGTCAGTCTTGGATCACATTTCGAGCAATACCAGATGTTGGTTCAAGCTGTTCTCAACTCCCATTCGACAGTTTTCACGTCGCCACTCGCGTTATGGCTTGGTAATGTCAAACTGTTGTAAAATGGAGCCAATTAAGGTTGTCTGACGTATTCTTGATGGTTACATCAAAAGCGTTTTTGCATTAGAATCGGCAGACAGCCTTTATTGCAGTGATTTTCAACCTTTTTCGCTACATGTACCCCTGTCCGAATATTGGTCCTTATCATGCACCCCTTTGGTAAAAATTGCTAACCACCTTGTCAGAAAAGAAAAAATGATTTTCACTTGAATTAACGCCATAGTATTTCAAACTCTGTTCCTGAACTCTCTCAGGTAGTATTTTTATTCTTGACTCACTGAATCAATATGTAAAGGTTTGCTACAGGAATGTCAAATTAACATGTTAAAATTTACCCCGCATAATTCACCCCCTACATTAGTCTAATTCACCCCTGGGAGTGAATTCACCCACGGTTGAAAATCACTAAGTTAAATACCTTCACCCGTTACTCAAAATAATGATAATAGAAAAAAATGTGGATTTGCCTGATCCATATAACCATATCATAATAACTACCGATATTGACTAGTACAGGGATAATGAAATCTGATGAATGTGAAACAGCACATTTTTTGCCATTTTTTTGTTAACGACCTATTGAGTCAATTTTTAAACAGTTGTTGCGGTATTAAATTAGCGGGGGGTCTGGAAAGTGAAATATATTTTTTTTTCAATGTAAAGAGCCACCGTGACCATGCTATGGATGGACCTTCGTGTCCCTTCGGTAAGGCCAATAAGCAGAAGCCGTGAACGTCACAAAGCTAAAGCTTAACCATTGTGCAGCTGCCCAACAGCTGTTGTGGCAGTCGGTCTCGGAGTCGCTTTAGGATCAACTATGGTGTGCAGCATCCGAAGGCGGGAGATCCCTGTCAGGTACGCGGGTGGAAGTCCAATCACTTCCACATCGAAGCTTTCACCGCGGCCCTGGGACTGGAGGCCAACACCGACTGTCTAAGCGGGGATGCGCAGGTAACCGTCCTATCACGCTCGTGCGACGCCACTATGCCGAGGAAAACCCTGCTAAGAAACGGTAGACGCCCGGTATACTGGTGGAGTGCCAAGTTTGCAGATCTACGATCAGCCTGCCTCAGAGCTAGACGTAGGATGCAAAGAGCCCGCACCGAGGATGCAAGAGAGAACCGCCGTGATGTGTTTCGAGCTGCGAAATTGGCCCTTAACAAGGCCATTAAAAGCAGCAAGAGAGCGTGTTTCGACAACCTGTGTGAGAGTGCCAACGCGAATCCGTGGGGTGACGCCTACAGGATTGTGATGCCCAAGACCAAAGGCGGCTCTCCACCCCCAGAACAGTATCCGGACCGGTTGGCGACGATTATCGAAGTACTCTTCCCGTCTCGAGCCACAAGCCCCTGGCCACCTGCACCACGAGACAAAGCTCCAGGGCCGGATGGAGTTCCAAACAGCGCTCTCAAGGCAGCGATCATAGCGAACCCGAACATGTTCAGGCTAGCTATGCAGAGATGCCTTGACGAGTGCCGTTTCCCCGATAGATGGAAAAGGCAGAAATTGGTGCTGTTGCCGAAGCACGGGAAGCCGCCAGGCGACCCATCGGCGCACAGACCAATCTGTCTGATCGACACGACTGGCAAATTGCTTGATAGGATTATCCTCAACAGGCTAACCCTGTACGCAGCAGGTACGGACGGCCTGTCAAGCAATCAGTTTGGCTTTCGGAAGGGTAAGTCCACAGTGGACGCTATCAACTCAGTGATAAATACTGCCGAGATAGCAATCCAACGAAAAAGGCGAGGCATTGGATATTGTGCATTAGTGACACTTGACGTGAAGAACGCATTCAACAGCGCAAGCTGAGATGCCATCGCGCTCTCGTTACACCGGCTTAGCCTACCGGTGGGTCTGTACCAGATCCTGGAAAGCTACTTCCAGAACCGCGTACTGCTATACGAGACCGATGCCGGTCAGAAAAGGGTTCCGATTACCGCCGGAGTCCCGCAGGGCTCGATCTTAGGCCCGGTGTTATGGAACCTCATGTATGACAGGGTTCTGAGACTGAAGTTCCCTTCTGGGGTTAAGATCGTCGGCTTGGCCGACGACGTAACCTTGGAGGTTTGTGGGGAGTCAGGTAGAACTAACCGCAAAACACGCGATCAACACGGTGGAGGAATGGATGAGCGCGAGAGGTCTGGAGCTCGCTCAGCATAAGACGGTGGTAGTTATCGTCAACAACCGCAAGTCGGCACAACATGCAGTTATCCATGTGGGAGAGGTCGTGATCACCTCACAGCGGAGTCTGAAGTCTTTCGGAGTCATTATAGACGACAAGCTGACCTTCGGCAGCCACGTCGACTATACATGCAAGATAGCTTCGACTGCTGTTGCGGCATTATCGAGGATGATGTCCAACAGCTCAAATGTGTGCGCCAGTAGACGTAGGTTACTGGCAGGCGTTGCCGTATCTGTCCTCAGGTACGGCGGCCTGTCATGGTCAAGAACACTGAGGGTAACCAGTTACCTACAGAAACTGGAGAGCACTTAACGCGTGATGTGCCTCAGAGTGATATCTGCCTACCGCACGATATCACACGATGTATCCTGCGTGATAGCGAGCATGATGCCAGTCGGGCTGGTCATCCGGGAAGATGAGGAGTGCTTTGAGCTACGTGGAAATAGGGGAGCCCGCGAGCGCACCAGGATGGCTTCGGTCGCCCGATGGCAGCGTGAGTGGGATAACTCCTAGAAAGGTAGGTGGACCCACCGACTGATACCTAACATATCGAGCTGGATGGGCAGACCCCATGGGGAAGTTCACTTCCATCTAACACAATTCCTGTCAGGCCATGGCTGCTTCCGACAGTACCACCGCAGGTTCGGGTACGCGGAGGTCCCCGTCTGCTCTGACTGTCCAGGTGTCGACGAAACTGCCGAGCACATACTGTTTGTATGTCCTCGCTTCGACGTCGAAAGAAGAGCAATGCTTGACGTCTGTGGCTGGGACACAACCCCTGATATCCTTATTCAGCGGATGTGTCAATCGGTGGAGAAGTGGAACGCAGTTTCGACTGCAACCACCCGGATTGTCTGTAGGCTACAGGGAATTTGGCGCACCGAGCAACAGACGACGGGCACGACTAACTAGTGATTGGTTAGTTGGAGCGAAAAAGGCCCAGCGCAGAAAAGTGAGTGAATGGTCTGTTCATGCTGAGACAGGTTTGGCGCAGTGACTGGCAACCGCGCAAGGGGTAAACCCAACCACCCCGAAGCAAGGCAGAAGAGCGAGTGTATAGGCGTACATGTGGACTGCCTCATGCCAAGATGGGAGGGTCGTAGCGTAGAATGTTGGGACTTAGCTATTGATACCTCGTGGCGTGGCAGAGGAGTGAAGGGTGAGCATCCAAGTCACATGGTATGTTAGAGGTGAGCACAAAAGTAAACCTCGCAAGGTACGAAAAAGGTGAGCACACAAGTAAGCCTCGCATGGCGTGATAGAGGTGAGCACAAAAGTATGCCTCATGTGGTGTGTTTGAGAGTGAATTAGTACACCCCGTAAGGTAGCTTGGCATCTACTAATAGCACGTGTACTGGGTTAGTGCGTGAATTTCATTCTCCATTAAAAAAAGCCTTCCCACAAACGCTATACTAACGAAGAGTGCATACTTGAACACAACATTTGTACGTGGTGATTGCAGTGGTGGATCCAGGGGGAGAATCCTAGAGGTATGGATCCCCTCCGAAATATTTTACTTGTTGAGAAATTTTAAATCAATTTCAACTTTATATTAGTTTCAAACTCAAATTCATTCCAAACCAAATTTGACCAACAAAACTGATATTCATTAAGGGGGGCGTCTGGTGTAAAGTGCTCAAACCGAAGGGTATTTTAGTTGACGATTTTGAAGGCAAGGTAACAATGGGTCTTTTTTTGTAATATTAAGATTTATTTATACATTCAGTGCGTACGAAAAAAAAATATTTTCAATCACGCGGAGCCACACATACGATCGTTCCAAGAATAAACGTCCAACCAATTCCACGTAGAGGAGCGTCGGGGCGAACACGATAACTCTCGATAAAATTGTCTGATACGGGAAATTCAATAAGTTTTGTAACGCTTAGACTTGTAGTTACTCGATGAACCAATAAAAATAGAAAAAAGTTCGAGTTTCGGAAAATGGTTTCAGGAAAACCGTAAAATATCATATTTTACTGCAAAATTCGTTCACTTTTCTTCAAAATAATAGGGAGAAAAAAAATTATTCAGTTTTCTGTGGTTCATCGACAGGCTGTGTATTCTCATAAAAAAATCAAGTCAATTCGTTGATTAGTTTTTGAGTTATCGTGTTCACCAATTTGAAAAAGGAGGTTTCGAGAAAAGACGCTATTAAAAGGTGTCCCACAGCAAAATGCATCACGGAAGAAACGCTGTAGAAAACAACCCATGGGTATTTTCTCTTGAAAATTTGGAAAGAAGTAGTTTCGAATGTATTGTTCACACTGCATTTTTATCGCTGTCAGTTTTTCGAAAATTGTTGCGTATAGGTTGAAATCTGCGTGTGGTACAGCAAATACGCGCTAGGAATGCATGGCAATTTAAAACAAAAGAAGTTCAGCATGGCCACCGAGATTGCGGGATACTATTCTGGAGGTTCAATACTAACAATTAAGCGGATAAAAAAGAAGTCGATTTGTTTTGCCCACTATACCAAACGCCCCCGCCCCCCTTAAGATCAGTTCAGCAATTGTTCGTATAAATATAATATAACATTAATGCACATACAAATAGACACATGCACAAACGAGAGAAATTTCGCTGCCGGGGAACTCTCAATCGAAGTAGGGTAGTTCACCGCCGGATAATATCCGAGTAGATCTCGATAATGCTGAATAGCTCAATGAAGTGGGTATCGGTGTTGGGACAAATTCCTGCATCGGGGAACTATCAATCGGAGTAGGGTGAGTTCACCGTTGGGGGCTATCTGAGTAAATCGTGATAAGGCCGGAAGCCGGACTCACGGAAACAGGAGCTAAATGGCTCATGGATTCAGTATCTAAACGGCTCACGGATACCAGAGCTAAAAAGGTTACGTAATAGATGGAGAGAAGAAGCAAGATAAGAGTCGAGAGATGTATTAAAGCTCAAAGCTCGAGCCATTTCATGCACCAAGTGAGGCTCCGAGATAGAGTAAAAGAAAGAGGTGCGACGAAAGCATTACGAGCCCCCTCCCTCCTTAACGAAGCAATAATGTAGTTCTAAGGAGGAGTGGGGGGTGCGAAAAAAAGCAAGGAGTATTTTTAGAGGTTAGGCACCAAAGTAAGTCGTGAGTCCCACACAGTACCAATACACCAATATGCTACAGGCCAGGCTTTTGAAGCTTTTTAAACCTTACTATAAAAAACCCGCACAAATTTACTCACACATACAAACATTGTACCAATTCGTTGAGCTGAGTAGATTCGTGTATAATTCGTGCATATTCTAATCCCGAAAAAGTTTTCAAAGTTTTCGCGAATCCTATTCACTTCTTTTCTAAGATATGGAAAGCGGCCCCAATTCTTCCAGCTACCAAGGACACCACATTTTATTAACTACGGAGAATTTGCTAAAAGTAACATCTCTTTCTGCTTCAAAATAGTAATTAGACTCTATGATTAGACTTGCATCGTAAATTTAGTAAACGGATGTTTATTTCCGAGCATCTGCTTTGAGAACACTAATTTTTTCCTAAATTGTCTATGAGACAAAACAACAGGAGCTCAAATTTTGCCTTCCATGATATGGTTCAAATTCGACAATCAATGATTATTATTAATTTTCAACAAAACAGACTACAATATGCTTCCACTCCACCAAAGATAGGTAGCCGTTTCAAACCAACTCACTAATCAGCTTTACCTACAACAGATATCATTTTACTTGTACGTTTCAAATTGTTGCCCATTCCAAAATTCCTCGACACAGACTTTCCCATCAGAGGCGGTGCACCAAGACAAACGTTATACAATGCAGTATTGAACAAGTCGCCAGATTTGCGTATGGAAAACTCGTTTAGATAACGGCAATTCGCGGGTTCCCGTGCGCAGTTGAGCGTGGGAGATTCCCGAGTTTGGTTCGATTTCGTGCGCGGTTCGGTGCCAGTCAAACGACTCGCTTTGCAATCATGGACGCCGCTAAGAGCAGTCAATTAAGGTGGCACATTTTAGATTATAGTACATTTCGTCAAATAAGCTAACTATGACGCATCTTCCAAATCCTCTAGTGATGGAATCGACGCTCCCGTGTGGATGTTCTGGAAGCGGCGTCGGTACATTGTGGTGTTGATGGCATTTCTAGGCTTTCTGAATCTCTACACAATGCGAGTGAACTTGAGTGTGGCCATTGTAGCCATGACGGAAAATCGAACTGTGCTGCAGGATGACGGAAGCGTGGTACATGTACGTATTGAACTCGTCAGATGAATCGAGACTGAAGCATAAAAAACGAACGTATAGTTTTCTGGTTATAGGAACAATATTTCGATTGGAGTTCAAGTGAACAGGGATACGTGTTGAGCTCGTTTTTCTATGGATACATGATAACTCAGATTCCAGGAGGGTATCTCTCCAACAGGCTAGGCGGTAATAACGTGAGTAACATAAACTTTTTTAATATTCTTTGAACTACAACTTCTATTTATAGGTGTATGGAGCGGGAATAGGATTGACAGCCATTCTAACCCTACTGACACCATTGGCAGCTCACGGAGGCGTCGGGTGGTTGATCGGCGTTCGGGTTTTGGAAGGAATGTTCCAGGGTGTTGCCTTTCCTTGTATGCACGCCGTTTGGGCTAAATGGGCTCCACCGAATGAACGATCACGCATGGTAATGTTTTCGTTTGCTGGTGTATTTGTTGGTACGATTCTCGCAATGCCAGTAAGTGGCATTCTTGCCGAATCTTGGACTTGGGAAAGCGTATTCTACGTCTTTGGTGGCGTTGGGATTATTTGGTGTATCGCGTGGTTTCTTATCGTGAAGCGTTCTCCAGAGCGAGATCGTTTTATCACACTCTCTGAGAAGGAATTTATTCTGAAGAGTCTTGGACAAGTTGAAGGAGAAACAGAAAAGATCCAACATCCTTGGAAAGCTATCTTTACGTCTAAGGCTGTAATTGCGACAGCCGTCGCAAATTTCTGCGAAAACTATGGTTTCTATTTCCTACTCACGCAGCTTCCAACGTTTTTAAAAGGTTCTTTCGTGTTCAGAAGATCCATATATAATATTCTAATTCTCTTTAATTTGCAGACACCATGCACTTCGAAGTCCATACGACCGGCTTCGTAGCTGCGCTTCCATATATGGCGATGGGACTCAGCCTAAGTATCGCAGGATACCTGGCAGATTGGTTCCAAATCAAGGGAATTTTGACTACTACACAAGTTCGACGAAATTTCAACTGTGCTGCCTTTGTAGTTCAAACTATCTTCATGATTTTGGGAGTACTCATACTGGAACCGATCCCTACCATCAGTTGCATTACAGTAGCAGTGGCGATGGGAGCATTCGCGTGGTGCGGCTACGCTGTCAACCATCTGGACCTATCCCCTAAAAGTGCCGGGGTGCTGATGGGAATTTCGAATTCGATAGGCACCATAGCGGGAATCGTTTCGCCAATCGTTACCGGTTACATAACGGTCAACAAAACCGATGACCAGTGGAGGTTGGTGTTCTACATTGCCGCCGGAATCTACATGATTGGATTCGTGGTGTACTGGTTTTGGGCCTCCGGGGAACTGCAACCATGGTCCATTGAAATGCAGATAATTGCTGAGAAGAAAAGGAATGCTAATCAAATGAGCTTTGATAATAAACTTGAAATCGATGAATAGAACCCAAGAGGTAATTGTATACTCATTTAATTTCCGATGCTTTTTAGGGTGAAATTGCTTACCAGATTGTGTGAATATACATAATGTGATCAAATTTTAGTCCCACCGGTGAGTGTAACTAAACATATTAATGGACTTTAATCACCGACGAACCGATATGACAGATAACAGAGGCATTCGAAAAGTGTTCCATACAAAACAACGATTGTTTTGAAATGAAGCGATCACTACTGTCAAACTACGACAGATCGTTCCGCCATGTTGAATCTGTGCAGGTTTCTCGATAAGTATATTGATAATACAGAAGGTGTGCAATTCCCTCAGCTGCGTATGTAGTGTTAATATGAATCAAAAAAATATTCAGAACTCATTGAAAATGCATGTATTCTGTTACTTTTTTGCTTGTAGCGGACAGTTTTGATTAATAGTACATACATAGGATAATAAAAAGCTGGAATAAAAGAAAGTTTTTTCGTTCTAGCATACCTGGTACAACGTCGATACACCATAGCTTTTGCTTACTGTTGTGTTATCGATGAAGACTACCACGCGAACCAATATACAGATGGCGCTAGTGTAACAATGTATTTTAATTTAAACAGTTGAGACAATATCTGACGCATTTTTTGTTCCATGTTGCACGTCGGTTCGTCGGTGCTTTAATCACTTTTGTCCATAATGTATATTTAGAGGTTTAATATGCAAAGTTTAATCAGTATGTAATCACAGATAAATGGTTGTATTCGGACAAAAAACTTGGACTCGTCCCTTTATTATTTCTCTTTATCCGTTATGTGTCCAACAAAAAAAAACTCTAACAGGCCGACGAAGGTACCCGGGTACACACAAATGGAAATGCTCATAACTATGGTTTTCTTCAACCGATTTGAACACTTTTAAATGTTTTGGATTTCAAGAATTCGTCCACTGAACCGGATGAATGAATCTGGTTCTTGATAATCCGAATATTCCGGAGTAATGTTCCAGTACTAAGGTAAAATTTAATAATGTTATTGGGTCTGTACCAAGTTCACTTCCGGAAGCATTCTATCTAGCAAGTTATTCGTTTGATAGTACAGCTGTGATGAATGATGGCAGGTAGAAAAAGAACACAATTTTAGTAAGGATCTGAATATGAGAAAAAACCAAAAAAGCATAACTAAATCTAGATATTTATAGTTTTTAAAAATCTGTAGATGATGAACAAATAGGTGAAATCGAGAACATCTCGAATCAAAACATTGGGTGATCTTCCTCGGACCCGAAGGAACTCGTTTCGCTGAAATTTTGCACAACCAGATGACATATACGATGTCGCGATAACCATCCCCACAAGCGCAAAGACCGCTTTTCACGATCCCAATACGCTGGAGATACACATCCAACCCATTGAAGCTAGCTGGTCTTTCATGAATATCACTTTCAGTTAACGTGCTAAAGTGAAATTCCGTAAAATAGGGGGAACATTGTTCACTTTTTAAACAGTTTTTCGATAAACTAAAGACTTCAAGTATATGAAACAGTTTACATTTTTGAAACAAGTACTGCTACCTATAGATTCAAAATATTAAAGTTTTTGGGTATAGGGTAAGGTGGAGCAAATACGACCGTGTGGGTAAATCGGACCCCCCTCTGTTATCAAAGATCGGAAGCACTACGCAAACATATAGCATTGTTGTCGTGTAGAGCATCGAAAACAATCGTAATGGTAGCATAGCAGCTTTTATTAGTCTACATTGAGATACTCAAACGACAACAAGTGTGTTTTTATGATTTTGGATTTGACAGTATCTAGTGTTCGCAGTACCGATCCATTGTAGTCAGAACCGGTTCTACGGTACCGAAACCTTCAATATCGGTAATACCGGTAAAATACCGGTACTCGAAGATTTTTTCTCATAATAGTGAGAAACGCGTAAAACTATTGTGGCTAAAAAACCACGTTGAACCTCACATTTCGTTGAATTTTTTTTATCCTGCTCCTTTGTGCCATAGAGTTCTCTTTTGGGATCATTTATTCTGTTATGCGACTTTCTCCGTTTTCTATAGCTGCTACAACAAATCAAAGCTGGAAGGTTAGAAAAACGCAAGCAAATTTCATTCAGTGACAAATTATATCGAATTGATTTGTTGTGAATTTGTGTTTCGCGTATACCCCAACCGAATACAATACAGCACAACCTATTCCCAAAAGGCTTTAAATAGCAGCACGGTTCGGCGAGCTCCTCTCTTTTGCAATAATTCTAAAAAGTGTTTTTCAAAATATTCCTTTATACATTGGCTTATCGATGGTTGCTGCCTTTTCCGCTTGTCAGCTAATAACGATGTAATTCCACTCTATGCGGTTCATACACCTGCCAATTCCAAAATGGCGAGCTAGTAAATCGGTGTTCGTTCTTTTATAGAGAAACACATAACAGCAAATAAAATAAAGACGTAACTTGCCCCACACAATGAAAACGGAAATTATTTAAGGCGTTACTTTTAAAAAATTTTGCTATTAAACATTCAGCTATCCGTAAATTATTTTCCATTAAACAGTGAAACAAATAATAATTTTTCGTTTCGTTCTTTATAGTACAACGATCCGTTGTAATACAGAATAAGGCTGGAATTCCCCATCAATGCTTTTGTATAGTACTGAAAATACCGGTACTTATCTTTATTCAGTACCGGTATTTCGGTAACAAAAATGGGTCGGTATTCCCGGGATTTTTGGTACCGGTATTACAGGTACCACAACCCTAACAGCACTGCAATCAAAAATGACGCGGTGGGGCAAATCCGACCTCTAAATAGTGGAGCACGCACATACATACACAAACATACACACATACATATACATAAACACTTTAGGTAATATCTGTACTAAATCAATCAAAAACATAGGCTTTTTCGTAAGACGCTTACGTTTCGAAATTTTTCAAAGGTATGAAAAAAATAATATATAGAAAGTTGCGCAGATGCATAACCTTTAATTTGGTAAATATAATGATTTTATCCGATGTAAAATGAGCTTTTTACAGCCAAAACCACTTACTAGGTGGGGTTACCCCACCTTACCCTATTTTTTCGTTCGACTATAAGAAATAAAATTATTATTTTCTAAATTTTCATTCGTTGTTTTCGCGGTGCGCATCAAAATATGTGTATCGAAATGAGTGATACCGCTCGAAATGTTGTGTAAGTTGCATATCTGCCGGCATTTTCATGGCTCGTTTTTGTGACGTTTCGAAAAAGAACAAAATTGCCAAGAAGGATGCAGCTGAATTTTATCGAACCTTTTTAAGAAAAATAATTAAATAGTTAACAACAATAATTAACAACAATGATCTCGGAAATTAAATAGTTAACAACAATAATCTCGGATTTTTTAAATGAATTATTGGACAAAAATAATTACAGTTTCCAAAAAAGTGATCAGTTCAGTTTAAGTTGATTGATTTTATTAATATACAAGGAATTGTTTGAACAGATTAAAACGCATGAAAGTTGTATCGTTTTCAATTTGAATTTGTGTTCATAAAAGGTACATTAAATGTCGAAATAATTATTGTTGATAGATGCTGAACATGTTTAGTTTGTTTTTTTTTTGTTTCTAAGATTATGTTAGAGTGAATCAGAGTCGATTTTTTCAGCAGATTTTTCAGCTCTCTGCAAAATCTCTTAAATCTTGACGATTGAATTTGTTATGGGCCACCTGATAAACTCAAACTACAGGAAGTTAATTATTCCGTCATTATTCCCATCCCCGCATTGCCTTTGCGGAAATTTCCCCGTTGGATTTCGACGCGAGTGACATACAGATATTGATACTCAAAATCAGACACAAGACGGTGAGAAGTGAAAATCCTTTTCCCAGCATTACAGGCCGTCGTCCCTATGCGGCGCCTTTCTTTCAACGTCTCTAACAAAACCGAAAGAATAGTGCAACAAAAATAACCCAGTTTGAAGAAAAAGGCGTGAGTTTTTCAGCACTTTCGAGAATTCGTATTTCGAAGAAAGCGAACGGGTGGAACAAGCAAACATTTGGGATATGGTTCTTTATTTCTCACTCGCAAATATGTTTGGGTTTGCTTCTAGGGTCTATACGTGGACTCAGGGTCACCGATGGATCATGGGCGATCTACAGTCAGTGCCGCCAGCACCATAACGGGAGCAGCAGTGACGGATGTGTCAGGTTCTGTATCAGCTTTGGTGGATATTCATTACCGGTGAGTTCGTTCTAGTATTATTTATAATATTGTATATTGTTATATCATTCTACTGAATTGGAATAGGATTTATCTTGATTCATCCGCTAAAACTAATTAACCGATTTCGCCAATTTTTCTCTCATTTTTTGTGAACGAGCAAAGGCGCTATAACCTAGGCTTATTAGTCAGGACAGGACTAAACACCTCTGTCCCATCCCAGGACCAAACCCTTTTGGATAAGTCACTCCCAACGATTTATCAAACCCCTATCAAATTGAAACGGTCGGTACGGTTGTCCACGTTTATTCCTAATTCAAGGTTCAAAATAATTCGTTGATTAAATTCTTCAATTAATGAATAATTTGGTTGCCGTATAATTTTGAATCATCTTCATTTTGTACGTTGCATAGTTTGCCTGGCCGCTTTAATTATTGTGTTACATACCATATGTGCCATAAATATTAATATTGACAAGAAAAATTTTAGGCGAACGTCTGCAATTAATACGATGATCGGAGTCGTAGCCCTCTTTAGTAATGCTGAAGAGGGGCGCTCTACCCTTCATGTATATTCTCCCCACAGACAGTAGGAATACTGTTCTGCAATCCCTCTGCAAGAATGGTTCCCTCAAAGAGCTTAAAGACTTTGAAAATGTCAATCCCGTGCTCCAGCGGATCGAAACGGAGCCCGCGTTTGTTATCTCAACTTTATGTGCGGGTACGTGGACACGGTAATTGTAGCAAAGGATTTTGTCTCCAGCAATATAATTTGCTTGTTTTGGACTGAAAACCATAACTCTGAGCTGGCGGACTTTACAAATTTCGGTCACGGAAGAACATCTTTTTTCAGGCCCATCGAAGTTTTCAGCGAAATTAGCGCTTTTTTTCTGGACGGAAAAAGTTCGCAAAAGATTCGACCTAGTTCAATGAGCAGAGCTTTAAACGGAGAATAAGTTTTTGACGACGAATATTGTTCGACATCTGTTTCACGATCAGGTGGGTTTTTTTTCGAAAGAGGTGATTCATGCACTGGTCTCGAGCCTCTAGTCTGTATCGCTGGTTAACCCACGAAATATTTACAATACTCCCTCTTGTACAGTAGCTTTGTCAACTGTACGATGGCATGCGGATTCAGTCACATGAAGAACCTCGTTCTTCTACAGGAGTATCTCAAGGGCCCTGCGATGGAATATGTACGTTGCCGACTATTACTACCGAAATCGGTTCTGTAGGAAATTCAGACACTTCGCATGCTCTACGGTAAGTCTGAGCAGCAGATTGAGGTATTGCTGACAAAAGTCAGAAAAATAGACGCGCCCAAAACCTGAACGCCTTGAAGCCGTGATAACCGGCTTCCCAGAAAAAATGGGGCAAACAGTAGAAATCCGTCAGGACTCCAGCAGCTGTCAAAATTAACAAAATGGCGCTACCATAATTCAGCTAAACTCCTGCTAGTTATGACAGGACGATTCGCCTCACCGGTTCTCTTTTGTTTATCGTTGTTTAATTTTTGACATATTTACATTTTTAATATCATATTCCCCAAAAAAAATATTAAAACCAATGAAAAAAATATGGAGAAATATACATTTTGTTTTAAACAAGGTAGGTAATATGGATTTCATGCCTCCAATTACTAAAAACATGTTTTATTATAAATATACATAAAACAAAAAATACAAGTAAAACCAGAAGCGGTACAAAACCGGTTCTGCTGATGCGTGCTTGGCAGAAATCTGGCCGAAAAAACTGTTAATAACCGTAAGGCGAAAAATTCTGCCAGAAACGGTTGGGGAAAATTCTCATAGGCACACTCGAGTGGGTTTCTTCACTGAAAGATAAGTATTGGTACATTCATGATTCGTTGGTTGGCTCACAGTCTCTGTACAACTAACAAATTAACCATTGCAAAAAAAACCTTAAACCTCACAAATTTTACAAATGCTGGTTCTTATGTCTACATAAGACTTAGCAAATTTGGATTGCATTAAAATTAGCTTAGTACTATCAATTCCAAGAAATTTAACCGCAACACTGCTTACCAATTCTAAGATCACTAAAAGTAATTGACAAACATTCACCTATTAGTTCTTTCATATCTTGCGTGTTTTTTGAGAAGGGCCAATAAGCATGCTTTCGAAATTCACTTTGAGAGAAAATTCCGGACAAACCGTAATTCGTTAACTGGATGGTAACATTTTATGAAAGAGAAGTTTTCTCTTTCGGCTGCTGCTGTGATTTATAATCGGCGATTAATGGTTTGTCCGGAATTTCCTATCAAAGTGAATTTTGGCAGTATGCTTATTGGTTCTTCCAAAAACCCGCGAGTTGTATAATTTCCTAGAGTAGGGAAACAGCACAATTTAATTGAAAAGCGTTTCAGAACACATTTATACAAAAACATGACTCCCAATATATTTCAAATACTTACGAAAAATCTCTAAGTTCAAAATGTAAACAAAAGAACCGCCACCTGTCACATTTAATACATGTCGTCACTGTGCAGCGATCAATTTGATTCACTAGTGTTCAAACGACAAAAACTTGAAAAAGGGGTATCAGTAGTTTTAATACATCTGCACACATCTGTAACTTTTGCCAGTTCAAGGAGGTCAAATTAAAAAGCAGTCCAGTTAAAAAGAGTTCAACCCGCGAATCGCAAGTGTACTTGTTTTGTTTATTTTCTTAAATAATTAAAAACAAGACACCTGAAATGCGACAACCCCAGCGGTTATATTCAAAAGAATTTAATGCCATTTCGGAAATTGTGCAGAAATAATGGACTTGGCGAACGCGATCATTAAACTGACATTACTGCATTACTAACGTCTCGTGTAAGGGTAACTATTGGAATGGATAAGAATAACTACACAAAAGTATTTCCGAACATTTACCTTTGGCTGCCTTCGTTTGAATTGATATAGAATGACAGATAATTTAAAATTTCAAATAGAACATGCCGTCTTTTTGTTATTATTGTCTCTGCCTTTTATAGTCACTTTACTGAAACCTACGAATAATTTTACAGGTGCGTCTGTCTTATTACAACTTCGTGTCTATCTACTAGTTATTAAATAGCATTCCATGGGAAATCTAAATACGTATCAGTCGCAACAGGTAAACTGTGAGCAGTTGCAAATGCCAAAAATTTTAAATTTCTTGGCGATGACACCGAAAAACTACTGGTGTTGCTGTCTGGTGACAAAAAAGCCAAGATTCGACAAAGATGAGCAGCGATATCTGGTTCAGAAACTTCTTTCGGATGTGCAAAAGTTAGGCAGGAGAAGCCGTCAAAATCCAAGCCAACGTCGTTCGGGTTAGATTATATGGTCACCCGCTATCCAGTTACCTGAAAGCATTGTTTCCAAATTTCATACCAACTACAACCAACATTGAAATGGCAATAGTTGAGAGCGCTAGTGGTGTTGCAAAAGAATTAGGTTATGTTGACTCTGACAGCGATACCTCGGAGAACAATACTGTTGATTGTACCGAAAAAGTTGGTTGCTCATCCGATGCTCTTATTGGTAAGTTTTACAATAAGTCAATAATACTTTTCAAGACAACAATTCGATACAATTGTGTGCAGCAAATATTTGGATGATTGATGTTTTTAGAACGATTCCGATCATAACTATCAAATAAATGGACTGATTTCCTTCTTACATTTCTTTACTATTTATTTTTGATTAGGGTGCTCTATGATTTTAACACAATATGATTAGAGCACGATACGAGCACGTAAATTAATAAACAGAAACATTAGATTTTTAAAATTGTTAATTCAGCGATTACTTACACGAGCAACCAACAAGTATAAACCTTGACAAAACAAAGTGCATCAATGAAGGCAAGTAACAAACGCTTGAAGGACACGTACTAGCAAGCTATAAACCGAGTTTTAGTCTAACGGATCTACTAAATGCGAAGGCATTCGACGAACCAAGTAAACATGTTTTTACTGAACTTCAGGGATTTCCGAGTCGTTTCACTTTTAAGAAATTTTCGGAGAACAGTCGGAAGAGCGACTTTGTTTTATTAAACTTTTAATGTGGGAGCTTTGGCCCGAGGGATTAAAGAATCGCTCGGTAATCGACCGCACTTCGAACAACTCTCATGGGCAACGCCAAAGAAAAAGGCCTCTAACTCTAGGAAACTAATGGACAGCGGCATATCCTGAGAGCTTTTAGAACCTGATAAAGTGCAATACGTTACAGGTATTAGTGTTTTTATTGACTTCGAACAATATTCAGTTCAATTTTTTTCTGCATTTCAGGGCAGCTAGCTAACTGAGCATCGTATCTACTGCGGATATCCCCCAGCTGGTGTGAGAAGGCGAACGGGTGAATGCGGTCTCCTAATGGCGCATGTTGTAGCTTACTACAGAGGAAATAATTAATATGAACTCACAATCAACAACTTTAATACCTGCTAAGCGAGTGCAACGAATGCGCAAATTGTTAAATTTCATGAAATTAAATTAGTTATGGAATTTGTGTTTCGACTTCGTCTGTTCAGAATCCGACACTAACCTGGTTAAGAGACTGACGGATTGACGCTAACTCGAAAAAAAAACCGATACACAATTTGTGTCCCTGAGCAAAGCACTAGTCAAGCGTGATGTTCCGCAAGAAAAGAAGCTTATTTCAAGCTGATGAGAAGTAATGAAATCGAAATACACCCAAGTTTTTTAACGTTTTTTTATTGCGCGGTTTTTTACGAGGTTTTTTTACGCGGATTTTCCAATTACCGCGTTTTTATACGCGGATTTTCCAATTAACGCGGTTTTTTACGCGGAATGCAAAAGACGTAGACTTTTTTCTGAAAAAAATTTCTAAGTCCTTTTAAATGCAAAGAACTTCGGCAGTTTTTATTTTGCGCGGAGTTCGCCATTAACACGGTTTTTGCAAAAAATAAATCCTTTTGAATACAAAAGACTTAGAAGATTTTCGGAAAGATGGAAGAGACGGGTCTGGAAGATTCCTTATGGCCCGTACCCCAACAATATGGGTATTTTCGGAATGGTCTTGAAGAGTAGGTGCCAGAAATTGATTTTTGACGCCATTTTCAAATCATTGATGGTGACTTCCGGTTTAGCGAAATTCGCTATAACCCATTCAATGTGGATGTTTTCGGAATGGACTTGAAGGGTAGGTGCCAGAAATTTATTTTTGGCGTCATTTTGAAATCCAAGATGGCGACTTCCGGTTCAGTGAAATTCGCTATAACCCAATCAATATGGGTATTTTCGGAATGGACTTGAAGAGTAGGTGCCAGAAATTGATTTTTGACGCCATATTGAAATCAAAGATGGCGACTTCCGGTTTAGCGAAATTCGCTATAACTCAATCAATATGGGTGTTTTCGGAATGGTCTTGAAGAGTAGGCGTCAGAAGTTGATTTTGGACGCCATTTTCAAATCAAAGATGGCGACTTCCGATTTAGCGAAATTCGCTATAACTCAATCAATATGGGTATTTTCGGTATGAACTTCAAGAGTAGGTGCCAGAAATTGATGATTTGACGCCATTTTGAAATCAAAGATGGCGACTTCCGGTTTAGTGAAATGAGCTATAACCCAATCAATATGGGTATTTTCGGAATGGTCTTGAAGAGTAGGTGCCAGAAATTGACTTTTGACGCCATTTTAAAATCATAGATGGTGATTTCCGGTTTAGCGATATTCGCTATAACCCATTCAATGTGGGTGTTTTCGGAATGGACTTGAAGAGAAGGTGCCAGAAATTGATTTTTGACGCCATATTCAAATCAAAGATGGCGACTTCCGGTTTAGCGAAATTCGCTATAACCCAATCAATATGGGTATTTTCGGAATGGTCTTGAAGAGTAGGTACTAGAAATTGATTTTTGACGCGATTTTGAAATAAAAAATGGCGACTTCCGGTTTAGCGAAATTCGCTATAACCCAATTAATATGGGTATTTTCGGAATGGTATTGACAAGTAGGTGCTAGAAATCTATGTTTGACGCCATTTTAAAATCCAAGATGGCGACATCCGGTTTAGCGGAAATTCCCCATGCAATATGGGTATTGTCGGAATGGTCTTGAAGAGTAGGTACCATAAATTTATGTATGGCGCCATTTTGAAATCCAAAGTAACGACTTCCGGTTTAGCGAAATTCGCTATAACCCAATCAATATGAGTGTTTTTGGAATGATCTTAACGAGCAGGTTTCAAAAATTGATTTTTGACGCCATTTTCAAATCCAAGATGGCGATTTCCGATTTCGCAAAATTCGCTATAACCCAATCAATATTGGTATTTTTGGAAGTTGAAGTTGTAGTACAAATAGTTTTAATTAAACAGTTGAATTTACTTAATTTTAAGCAATATGTTTAATTTGAATAAATTCAAACCCCCAACTCACACCACATACGTCTCTTTCTTCCCTCTCTTCCATTCTCACCGCACTTTCCTGGATGAACACAGAAAAATATTTTGCATTTTGCTGGTTTATGATTAGATCTTATATTTGAGGGTGATTTAGATGATTGCCCAAATTTTTCATGTGAGAATTTCGGTAAACCGGAAGTCGCCATCTAGAATTTTAAAATGATGGCAAACATCGACATTTGTCTGCTACTCGTCAAAACCATTCCGAAAATACTCATGTTGATTGAGTTGTAGAGAATCTCGCGAAACCGGAAGCCGCCATTTGGGATTTGAAAATTGCGCCAAAAATCAATTTTCATGGAAAACCTTGCGGGGAAGGTGCAGAATTATTTATTTCTGGCACCTACTCGTCAAGACCATTCCGAAAATACCCATATTAAGACCATTCCGAAAATTCCCATATTGTTGGGGTGCGTGTCTTCCAGACCCGTCTCTTCCATCTTTCCGAAAATCTTCTAAGTCTTTTGCATTCAAAAGGACTTAGAATATTTTTTGCAAAAATTGTGTTAATTACGAAATCCGCGCAAGAAAAAACTTCCAAAAATATTCTAGGTCTTTTTTGCGCGGATTTTCGAATCAACGCGATTTTTTTACGCGGATTTTCCAATTAACGTGGTTTTTTACGCGGATTTTCCAATCAACGCGGTTTTTTTTACGCAGATTTTCCAATTAACGCGGTTTTTTACGCGGTACGTATCCCCCGCGTAAAAAACCTGGGTGTATAGTGCATCTTGCATTGGCCTTCTAAGCCAAACCAAATGTTTCGATTTAATTAGTTCTCATTGGGTTTGCTTAGGAACACAAATCACAAATAGTCCGTCAACTAAGTTAGTGTCGAATTCTGATGAGACGAAGTCGAAACGCAAATTCCATAGCTAATTTAGTTATAGGTTTTGTGCTCTTCACGGGCAAAAGTGGTTTTGAACAATTTTATCCTTAATGGAAAAAAATAGTTTTTTACCAAAATTGTTCTCCACTAAGGAAAAATATAGCATAGTTCATGAAATTGCTTTTTATTGTTTATTTTGGATTTTGAGTTTCTTCCTTTGAATTAAAATAAAATTGTTTTGAGCTTCGTGTTTCATTTATTCATTTTAATGAAAATATGACCAAGGTGAAACGATTCGTTTTTGGTGTATAACAAAATATATCAACATAATAACGACAGTTATTTAATTTTGTATATCACAAGATGTTACGATTTTGTTTGATATCTAATAGATTGAGATAAAAATGTAGATATTTAGTTTGGAACATTTTTAGTTAGATTTTTTGTCATTTTAATATTTAACAGCTTCTGCTTTATAATAGAGTTTGTTAGCGCATATTTTCGTAACAAATTAACTAAGCCTGTTATAATTTTACTTATAATTTCCAAAAGCAGTGTTCAGATAAGTCGCTAGTTTTCTAGTAGCTTCTTTTCATGATTCGAATTAAGATTGTCAAATGGATCGAGTTCTTCCTTCGCTGTAATAAAAAGTTTTTTTTATATGAATTAGATGAAGGCGAAAATGAGCACAATTTTTCTACATGCATACCAACGAAGCTTTTAATCTCATACACGCTCGACCAAGTAAACCAACCCAAATTCCACGATTTGCATTAATACAGCCCTTAACATAAAATCGCTGGCAACAAGAACAAAGCCTCTCATATTGAATTTGTTTCTTTTCACAGAGTATTTTATGGCATTATTAAAATATTTTTCGAAATTTGGTGCTACGACAAATCGTCGGTTTTATCCCCTTGTACAAAAGTAACAATTCCAAATTGAAATCACTTAAAGCAAACCTGGACTAATATTTATCAACATTACATCTTATACTATCTCTGCTGCATTTTAAAATTGAATTGTGTACATGGTAGTAATTGCAACAACCTGTAAAACATACAAACAATTTGTAATTCAATTAGTTTAAAACAGTAACATCTCCAAAACCGAACATTTACGACAACATTCCATCAATTTTATCTCTCCTGGTATTACATCTGCACAGGCTAAACCGAAACATCGACGCCGAAGGCTCTATCTTCACCCTAACCTAACTCAAGCTAACATGCAACTCGTCATACGGTTACTGACGGATAATTTCCCGGGTGCTATCACGCGACTCTGCACCGAACAGTACCCGAACAGGTGAACAGGTTTTCTGGTTTTCTATTGGTTGAAAGTAAAAGTTTACCCTTTCCGATTCAATCACGTTGAGACTTGATTAACTCAAACATGCGTTTGTGGATGCAGTCGTTGCATCAGAAAGTAATTGTGAACTTGAAATGATCCAAGGTCTCCGGACAGACGGTTGGAAATGAGTGGCGACAGCAAAACGTTCACTTCCATCACTTCGACGATGTAATTCCGCAGACACAGGAGATCGGTGGTTGCATCAAAATATGCGCATTGCAAATGACCTATTATCGCAGTTTACTTTTTTGTGTGCAGACATGCTAGACTCTATTACCAACCTGGTGTGGCTACAGTTTTAGATTTGTCATTGCCGTCTTGGTTAGCATTAAATCGTTCAAGTTAATTATTTTTAAATTTACCATGGATCAGTTGATTGCATGTTTGAGGTAGGAAAAGGTTAAGTAAATGCCTCCGGTTTAGGTTTAACTTTTTCCTGCATTTGGAAGTGTGCGATTAGAAAAAATGGACAGCGATGCAAACATTATCTTTCGGATTTAGTTGTAGCAAGGTTCAGTGGTAGTATCATAAGCCGAAGGCACAAATCTCCGATCAACATGGGGAACGTGCCATTTGAGCCAGACGCTACTGATTCCTGATCATAAGCCGTATACTTCGAACGAAATTTTAGAATCAGAAAAATCGGCAAACTAGCCCTGAAATTGTCCTGCTATACACATTTCTTTTTACTAAAAATCAGTTCGATTTCGTATTACTCCGATCTACAATTGTGTTAAAATAAACTTTCATGCTGTTTGGAAAGGTCATTGAATTGCACCCTATCGTGTAGTTGAATAACTGTTCTACGTCAACTAGTCCGGTGAAGGTGTAGTAATTTTTTTATCTATTTGCCAAGCAAATTCTAAAATTTTATTACAAATATTCCCGACAGACACCATATCAGCAACGAATCTCTCAGTAAGATACATATATCACATCAGTTCGACAACTTGACGGCGTTATGCAGGAATTTGTTTGTAAACAGTTGCCGTGACAATTCAGTAGAAAATTGTTAGCTCATTGTTTATGGCATCTATGATTGTAAGTAATAAAGTAACAAGCGCGTGACTTGAGCTGTTCGAGGTTTTACGAACCCCTACAGCGAGAGAGGACTCGGTGGTTAGTATAAAGATAACGTCTCAGAGATGAGCATGCTCTTGTGTCGAACTTTGATTATGACCTTCAAGTGAGATAATGGCTGGCTCATATCGGTAATGCGATAACGAATGTGTATGATAATTAGTTTTGAAGTTGAACCGTTAGTTCCGCAAATGTGTTTCATTTCCTTGATAAACAAGCAGACCAGCAACCACCCGATTTCTCTTTAAGTTGTTTTCTCGTTTTTATAATCTCTTCGAGCTACCCCACCTAGTCCGGAACAAAGAATTTAATAAAATATTTGCGTCAGTCTAATGAGCTTTGCAATGTCACGCGATACGTAAATGTTCCTTGAATACGAAAACAACACGCGACAACCTCGTTGTCAACCTATCACATGTTTATTGAAATTGAAATAGTCAAATCACGATGGACGAGTCAATTAGTGGAATCACGGCATTTCTTTTTCGTCTTCTTTTCTACCTATGAAAAACACGACCTAAATCGATGGGTTTCCGCGGAAGACATACATAATTTTTAATCAAAACATTGCTGTTGAATGATATTTTCCAATTTCCATCATGCCTGAGACGAGAATCGATGGACGTTCCTTCTCTATCAAGGTCAAATGAATGAAACCTGTTTGAAATTGGCTGGGAGAATGAAGAGTCTTCACTTGTATTAATTATGTACGATTCACTGAATTATACAGGATGAAATGCAATAACTTTATCAAAATCAGTACAAAGCCGTACATATATCGAAAACCTTGTGCTACTCTAAGTCTCCTGAACGTGACATATACGAGCGTATAAATGATAGTGTTACGTTTTTGTGTAATATACACGAGAAGTCACATTGATATATAGTTTTCATCACGATTGACTGTCTAATTAAATGAATTTTATATTACCGTCCCCTTAAAAGATCACGCGAACAAGGTTCTAGTTTGGAAACAAATGATTAACTCTGCCACTTTTCAACCTATTTTTTTCACCAAATTTTTATTAAAACAAAGACACTTCTTAATAAAATAATCGAATATTTTTCATATTTTTCATGAAAAATTGCAAAAGAAAACCATTCATATTGTTGTCCCAAAACCGCATAGTGTTTTTAACAAAAGAACATAACATAGCATACCGTTGGAAAGATGATTTCTCCTTCTTTCCAGAACACTCAAAAATGGGAAACGGTTGAAAAATTACCGCGCAGAAAATTTTTTAGTGCAGAAAGCCCTGAAAATAGTTATTCTGCCATAATTCAAGATTTTAAGAGAATTATATTATTGTGACCAAACGTGGTTTTATATTGTATTTGACCGGACCTACAACCTTTAATAGATCACTTGAAAAGTATATATTTTTTTATTTTTTTATATGCTTTATCAATATTTAAAAACATTTACCTGGATAATTAGCTGAATGAATATTATTGTAACGATATTCAACTAAATATAACATGGATTTTTGAATGAATATTTTTTCTGCACCATGAGTTGCATCAGGTTCCGTTTCAGCCGCCAAAAAAGAGCTTCGATTATTTTTAACTCTGATTGTGCCAATTTGGATTTATCATGTAACTGGCCCCAAGTTGGTTCTTGTTACTGATGAGATGTATTCGAAAAAAAAAAGATGGGTGGGTAATGTCTAGGACATAACCGGAGTGTCGTGACTACTCGTTTGACTTGTAATTCAAATCAAATGATACTCAATGAAATATGTGCGAATGTTTCAAGTTATTCTTTATAATAATTATGGTGGTTCTGGAAAGAACCTTTGTTGTTGGTGTCTGCGTTGATAGGGGATGCGCTGGATTCTAAGCTCGTTGAGACATTCATTCATGAAATGAACAAATTTCATATTTTCTGGCTTTGAAATATCAATGTTAAAATCTCTCAACCATCGGAATCTTTTTCCTAGTGTACAGAAATGAACACGCTTAGCGAAAAACTAGGGGCGGGTAATGTCCGGGACATAACCGCGATGATCATATTCTTAAAATCTGCTTGTATCTCTTTCAAATGGCTAAATTTTACGCATTAAGTTCGATTCACCGGGTTCAGCGAAATTTTCCTGGAGATCCCGTTCGTTAGTATATTCAGTAAACCACTTTTATTACCGAGTTCTCCGCATTGAATACTGGTCAATAATTTCATATAATGATTTCAACAAGCAGACAATGTACATGTATGACAGGTGGTAGTGTTCTGAAGTGGTTTTAGTAGAGGTAACAACATAAAATCATGTATTGGACATTTTACAATGATTCTTCTTAACCCTGCAAAACCACGGAGTTGGCAGCAGAGGGTTAAGTTGTTTGGAAGAGATGACAGTTAATATATGATAACTAAAAATATAAAATTGTTCTATAAATTGCAAAGTTATTGCCGCGTTGACCTTGTCATTTCATTCATATAGGAACAATCATTGAAATTATGTCAATTTATGCTTTGCAAGATTTGAAATAACTTCGAAGTGTGGTCACGACACCCCTGTTATGTCATATACATTACCAACCCATCTTTTCATCATTCGTTTTGGTGTAGCTTTCGCTTAGTGGCAGAGTTGCCACATTCACTGATTTTCTTGGAAGGATTTGCAAAAACCTTCGGGTTTGTAGATTAGAAAAACATTTTCTTATGATTCACTGGTAAAAGTACAGAATTACCAAGCGCAAACTTAATACTAGTTAATAAAAGAAACTTTCTAATTAAATTCTTTTTCCATTTTGCATTCGTCCTAATAAGGACGGTTTGTAGATAACTATGTTGATACAAGAAGAGAATCTTTTGAAACAATTCAAACCTTTCCGACGATTGTTTTTACTGCATACATACATATGATCTTTCCCCTTTCGCAGCTCACACCGAATGAGTACGCTTTGCAGCCTTCGATGTTTTGGTGGCATTTTCTTCTCTCCGGTGGTAGCCGATTTGATTGGTCGTCCGATGCAGCTTATCACGACCACGCACGTCTGTTATGCACTGCGTCTTACACACGTCTGGCTAAGAGAAAAGCTGTGACACCCCTATTTATAGGTTTTATCATTAATGTTGATTCTCATTTAAAGTAGTTTTTTGAACTATTTAAACATATTTTATATAGCAAACAACGTATCGGTAGCAAGCATTGAACGTTTTCCTTCCGATTTATGAAACAAGATTTGCAATCCGTTTAGTAGAAGAAAAGTTATTAAGGTTCAAAATGTACGTAACGCTTTCGCTAATATGCACTACTATCGCTTTCTCGCTCGTTCTCGTGGCGTGTATTAGCCTTTCCTTTCCGTCCGGCTTCTAATGGCATAACCAAAACTAATATGCCGGCTTTCCCTCACCAACTGCTCTCGTCAAGCAACCCAATACGAATAATCATAGGAACAAACATGTAGGGAACCTATATATAAACTTTTCATTATTTTATTGTTCGGTTGCTGCACTATATTGACGGCTCTGTGCGGGATGGGCTGAAAATTTTCACTTTTCCGAGTCGTTTTCGAAAGATTTTTGAAAACACTATTTTTCCGTTGATAATGAATGTCCTACATATTCCAAAATTTAATACAACATTGGTACAAATATTTCAAAATCGTTCAAAATCTTACATCATTTTTCTTCCGAAATTTTGAAAAGGGGCCTCTATATTGAAAGGTAAGTCGTTAGTCACGACAAAAAAATCAACTTTATTTTAGTTTATGTTGTGCACCTTATGCACAAATTGATTCTATTAATTTTTTTTCTTTTTTGAGAGCAAATTTTGCATAGTGCCAGGTATTTGGTTCCCAAGCCAAAAACAAGGTTCAATGCCGGTTTTCTTGTCAGCAATCCAGAGCTTCTGTACCTCCATTCTGAGACATCACCCGAGATTAACCAGTTTATTTAGGCATTCTTTCAAGTTGTGTGACAGTGTAGATTTATCGCCCAACTGGTCCTAAGTTAGGTGCTAATTACTGCCAGAGAAGAGAAGGGCCACTCGAATTGAAAACTTCTCACAATTCATTTTAAAATCACTAGCGACACGTGGTGTCGAAGTCCTGCAAAGTACATTGTTAATCAACACATTAGTTTATAATTATAGGACGTTGCTGGTATAAAATATTTAGCAAAATTATCTCCGATAATGCGACAATTATCTCCGATAATGCGATATTCTTTCATATAAAAACTTATGCAATAAACAACCCAAATTTCAAATATTGACCGCATTTTTGGGTCACAAACTGATATTTTACTTTAAGTATCATCCTATCATTTACCGCTGAAGAGCGGATTTTGGCGCGTTCCAGCTTTTAATACTATATTAACTGAACTGTTAACTTTGATGTATTTGTTATGTTTGTAAGCTAACTTAATGTTAACTTAAATGTTATCTTTTATGCCTGCAAGCTTAGGCATTACATTTACAAAATTGAAATTTTTGACTTCAAAGTCGATTATTAGCATACAGAACAATTAAGATTTTTACTTAATATCTTTGAAAATGTGTTAGCCTGTTCTTTCTTTTGAGAATCACCTCGTTTGGGTGTTGAAAATAAACGACAAGGGTTAGGATATAAGTGTTTTTGTCTTTATAAATTAGTTTATAATTAACACTAGAATAACTTTAATTTCTATCGAAAATGTTCAACTTTTCTTTAATTTATATCAAATATGGATTGAAATCTATCAGTATTGTTAAGATTGGGCAGGAGATCTCTTATCTGTCTCACTGACAATTTCAAAATGGCCGACATCGTTATGTATCTAGTTGGGATAGGCTGGTATGGCAGTGATCGGGTCTTTTTCGTTCAAATTTTAACACAAGTATTATTAACTTATTTGTTCGAATATGGATGTTTGTTCTTTGTGTTAATGTTTAGCCAAAAAACTTACTGCGACTGTGACTACGTTTACAAAATCCAATTCGGTCGATTCAATTTTGGCCATTTTTCGAGAGCAAATGGAGAAATTTCGCGAATAGCGTGTTCAACGTTGGTAGGGGAAGACGGGGTAAAACGCACCCCATAAGGAAATATGATCATAACTCAGCTATAGAACATCAATTGGGAGAATTTAATTAATGATATCGTTTACCCAACATTTTCCTCTGTAATCACAATCATAACACTTTGAAATTTAAAAAAAAAACATGAAAAATATTAAATTCTGTAAAATCATTCAAAATTTCCTTTTGAAAAATAAGCGGGGCAAAATGCACCTGTGTGGGGGTAAAATGGACCACAACAACGGGGCATAATGCACTACAACAACGGGGCAGGATGCACCACAACAACGCACAGTGGCATCTGTTCATACAAAGTTGTGACAAAATTATAAAAAGTGGTCTATGTGGCTAAAACTTAGGGTTTTAACTAATTTTGGGTCGCTGAATCCATTTTTGCTATCAGTTTTGAAATTCCATATTTCATATTTCATTTTTTCGACTACTTTTATATAAACCCATTTGAATGCGTTGGTCGTTAAAGGGTTAATATAAATATTAATCATAGTAGCCAATCTCATCGGATAGCAGAAATGGTTGACAGAACTAGTAAAAATCACTAATTTTCCAGTAATAGTATGTTGTTTAGGCAATTAATTTGTAAGGAGATTTATGAGCTACAGGGCGTCTCCATATGGGTATTTTCAAAAACATAGATATACCAACTTCGGCGCAAAAATGCGCAAGATGAGCCCTATATATCTTGAAACTAAATTTTGAGTCAGATTCATGATAAGTGATCTATGGGAGACCATCTCAAAAATTGGAAGACGTATAAAGATAAATTACTGATATGAACTTTTTAATTGGATTTTTTTGATGCAGAACAGACGTAAATCAGCTTTGCATAAAAATCTCCCATCAATATTTTAGCATATTCATTCTTCTTTTCAATGATCCTAAAATTGCTCCAATCGGCTGTGTAGTTCTTGAGATATCGCTATTTGAAACACTAAGGTACTAAAAATTCTAATGAATTGAATTGAACAGAAATCCTTGACATCACTTGCTTCAACGACATGTTAAAAATTCATTTTTCATCCGATTGTAGTAAAATTTTGAAATATCTGAATTCAAACTGAGAGAAAAATAAAATAAATATTTACAAAAGAATTACAAGAAATTGATTTTTGGGGTTTTGTCACTTATCGTGCCACTGTGCAACGGGGCAGAATGCTCGGTGAACAAGCAAATAGTTTTGTTTTCTGACGGGCTTTCACAAAAGTGGGCCATTAAATAGCCTTAGGTTATGCAAGTAGTAGGTTTTCAGAATGATTTTTCTATTTTCGATTAAAAAATCAGCCAAATCAAAGAGTTGGACATTTTGCCCCGATGGAGCAGAGGTATAAATTTAGCACAAAGAGAATTATTTTAGTTTTTTATATATAGTGCGACAGAGTAATGAGCTACGGTATAAATAGAACTGAATTGCACTGATATAATAGTAAAACAGCAATTATAGGAGCTGAAATTCTTACTGCACGAGCCAGAACAATTACATGAGAAGAGCACGTTATTGTTTATTGTTTATTTCTCGAGCTGCTAATGATGTGCGGTTATCAAACTTTGGCAGTGTTTGTTTACTATGGCGGACTTCCGACTGGTGTTACCATTTTCTAGAAATTTTCAGCAGTTTTCGATATAAACAAGGGGTGCATTTTTCCCCGGGGTGCGTTTTACCCCATCTTCCCCTGCCTAGTGCATCAGTTGTTTGAGGTTTGATAATGTAGTCGAGAGAGCACCATAAAAATCCATGGACATCAAATCGTAAGAACGAGGTAGCCAACCGACATTGCCCATTGCCCTTACAAATGAATAGATTATCATTTATTACTTATTCTTGAACACACCAGGCAACCCGACGAGCATGGAGGATTTGTTACTGTTTCATCAGGTAAAGCCAAGGGAGGTATATGTCCTCTCGAAGCTATGCGAGGTACTGCGCACCCTCAAAGTGTGTCCCAGTTTCAGACATTCGGCGGATGTAACATTCCCGACAGCAACGTTTTTCTTCTGCCCACCAGTCAACTGAGAAAGAACGTTCCTGTTTCATCAGATGGCTGCCGACATCAACAACTTAAGATATACTACCAGAATGTTAAAGGACTGCGTACAAAAATTGACGAATTCATCGCTGTTTCAGATGGTGAACATGATGTTATTGTTCTTACTGAAACGTGGCTGAACGATGAAATCAATTCGCTTCAACTGTTCGGTCCAATGTATACAGTTCATCGCAACGATCTTGACACGACCAGTGCTAGACAAAAAAACGGGGTGGAGATGTGCTCATCACTGTGTCCAATCGATTGTCGTCCGAACGAAAAACCGGTATTGTCTGCAATCTCGAACGACTTTGGGTAAACATACGTGTACGTGGTACTAGAATATGTGTGGGTGTTGTTTATCTTTCTGCCGACTCAGCCGACGCCATAAGCGTTATTCAGAAGCACCTTGACTCCGCACTCCACATCGCAAGCTCTCTTGACCCCCAGGCTGTTCGTTTACTATTTGGAGACTACAATCAACCTGGCCTTGTTTGGAGAGACACTCACTTAGGGTTTGCTGCCCCCGACCCTTCTGAATCGACCTTCTCGAGGTCTAACGTAGCCTTACTGGACGGGATGTCTTTGTTAAACATACAACAAATGTCAACTGTTACTATGCATCCTAATCGAACACTGGATCTTCTGTTTGTTAACGAGGAAGTTTCACCAATCTGCACTGTTTTGGAAGCACACGAACCACTAGTTGGCATTGATTCACATCATCCTCCGCTACTAGTTTCGTAGACATGTCTACCGCAGGTTCGATTTGACGCATTGACTGAAGACAGAGAGTTTAACTTTTCGAAACCTGACTTCACTGGGCTTCTAGCTCATTGCAGACAATTGACTGGAAGTCCATGTTAAATCATGCAACTGATATTGCATATTCTGAGGCAAATTTTCGAAATTCTTCTGGCGAGACTGAAAGCTATAAATAATAATATAATCATTCGGGAAATAGATTGAAAATCACCTTAAACAACACAAAATTTTTAGAACTAAGAAAATTTGCATAGTATGCTCGAAAATCACTCACAACTTCTACAAAACAAAATGGTTTGCATCAAAAACACATTGGAAAATGTGTCAAACTAAGATTTACCACCTAATCGATTATTGATTTTAATCGATTACCTTGGCCGATTAATCGAGTCAATTAATCAAGCTCTCAAAAATTATTCGATTAACGGATAATAGATTATTTGCAAAATCGGACATCACTAATAGCGCCAACTTACCCCAACCGCCAACTAGCCAGCTGTTTCGTCTATCTACTTTCATGAAACAATATCAACGTCATCGTCTCAAAATTGGAATATTTGATAAATTATTGCCTTCTATATGTTTCGGTTCACTCGCGAGATTAGCATTGCCATAATTTGAGTTAATGTTTACTGTAACATTTTGGTGCACACACTTAAGACTCGCACGTTCCGAGATGAACCAATTTTCTATTTTTTTTTAATTCGTTTATTTGGCACGGTTCAAGGCGCTAGCTTCACGGAGCCGTGGGTTGTTTATATATTTACATGATGTAAAAATAAAAATAATAACAACTATTACTAAGAGTCTATCCCATCCCGCACGGGCAACTTGCCATTCCGCGCGGTGATCTGTTTTCGTGTAGGGGAAATATTTTCATCCACTTCAACTGTATTATGGGGGTCATTCATATCTATGTCGTCGTCGCACATATTCGGGTCATCATCGAGGTTACTGCTTTGTCGTTCGCGATCAGGTGTTGTTCCTAACTTCATTGCTAGTAGCTCCCTCATTGATGGTATTAGCTGTTGAGTTTGTGGTACTTGACGCGATTTTCGCAGTTATCATTATTGCTTGAACAGCAGCCACAAATTTGGCAACCGTTTGCGGCTCAGGGAATGATATTGGAGACTGAGTGTTGGCATTTTTTTCTGTAGATGAGCTTTTCTTAGCGGTTTCTGGACAGGGTTGTCCGTAATGTACCGTTTGTTCACAGAACTGGCACGTGTTAGTTTGTGTTAGAGATCGCTGTATAATGGTGTCACCCCCTTCTGTTCTGTACTGCAGGGTAAGGTAGGAGGGAATGGGTTGGTCTACCCGCATTCTCACCACAAATACCTTGCAATACCTAGAAAGTAGTTCCTCCACGTGTGCTCCGTAATGGATTCCACTTCCCCAAAATAAGACATGCATCTTTTAATGGCCACTTTGCAAGTACGTGGTGCCAAATCATGTAATTTGACTTCCACGTTTCCGTTATCCATATACACAGGGTTCTTGATTTTAGCGGTGTCACAATTCAGCACGTGTTTCAAGTTGTTTTGCGAGATGAATCTTTTCGCCTGGGCGAATTTGGTGAATGTTATCAGCACCGCGTGCCTAACGTGCTACAACTGGATGAAGCTGACTTTCGAAAACCGAAGCTGCATTTTCACCTTCAGCAAATGTTCCACATCACCAATACTCGGTTTTATGCGGAAAGACCGGAAGTCAATGGCCACCGTGTTAACCCGAAGAATCAGTTTTTGTTGATGAGACTCAGTCATCTTGATAGATCATCACACAATAATAATAGTAACTGTTTGCGCTGGTTGGGTAGCAGCAGAGAGCAAACTGGTATTATGACTGATGCCTTTGGTGGTTGAGAATAGACTGGACCATTTCTATTCATAATACAGTGAAGACTCGTTTTTATCAGTCCCTTGGTGAATTTTTGGCTGATAAAATGGAGACATTGACAAAATCGAGACATATATTTTTATTTTTTTTAATAAACCGAAGCTCTTAAAAAAATTCACAACTTTTTCTGATTGTTTACTTCACATTCCTGAGTGCAAGATTAAAACAAAAATACAATTTTTATTTTTTGCACAAATCGGATTCCTAAGATAAGTAAAATAGATATGCTGAAAAAGGATTTACTCGAATTCAACTTAGTTCGTCTGCTAAAGGCCATCAAACTACCAACTATCAATTTTCATATGAGGCTGACAAAATCGGATCAAAAAGCTGATAAAATCGGATGCTAATAAAATCGGGTCTTCACTGTATTCAGCGATGCCAGATTTACAGACATGTCTGTATTTTACAGACTTTTGATGGACTCCTACAGACGTAATAAGAAATCTACAGACTTTTAAAAGAATAATTGTATTTAACAAAATTGCACTTGAATAATTTTATCCGAATACGTGATTCCTTCACAATAGTTTACAAATTTCAAGCTACTTTTAAAGTAATAACGTAGTGTAAATAAAGTTTAAACAACCGTCTACAGACTTTTACAGATATTTTCATTATTCTTCTACAGACATTTCACAAAAACATGTGGCATCGCTGACTGTATCACTAGTAAAAATGTAATGAAATACACAGTCTATTAAGGAGGGCACCACACTAATTTATTAATTAATCGGCCTACAATCGATGGAAGTTGCATAAATTGGCATCAACAGCTCTGCTTTGTTACGAACCAATATAATAACACAAGTTTCCTGAAAACGATGAAATGCTCGTGTTTTAGCGCAACGAAATCTTGAATTGAGTGCCCCAATTGTCGCCCAGGCAATTGAGCTTATGCGTTAAACAAAGCTGGCAGATACTGCTCTAACTAACGAACTAAAATGGGTAGGGTGATAATAGAAACATAGCGAAAATAGGCTCATCACCCTATTCTTAGTTAGTTTAACTACTCATATTACAAATAATAACAATTCCATTTCTTCGATCTTGTACAGCAATGTCTGAGAAAATCACTTTCCCCGTTGCATCGGCACAGCTGCACTGTTCGTAGTGTCATGTTCATTATCGCTGTGTCCATCCAATAATTCGCGTACGCGTGTAGCTAATCAAAATGATTGATGTATTGTCACAAGCGAAGCGACACTTTTCTCAATGAATTAAAAATTATTGAACCGAGCTCGGTGGTTATTGGCGCTGTTAGTACGGGATAACAGCTGTTATATACATTAGTGTGATAAGAATAATGATGGAGATGGATTAATATCTTCGAAGGACTCTAGCTGATCGGTAAAAGAACGCTATGGTGGCAACCTCTCCTATCGGCGCCAACTGACTCTGTTAGGTTTTATAGGACTTTTCCTGTCTCTGCTTAATCAGCTGACTATTATGATATGATATGATAGGCAAAGCACTGGGTATATTCTTCATAGCTTTAATCATCATACGTTTAGCGGTTTGCAACCTTAATTGTGGTCCGACGGGTTATGCAATACCAACTGCCGATTCGCACTAGCATCTGTTCAAAATAGACCCAAAAGCTAGCATAAAAAAACAACCAGTCCTAATTCGCATCATTGAATGGAACCTGCGAAAGTTAATATTTTTTCAACTTCTCGGTAACACTGTGCTACAAAAACGGAATGTGCCGATGGTGAGATGGTTCACACTAGATGGTTTTGTCTGGTTCATGTGACTGTGCTAATTAGCGGATCGGCGCATAAAGTGTTAGAGGTGTAATTTATTATATAATTTTTTTTTATAAAACTGCCATCATCCCTGGTGGAGGATCAATTTTTTACTCGGTTGTGGTCCTCATTGACAAATCAGCTCAGAAGTAAAAAAAACAGTCAATACAACTCCGAGCACGTCTTGTGACCCCAATTCTTCTCGAGTTGTTTGCTTTGCTTTGGAGTTAATTCAAATCGGGCCATTGTAAGCGGGCATACCGAAAAAGTTGTAAAACGTGATAGAAAGCCCTTGGAGCAGTGTATTTTGGCTTTTCATGAAAATATTGTCGATTTGATACCGAGAAAGGCAGTAATAGAGAAAATGCAAAATAAAAATAAAAGATTGTATGCGAGATACGACAACTGTGACATTAAAAAATACAATATTTTTAAACAGAAAGTGAAATATTTACCAATAAAGACTATATAGGGAAAACCGGGAAAGTCGATATACTTTTTATCAAAAACTAAATGTAGTACATTGAAGCTTAAACTTGACTGTAAATATACACTAAAAATTCTTTCTAACTATTTTTTTCTTTTAAGAAATCATGAGGAAATAATTCACTTTCATATTTGATCAATTTATTCCAGGCCCAGAGTAGATTGATACGTTACTTGATACGAAAATAAAGGTCACGGTCGTTGGTAACAATATATTATGCATATGGGGTTTTCGATTGATTAACACCGGTGAGGTGGAGTGCACTGAAACTGCACCGTTTTTGCACTTTCTAGCAGAAGTGCAGACAACTGGGTATGTTCCATTGACACATCTGCTAGAAAGTGCAAAACCAGTGCAATCCACTACACCGGTGTCAATCAATCGAAAATCACAATAGACTTTCTTTTCGGAGTTATACTTAATTTCAACTAGACTCCACATTAGAGCGGCAACAATTTTGACAAATGGTGATTGGTTCCACAAATCACATGCAAAATATTAGCTTTCTCCGATGGCTCTAGTTTACTCACAAGATTTTTCAAGTTTCTTTAGTAATATATAAGCAAATAAATATAAATATAAATCGGACATAAAAACATGAAATTTAATTAAAAAAATCCATATAGACTCAAACTACACTACAAACAGCTTTGTTGAAAGTTATACCATGTTCACACTACAGAGTTAAAACATGTTATAATAATTAGCAACAAGAAAAATGTCATCAAGATAGCGTTAAAACACGTTTTAACTCGTAGTGTGAACGTAGTATTACATATTGATTGGAGGTTACTGGACAAAATAATTTAATTTTGAAGGTCAGCATAATTTTTGAAAATTTCCTCTTCTCAGCATGAGCGAGAAAGAGAGGCAACATGTATTCAGGGGTGGAATGCACCTCAGAGAAAATAAGGAAAAGAATAAGAACGCTCTTTACACTTTTAATGCAAACCACCGCCCTTCTCTTTCACAATAAACCTCTTCTCTCCGATGTGTGTTGCTCCCATGTGTGAATTCTACTCCATGGCTGCACACCTCAAAGAGTGGCGTCAAATATGACAATGTTGAAACCAAGACCCTGTATATACGGATGACGATACAAATGAAGTCCGGCTACACGACCTAGCACCGCGAATTAGACCTGAATACATAAGATTCAAAATACGGAGAAGTGGAATCCGTTACAAACGATACTGGAGGAAAATTGTTCAGTCGCATTTCCATTGGCGTCGTGTTCTTAAAATGTCCGGCAAATAACGCTGTGCACTAGAGTGACAGGAAAAAATGACCCCTATTGGCCCACCCCTGATTCGATTCCTAGTCCCACCAGGAGTACTTGCTCCAAATTTGAAGCAAATCAGACAAGTCTAGTTACCGGACCAACGTGCTTGAAGTTTTTATGGGATTTTTCGACAATTTGCATAGAGAAACTCACTAACTCGCATTAAAAGTTTAATAACTTCTTTTAACGAAGCCGGATTCACTAGCAGTCTTGAACAAAGTTGTAGATAATTAAATTATCTTTCTCATTTTCACTTACAGTGATAATACGACACATACAGTACCACGGCAAAAATGTGAGTTAGTGAGTTTTCTCCATGCAAATTGCCGAAAAATCCCACAAAAACATCAGGCACGTTGGTCTGGTAGCTAGACTAGTCCGATTTGCTTCAAATTTGGAGCAAGTACTCCTGGTGGGACTAGGAATCGAATTAGGGGTGGGCCGATTGAGTTTTCAAAATGTCATTATTTATCTGGGCAGTCTACTGTGCAATGGTCAGATTCCTACATACCAGTTCTGCAACTATACGGCACATTACGGAAAGCAATGATCCGAAGTCGCTGAGAAAAATCAACCTACTACAACCAATACCAAACATCAGCTCTCAACAGTTGATTTTTAGTAGTTCATAAAACATCACTGTACTCATAATAAAATAACAACGTTAAGTATCTCCAAACCCACGACTAGCACAATAAGTGACGATAAAAATGGAATAACAACAGCGATCCGTACGATCAAAAAACAAATTATAACTTCCGACTTCGAACATCATGAAAGCTGTTTTGATGAAGACATGGAGGTGAACGATAACGCGAGAGAAAGCAAATGGGCTAACTCCCAAATTGTGATGGACAACACAGATAATGTACCAACGACAAAAAAGGTTCTCAACCCGCAATAGTAAGCTGGATCCACAAGACCTTCCTGTCCGCAGTAACTTTGTGTTATTCTTTTATTGTCACATAATGTGAAACCTGAAAGTTTCACGGTTCAGTTATGCTAATGCATTGAGTCGTGTCAAATACAACAAAAATAAATACAAAAATCGATGTTAAATCATGGGGTGCCGTAAAAACCCAGGGTGATTTCGGAGGGGTCCATGATATAAAAAAGGTTGAGAACCGCTACTCTAACCCAATCTTCCCTTGCTAGTTTTTCGTTCTTGTTAGAAAAAAAGAAATTGTAGTATTTACCTAGTTGGAACGCGAATCTCTGCACACTTTTTTTAAGCAAAATGCCAGCAGTAACAGAAAGTTCTTCGTTTTACTGGCAACACAAATCACATATTAGCATAGTCAATGCGGTGAAACAAACAACATTTGGCCGACTTAGCTTTATTTATATATCGTTTCAACTTGCACTTATTTAGTTCAAAGATTTTCTTAGCATTTCTAATCGAATGGTTGATTTTTAACAAAACTTTACACTGATTGTGTGAATAAATTTTCATATTGGCGCATCGGTTCGTTTTCCACATTCTTCATTTAGCTGACGTGAAAAGGATTCTAGCATGCGGTAACCCACTGATGAGACGCATTTCAGCGAACCCAGACAAGTCCGCCCGTGCTTAAGAAATACTTACAGAAGCATGTTGCCAGATTACTTAAACCCGAGAAATCAAAGCTGTGTGCCAATAAGTACTCAATCCTAACCTACAGAAACCCAGTAGAGGAAGAGTCTCGAAGACGTAAGATGGACTCAGAGTTGCTTTTAAATAATTAACACGATACAGTATAGTTACTAACAGTAAAAAAAACTTTCTGAACCAAGCATCGCATACCTTGTTACGACGAACGAGTTCAAACGCATTGAGTTTTGAGAACAGGTTAAACTATGTTGTTTTTGATTTCGTATCAAAAAGCTTCAATTGTGTGAATTATTAGGATGAGTATAATTGAATGTATAATACATTCATATTCCACTTACAAGTTTGAGTAGTTGACTACACTCTTCGTTTTGGTCTCGTGCCAATAATAATTTCACATGATTCGGCCAACTCCTACTTTTTATTGTGTATTTACAATAAAATTTTACATATCAAAAACAACTTTTCATTTTACAATTTGAAATTAAGAAAAAGCAGATATGAATTACTTCGAATTCATTTCTAGTGCTAAAATCGATAAGAAATAGGTGTTCCAAATTGGACCGGAGTTGGGATAATTTGAACAATAATTTAAGGAATTTTTACTTTTTGAATAATAATTTCAAGTTATTTTTATGAAAAATAAAAGAATTATGATTTCATTGTGATAAAGGTACTTAAGATTGCCTAAAAAATGTGGAAAAGGGTAACCAACCTTAAGGTGTCCGTCTTAGGCATAGTTCCCCTACATATCAAATTATCGAGTGTACATCCCATGCCCCACTCGAACACATCACATTTTGACACACTCGCATAGCAGAGGAAAGAGAGTACGATAAGCGGGGAAACTGGCGCATGTGGAAATAGTATCCGAGAAATATGCACTCTGTTCAGCTATGTACGGGTTCATACTGTCTTTCTCTTCCTGCACTGTTTGCATGTTTCAGTCCACATGTTGCTCGTTCGATTATCAAACAACGAATAGTACTGGGGGTGGGCGTAGCGTAGTTGGTAAATCGATTGCCTAGTACGCGGCGCACCTGGGTTCGAGTCCCGACCACGCACATAGGGTTAGAATTTTCTCATAAGAGATGTTTCTAACCCGAAGAGTTAAGTTCAAATCCTCTATAATCGAAATAAAAAAAGAACGAATAGTACTAGACGGAGATGCGGTACTTACATATATAATCTATCAGTACTTGAATGGGTCTTTCAGGTGCTCCATATTGCCGGCTTTCTTTTTAAATTTTCCGAGTTCAAACAAAAATTATTGTTTAGAAAATATTCAAGATGGCTAATATTTAAGTTCATCCATAAATTGTTATAACCGGGCGAACCTTACATAGTTTCAAATTATTCAAATTTTAGAATGATACTTAGTCCTAGATAGCGAAGTAAGACATTTTTATTGTTAAACCACCAAAGAAAACGGCAGGTCTATCGTTTGTAACACATGTTAATGGTCAGTGCGTGTGAAATGTGCCAAAATGCGAAACAGTTATTTCCAAATTTCTGATAGTTAGAGCCTCACAAAAATAGTATAGATCCTTACACTGGGAAAGCGCCATGCATTGGTTTCTTTTCATACATTTACCATTTTTGTGGATATTTCTAGATGTTCCAAACTCGGAGACAAAAATTTTTGGACGAACAAACGGCTCCTCAGAAAATTGTTCATAAATATTTTGTTTTAAACTGAATCAATTTACTTTCTTCGGCGGAAAGTTAAGTATTTGTCACCCATTTCGAACGTCATATGGGACTTAGCACACAAATGATCGAAATGGATTATATGTGTACAAAACCAAAACCCGATCCATAACCGGGGACACTCTCCTATAGCTTTGTAAAAGCTGAAATATATTTTATTCATTTTCAAATCGAGAATTAGAAAAAAATGCGTGCTTTATTTCGAGTAATTTAATTTACAAGTTTTAAGTGCCTATTTGATAAATGCACAGTGATTAACTACGCCTAAATCGTTAAATTTGGGTCAATGACGTTTGTAGGCATTACAAGCCCTTTCATATGGTGTTGTTATTTTAATGATTAATCTCCCTAAACGTGAGATATATTTACCAACATTCTTGCAAAGGTATATCTTAAAAGCAAAGTTGTTGAGCAAACTTAAGACAACAACTTTGCTGAAGACACAAGGTCTTTAACTTTAATATCTTCAACATTATTGCAGGTTGTTTGTGAATGATCCCTTAAAAGCCAATTCATTATTATATCTTTTCAAATATCGTACTGACAAGTTCGGTATGTTCCGTAAAAACGATTGAATTGTCAAAATGGATAACTTTCCATAATACAACAATGGCTTATCTCATGTATTTCCAAAGTAATTCGACAATTTTGAAAAATACATTGATTCAAATGATGCTTGACACATGTGCGATATAAAGTTTTGTTAGTTTCACCTAAATGCATCATTAGTTGACGTTCAAACCCAAGTATAAACGAAAAAAAAATTTACGTAATGTTTATTAGACACGACATTTGCAAGAAAATTTTTGCGCTGAACTTTCGTTTTTTGTGGAGTTAAATCACAGACTAACAGACATAACACTATGAGGGAATTCCCTAAAAAAACATCGATCCGACAATTTTCCCAGAACACTAGCTCTACCTTTTATTCACAGTCCCAAACACTCATTTACTGGTGGGTTACCCCTCAGGTTTGGGAACAATTTTTCACTAGTGGTCTATCCCCCATATGCTTGTTCATATGTCAGTGGCGCCATAATTTCAAATGTGGCCACAGTCCCAACTACAAATATATTTAAAATGACCGTTAAAGCGGGTGAAGCTTTGTTTTTGAGTGTTATGTCTGTTAGTCTGTGGTTAAATTTTCTCAAGACTATCACGTTATTTTTAAAAATATCTTCCAACATTTCTTAACTGAAAAAGTTAAATTATGTTCAGGAAAAATTAAAGCAGCTAGATTTTCAGAATCTTTCAATCATACGTAAAAAATTAACCCAATTTGCCTAAATGAATTAAAGAAAGTAACTATACTAACAGAAAGATAACACAACAATTGAGAAATGACCATATCTCTTATTAGGAGCTATAAATCGACCATCCATCCTGACCCGGCTTGTGCGAGCGAATTTGTCGATGCTGAATTTGATGAACGGTGTAATATTTGACGATTCGATTATCGAGCACCGCATCACTTCGCTGGGTGGTTTCGTGGCTCATACCTAGCTACATTTGGCGGCGACGCAAGTTCTCCTGGACCTATTGGGGCTGTATGTAACTAGCAAACGAGTGGGCTGATATTAAACGCGGTCAAACAGCCCAACTTCAGTCGGCTGCACGCGCTCAACACAATCGGTTCGGTTCTCGTGAGTTACTTGCTTACCGGAAACGAGTGTGAAAGTGAGAATAATTGACTGGATGCTAATAGTCGATTGTTTTGGGGCAACAGTACTGTCCTGATGGTTATTATTGGCGAACGCCTTGCTTGGTTGGTTAGTTTTCCACGAGACTCGGCGCGAATTCAGTAACGAACCCCGGCATCCAACTGCGTGTTGTTTAGTTTTTACGACAGTTGAAATACATATCGCATACATCTGCCACCGGTGAGAGTAAGAGTGAGACAAAGTGCAATAACCATATTTCTAAATTGAACCTGCTGTTATTCGACCCGTCGAGTGATTTGAACGGGACGATCAAGACAAGCGCCGAATTTTTAAACCAATAAATCTAGTTTTCGCGCCGACCTTCGGACAGCAGCACAGCAGTTGGTTCAGTGAAGTCGATTTGGACAGGTGCCCCAGGCGTGTGAAATTGCACTAACAATGAGAAGTAGCAGTGTGATGCCAATTATTATCCGATGCTAGACCGGTCTGTCGGAACGACTGTGTCAACTACGAGTGCTTCGAGGGGGGTGGTAAAAGCGATTCGTCCGACGGACGGTTTAAATTTACACCCTCAATAGCAACAAGTCTTGGAAAGTGTTTCCCGCGTGTTCCCGACAGCTGCAGCTGATTGCATTTTCCCGTTCACTGCAGATTTAGAAACAAAACAATCGACGTACCGACTGTGAAACAACATGGACGTTGTAGAGAGTAGCAAATTGAGGTAATGATTAGACCGCAAACTGATGGTTGTTGTTTGTTTGTAGAATTGCTAATAGTCCTAATAAACGGTAATGCGTGGTAATGAAGGTGAACCCCATGCACGAGTACAATAAAAAACGAACCTTGTTGATGAGTGCGATAAGCACTCAAGAGAAGCATTTTTCGAATCGTTTTTATGAACTGCGTTTAGATTAGATGCTTTTAGATACTAATGTTAATTATAGTCTTCATTGGAACTGACTAGATTTGAATAAAAGATATCAAGCGGGTACCTTGCTTGGTAATCTTGAAGTTTGACCTCTTAATGTGACGCCCAAATTAAAATCGGATGGCATGGAAATCACAAATCTACAATACTAGCCTAACATAAAATTGTTAACGTTATGTGCAGACCTCTGTGGATTTTCTCAAGAATTAATTTTTTTCTTAAATTATTTCGCTTCGGTGAAGTGGTCAAACTCATAAAACCCGTAAAAATGGCGCAATGATATATACTAAATGTTGAAAGTTAAACTAATTTTTCGATATAAAGTTTTTGTTAGTTTGACATACATACATTATTGTTTGAAGACCTAAGTAGGAATAAACGAAAAAAAAAAGTTTTTTTGAATCATTTATTTGACATCACATTTGCGAAAGAATTTTATCGCTGAAGTTTCGATTTTTTGGTGTTAAATTTTCTCAAGACTTTCACGTTATTTGAAAAAATATCTTAACTAACTAATTATCATTTTAAACATTTTTATTTATTGACTAATTGCTTCATATTGTAATCTTAACAATATTTTTCCTAGTGTCTTTATTTATTTTCTTTGCTTCATTTATAGGGTTTGAGCTAATGGTTGACTTACTTTAAAGGGTTATTGCTTTTATTTGAAGTACATATCCTCAATAGCGCTTACTAAGTAGAACTGAAAATGTTTGATTTTTATAGCACCTTTTACTATACAGTTTCGACTTAGGTACTAGGTAAAATGTAGGGTAGTTCAGCATATTTTGGTCCAATTTGAAATAATTGATGAACTAAAATAATATTTTTACATGCATTTTCAAAAAAAAATCAAATCAAGGTTTTCATGATAAACTAACACACTTTGTTATACAATCCGTGGAAAACCTAACAATTGGAAGAACTTATTCGTTTTATAGAAATATCCCAATTAGGTTGTTCTGCTGCCGTTGAAAATTTTAATAAAAATGGTTTTTGAAAAACTACGACATAATTACGACAATATACAGATATCGAATAATGAGTGGTTCTCCAAAAAAATATCCATAAATCAAATCAAATAATGAGTGGTTAATAACTGATCATTATTTGATTTGATTTATGAATCCTTAAAAAAAATTCAATATCTCTTCATCCATGTTTATACTTTTTGTGCTTGACAAAGGGTCGACAAAGTTTTGTCTTTTCATGATCTTCGAGATCTCCGAGCAAAAAACAACTATTTCGTAACGCCGTCGCCCTTACCACTACGCCTGCATAGAGGAAACTGAAGCGAGAGCGACTCGAGGTCCGATGAATTGAAGGATTCCCCGCGGGTCCGAAGAATACCATCTGCCAATCCGGTACTCGACGACTTACCAGACTGAGGCGCAAATTTGTTTCGTTGATTACCCCCCCCCCCCCCCACCCCCCGTGTGAGCGAAAGTTGCAAGTTTTGCTCTTCTTTCCCTGTCACCATACGCCTTCTCTCCCCTGTCCTTAATACAACTGCTGCTACACTGATGTGGAAATAAGCCACCCTCTGAATATCTTGACCAAGCATAAGTTTTCGTTAAAAAAAAAATCTAATTAATATTCTGTATTCCTAGTTTTAAGAAAGCTATAATTTTTACTCTTTATTGAAACTCTTGTCTTCCATCTTGTAAATAGAATTGAATCCCTAGTTTTAAGATTTCTGTGAAATTTCTCATAAATATTTGTTCCCCCTTTTGTGTACTAAACTATATTGTTAGTTTTAAGATAACCGTAAAATATTTCGTAAAATACTATTACTCCCCCTCTTGTATATCAAAGTGAATCCCTTGTTTTAAATTTTTTCATAAAAAAATCTTTTGGTCCTCTCTTGTATATTGAATCTTATTTCTAGTCTTAAGATAGCTGTAAACTTTCTTTTCCTTTGTAAAAAAAAATATTTCAACATTGAAACCTCCTAGTTTTAAGATATCAAAAATGTAAAAACAAAAGCATTTGGCACCGCCAAGCTAACGCATTTGTGCCTATAAATAAACGAAATGTATAAAAAAAAACTATTTCGTAAAACATTAAGTCTCTACTTATTTTCGAAAAATAATCTCTTTTGAAGTAGAATACTTCTAACGTTTCATTATGGGGGCCCGTTTCAAAATATCGGCTGTGGCAGTCGCGTCAGATTTTGAACGTTAATAACTTCCATCATACTTAATAGAATGATTTGAGGTTTAGGGCAATTTTATCGAAAATATGTTCCGCAATGTTGTATTAAAATTTGGAGCATGTATAACATGCATTAATACCGAAAATACTGTGTTTTAAAAAATCTATCAAAAACAACCGAAAATGGTGAAAATTTTCAACTCATCTCGGCCAGAGCCGTCAATATCGTGCACCAACCGAACACTTAAATGATGAAAAGTTGTAAATATAGGTCCGCTACAGATTTGTTTCTATCAACATTCGTATTTGGTTGCTTGGCGCGAACGGATGACTGTACAATACCGAGAAATATTTGTGAGCTGTACACGACTGGTGGATGAATCAGTTTGTGTCGAAACATGCAACTAGCAGAAGCCATCATTTTCATTTCTGATGGATGTAAGATAGCATACAAACACCCAGCTGCAGTGAGGCTACTTGACAGCTATAGCTCAGCCACGTTACTACAAATCAATTCTATTGCCAATGAAAATAGCCGCCATCTCGATCTTTGTTTTGCCAGCGATCAGGTTTCCGCCACATCAATAGTGATGGCGCCCTCTCCTCTAGTAAAACCGGTGATGCATCATCCTCCATTGATCGCTACGATTGATGCCACTGTGGTGCATGATTTCGATATAGCACCACGTTCTGTTACCTACGATTTCCGTAAAGCCGACCATCGCAGTATCGCAGACCTTTTTTCCACCATCGATTGGGAAAATATTTTGGACCTCGAGGATGGCGAATCCGCAGTCCAAACCTTTTCCAACGTTCTGGCGTACGTTATTGACAGGTACGTTCCGAAGAAAGTTCACCATCGACAAACCGGCCCTCCATGGCAAACGAGTACATTGCGACGGTTGAAGTCTATTAAGAGAGCTGCCCTGCGGAGGTTTACCAAGTATCGTACAATATCACTCAGAGACTATTACGTCAGTCTCAACCATGCGTACAAACGAGCCAGAAATCGATATCAGCAAAATATTCAGCGTAATCTCAAGTCGCATCCTAAACGTTTCTGGAAATATGTAAACGAGCAGCGCAAGGAATCAGGACTGCCGTCGTCTATGACTTTCAATGGTAACACAGCTTCCACATCACGAGATATATGTGCACTTTTCTCGGAAAAATTCGCGAACGTGTTCACAGATGAGGAATTAACTATTGAGCAAATCGAACTCGCTGCTAGCAGAGCTCCACTTGTGGGTCAAACTCTGAGTGCTATCGATGTCAACGCAACGATGATTACCAGAGCTTCCTCTCGACTTAAGTCATCCTTCAATCCGGGACCCGACGGGTTCCCCTCCGCTTTTCTGATAAGGCACATTGAAGTTTTGGTTAATCCGCTTCTTCACATCTTTCGAACATCTATTGACAGAGGTATTTTTCCATCTTGCTGGAAATCAGCGAACATGTTCCCAGTACATAAAAAGGGAAATAAGCGAGACGTCAATAACTACCTTGGAATAACTTCATTGAGTGCTGTCTCGAAGTTGTTCGAGCTTGTGATTATGGAACCTCTTCAGGCTCACTGTTAGCAGTACCTAAGTGACGATCAACACGGCTTCACGTCTGGACGGTCAACTGCGTCTAACCTATTATGTTTAACATCCTTCATAACAGAGAGTATGGAACATCGCGCTCAAACCGACGTTGTTTACACCGACTTATCTGCCGCTTTTGACAAGATAAACCACGATATCTCAATAGCAAAAATGGTGAGATTTGGAATTAATGGTAGTATTTTGCAATGGTTTCGATCCTACCTCACTGACCGAGAGATAACGGTTGTCATAGGAGAATGCCAGGCCCCTGCATTCTCTTCTACATCTGGAATACCTCAACGAAGCCACTTGGGACCGTTGATGTTTCTGATATACTTCAATGATGTACATCTAATTTTGAAGACTCCACGATTATCGTTCGCAGATGACCTCAAGATTTTTCGCCTAATTCGTTCAATTGAAGATTGCAGAGTTCTCCAACAGCAGCTTCAAGTCCTTGCTGATTGGTGCAATACGAACCGCATGTATGTAAACCCGAAGAAGTGCTCGGTAACATCTTTTTCACGGAAGAAGGATTCGATTTATTTTAACTACCGTCTACTAGAGACAGAAATCGAACGTGTCAGTCACGTGAAGGATCTGGGAGTGATTCTGGATTCTCAACTTACGTTTAAACAACACGTATCCTATGCAGTAGGTAAAGCGTCTCGAGCACTGGGATGCATATTCAGGATAGCCAAAAACTTTACGGATGTTTATTGTCTCAAATCGCTGTACTGCTCTTTATCCGATCAATTCTAGAATATTGCCCTGAAGTGTGGAGCCCGAACTATAATAATGGCGTTGAAAGAATTGAAAGTGTGTAGCGACGCTTTTTACGTTTCGCGCTCCGTAGATTGCCGTGGAGAGATCCTGTCCGACTACCTAGCTATGAAAACCGATGTCAGCTGATTCAACTAGAGCCTCTACATGTTCGAAGGAATACCGCAAGAGCTTTGTTCATCGCTGACACTCTGCAAGGCCGTATAGATGCCCCAGCTATTTTGGAACAAATCAACATAAACGTCGCACCTCGAGCACTACGTAACAACAATATGTTCCGGTTGCCATTCCGACGCACAAATTATAGTATGTATGGAGCCATCACTGGTCTGCAACGAATTTTCAACCAGGTAGCTTCAGCATTTGATTTCAACGTTTCTCGACATACTCTGCGTGTACGTTTCTCTAGATTGTTTAATCATTTCGTTAACAACACTTGACCTTTTAATTCTTTGTTTATAATTATTGTATGATTATTGTTTTTTTGTGCGACTTGAGTATTAGAAATAAGATTAGTATTTAGGCTAACATCATTGGGGCTTTGATATGCCTGTTGATGTATTAAACAAAATAAACAAATAAACAAACACACACACACACACACACACACACACAAACACACACGAAAAATCCGATTTCAAATCATCTGACTGAAGCTCGTTCCTGATTGGTTCCCGCTAATTTCATGAACCAAGCCGCAAATCTGGTCAGAAAGAATTATCATTTCAGTCGGTTTCAGCAAGTCCACTTGTCAGATGTCAACACCGCCCACCCGGAGAATAGTTTCTTTGGCAAAAAAATTAGCCCTTATCAACGCTATCATTCCATTAGAAAGAATTAAATTTGAAAATATTTTCTTTCGCCAACTATTAATGTAACTACGACTAACGTTTCCAAATGGAAGCCCCATTTCAAAATTTCGGAAAAAAACCGAAGATCGCGTTTTGAAAGTTTGTAACTTTCATTGTACTTAACCAAAATACACAATGTTTAAACCAATCAGTCAGAAAAATAATCAGGAATCTTGTACAAGATTTGTACGTTTGTATAACTTGCATGAATAAAGAAAAAATTAAAGGGATGTGTACAAGACACGACCACGATGACATTAAAAATGCGACCATTTTTGTGAGCCAGTCATATTATTCGTGGATATATCCTGTAATGCCATCGACTTATTTAGGACTACACACAAAAGGTAACAAATCGTATCCTCTACGGAATCTACTACACAATTGTTTTGATTATTTCCCAACAAATCGCGCAAAAATCTGTTTGTTCTGTACAGCACCGCGCAAATAATTGACGTTGGAAAACAAATCGGCAACTTCAGTTGCCAACCACTTAGAAACGATCGAAGCATTTTTCCGTCAATGTTACTTATCTGATTCAAATTTTTGTAGGTATTTTCTTGTTTCCGTCCAATTGTTTTATCGCACATTTTTCGGATATTATTATTGAAAATGACTAACCCGGTAAGGGGAAGTTATTTTCCAAAGCACGAAATGGAAATTTCATTTGTAATTCTTCTGAGAACGATTTTGTGATCCTAATAAGGACCGTTTGTTGCGATTGTTTCGCCGATTCCTTGCAAAAACAATGCGACTTCTGTACACGTCTAGTGATGGAGGCAATTTTGAGAGCGCATTTGTTTGCTCCTGCTAACTGGAGTATTCCTTCCAGGAACTAACGAAGCGGGTCGCCGGTAACAAGCGAACTGATTTCAACGATAACCAAATGCAAACTGAAAATATTTTCCTATAGATAATTCGATTTACCTATCTCAGATGTGGTTCATCGTCAAAAAGGCGGCGCTATGAAGTTTCAATTAAAAATTCTTGCAATATAATTAATTTGGGCCTGAAAAGGACCATTGGTTTGTTCTATCGTGGGAGGAAAATTTCGTTTATTTCCGATAGCGGCGAATTTCTCACAGGGTGACAATTCCTGTTCCGTAGAATTTGGCTCCTCAACGTCACCACACGGAAAATCGATTCATCACAATTTTAACTAAAAAAATAGTTGAGTTTTTGGTTTTGTTGAAAACAATAATCCAACGTTGTTGGTTTGATGCTGTCAGTTTCAGTCTGGACATGAACGTTTCAGCCTAGCACAAAACTTAAAAAGCCTACCTGAGCTTGAGCTTGAAAAGCTTGTCTCAGCTTGTAACGCTTGTTTTAGTTCAGACACAATCGCATATGTGTAACGGACACTACCTTTTCAGCCAAGACACAAACGACTGGAATTCAACAAATCCCATTGATGAATTAAACTACTTCATCGTAAAATACAACATAAGATATTTCAAACGTTTTGTTTCACCGACCGACGGATGAAGGTATGGAATTAAATTGTTGAAATACTCCGTATGCAAGTAATTCACACGTAAATATAATTTAGAGTTATGTTTCTCATAATGTTATGTTTTAATAAACTGTACTCCTAAATGAGACGAAATAGCTAAAGCTATTTAAGGATTGTTGGTAATTGATTGATAATTTCAATTTTAGATGAAAGGAATAATTTTTATTTCTTTTCTATTTAGTAAGCTATTTCTTTTCTATTTAGTAACTTCATACTTATTTCAGATCTAGTTTGGAATCTCAAGAGATGAAAAATAATTATCATATTGCATATTACATTTGTTAATAACTGAAATTTTGCTATATAATCGACAAAATCCGAAATTGAATGATTTTGACAATTTTCGACAATACTTTGAACTTTCAGTATACATATATTGAAAAAATGTCAATCAAAATCATTCCTTTATTGAAATGTTTTTAAAGAAAAACTAGGTAAAACCAAAACGAGGTCAGTTGAATTTCTGATTTTTGTGTACTGGTTCAGGTAGTTGCGTCCAGGCTAAAACAAGCTTTCCAAGCTGAGACAACTACCTAGCTGCATAACCGTTATGCCAAGCGTGTATGAAAATAGTTGCTGTCGCTACCTTGATGTATTTCAGTAAGGTGTGCATCTTGGCTACTTTGCTGTCATTTCGTACGATGTGCGTCTTGAATCAAAATCAATAATAATTTTCAATAACAATAACGTTTTTCACTTTTCTGTTAAAATCAACTAATTAGGAAAACAGGAATTTGTTTTTTTATTTTCTTCATCGAATGGTTTTCAGTGCAGGGGTTGAGGTACTTTCGCGGAAGGTTTTCGTTGCTGACTGCTTGCGGATGGTCTGTTTGGTACGGGCTATGGCGCGAAAATTTCTGCTATTCTGGTGTACAACGAATGATAAGAAAACCGACCGACCAATATTTAGTATAGTAGCGCGAATTCGCACTACCATTACTCTCTTGCTCGCACGTTTTCATTCCTTTCTGTTACTAATACTAGCATAACCTAAACGAATACGCGTCTTTCCCCCCACCATCCATTTAGTGAGCAGTGTTGTCAAACGCATTTTCAGCTTTTCATCAATAAAATTTCAACAATATTTTCAAAGAATATTGCAGATTGGAAAAGAAGAAAAATAGTTGACGATGGAAATATTAATTTTTAATTTTGTTGCCGCGCAAGCGAGATTGTTATTCATTGCCAGCCTTGTGTAAGAAATTCATCGCGTAGGGAAGGTTGATGTTGATCTTAAAATCCCGAAAATGGAATGAAAAGAACACAGGAAAAGGGATCACTCTGTCTACTTACCAACCTCCCGCACCTAATTTACATAAGCATGCAATATGCAGTCCGACTAGCTAGCTTTGGGGTTTCCTTCTCACTTTCTCTGCGGTTAGGATAGTAATAAAATCGTAGAAAGCGGTACAAATGTAACCGCATACTTTGTGAGCCCTTACGGGACTGGACTAGGATTGTATAGCAGGACTCCGTATTGTGGTTAAATAAGTCAGTCTTGAAGAGGTAGGACCAAATATATAAGTAAACAAATAGAAATTGCGCCTTTTTAAGGCCGAAGGGAATCTACGCCTTATAACAGGAGAATAGGGAAAAACTTAAGAATACAAAGGGACAAATTTTGTAATTTTGTATTTTTCGACGAGGTAAGCAGCATCACTACCTTTGGAAAGTAAGTACACACGGATCTACGTTGGCATCACCGTTTCATCATCACTGTGGCAGCGCTGGACTTGCTGTCTCGAAATCTGATAGAAAAAGCTTTCTCTCCTCGTCGTTTCAAATTTCTTGACCATAATTATCATAACGAATTATTTGAAATTTTTTCCATTCAAACGTGATTACGTTCAATAGCATTAGATTTGAATTAACGCCCCGAAATGTAGTCACGACACTCTGGTTATGTCGCAGACATTACCCACCCATATTTTTTAACTAACTCGAAAAATAATTTCAAATTTCACTACTCTACACATCACTAGCAGACTGAGCAATGAGTGATGTGTGCGGGGACCGTCTGAGGTAGATCAGTGCGTTGCGTCTTCCGTTGAAATGTTCAAACAAACTTGACAAAGATAATATTGATAGTGTTTTTTGCCCTGGAAATAAAGACCTTCGAAACGCTGGTGGTATACGCAATACAATATTGTTGTAAGAAACCCGTGACCAAACGCGATCTTTCTTTAATTGATCCAGCAATTTAATATTTTCATTATACGATACAGAAAGAAACCATAAACGGTTTATGACGCTACAGTTACACCAATCATGTCAGTATCGCATCCGGAAATAGAGAGCAGAAGCCAGCATCCCAAGTGTATTCTACTTCACTCCGGTTATGTCTCTGACATTATCCACTCATCTTTTTTAATCATTTACTTAGCTACTCGGATGAACTATGAGTGGTTCGAGCGAATGTAATCATTTAAAGTTTATTTGAATCAAAGTATGGTTTTTCGTAAATTCAAAAGCCGAATAACTTTAAATCAATTAGAGATATCTTATATAGTATTGTAGCTATAGTAATATTATATTTTTATTATATTTTATTTCGCACCAAATTGCAAACGAAATTTAAACCGAAGTTTTTTTTTTTGTGGGCTGATAGTGCCTTTTGTTAAATGGATCTCGGCCGCTAGACAAGCTAAATTGGATGCTGTGGTGAGTGCTTGAAAAAAATTTGCGCATCGTTGTCTCTGAGAGTGTGATGTCTGTCCTCTAGTTTGTCTTCTCTGATAGAACGATCTCCTGCCAGCGCGTTTGAGTCATCACTAAATAAAATTCACTTGTAAATATGAACACTCTTCCTCCAATCAGTCCGTACCAACGAGAATAGACCATGACCAGAGTTAAAAATAATCGAAGCTCTTTGTTGACGGCTGAACATGAACCTGTTGCGACTCGCGCTGAATAGAAAAAATATTCATTCAAGTATCCATCTTATTCATTCAGTTGAATATCGTACAATATATTCATTACACTAATTATCTAGGAAATTGTTTTCAAATGTCGATAAACCATATGAAACAACAATCATCATCGCTTACATTGTGCCAGGGCCTATTTTGATGCGTTGCTGCACGGTCGCTTCGTCTAATAATCGGAGCCGAATGAAAATCTGGATGGATGAATGGGCGGTTTGTTCGTTTGACATTTTCAGCTGCGTCACTGAATATTGAAAATGAATGCAGCTGAATATGGTCAATTTTCATTCAATGAATTTGAATATTTTTAGCTCTGACCATGACAGTCGAAAGCCACAGACACAGGCCAACCCTTCCCCCTCTCTATATAAATGAAAAAGTGTGTTGTCAAATTCTTTGAAAGCTGTTATGGAAAATTATTTGATGACAAAAAGTCCTAGAAAATATAAAATCTGGTTGTCCTATTGTTGAAATTTGACGCATAATTGTCCCACTAGTAAAGTAACCAAAAAGTACGTATTAAGTTTGTGGAAAGAAAAAGATTTATTAACAAGGAGATGAGTTCGATATTAATAACTACATTAGTGAGATCAATCCTGTAAAACTATCACTGCCATCACTTACAAATACTTAAAACATGGCGAACGCATCAATTTACGATTTTACTAAAACCAAAAATCTTCCGCTTAACAAGCAAGCTCTTGATGCCCCTTTTTCGTAAACAAAATAAATAAACAAGTTTAACCATTAAACTTCAATGAGAGAATAAATTGTTCATAATGAGTCTATCTGAAAAATTTCAGATCGATCCCGTGCTTGGAAGTTAGGTGATCAGTTATCGGTCAGCATTAGGTTGAATTCAACCAAAAATTTTCGGTTGGTTGATAAAAAACGGGTCATAACTGTACTGCCCATAAAAACATGAGAGTCCCATATTGAAAAACAGCAAGCCGAGAAAAACGCTGTTCAAGATTTACATTTTCATTGAGTCTTGTGGATGGGACAACCATGTTTTGGTATTGTTTTTCGATATTTTCTAAACAAACCTGATTATCTTAATCATGCTTCGTGATTTAGTGGTGATACAGAATACAAACCAACAGATAACTCATTTTGGACAAAAATCCATATGGGACTCTTATGCTTTTATGGACAGTTTACTTCCACTATGCTACTTCTGAAGTGCATTGCTGCACCACTCGCCTTCGGTTCAAGGTTCCGTTTCCTTGCAGCACTAGTCATGATGTATTTCCGGATCCCTGTTTTAATTTTTTACACCCAACACTAGGCCATAATACCTTTACGGTTAAAAAAGATGAGTGGATAATGTCAGAGACATAACCGGAGTGAAGTAGAATACACTTGGGATGCTGGCTTCTGCTCTCTATTTCCGGATGCGATACTGACATGATTGGTGTAACTGTAGCGTCATAAACCGTTTATGGTTTCTTTCTGTATCGTATAATGAAAATATTAAATTGCTGGATCAATTAAAGAAAGATCGCGTTTGGTCACGGGTTTCTTACAACAATATTGTATTGCGTATACCACCAGCGTTTCGAAGGTCTTTATTTCCAGGGCAAAAAACACTATCAATATTATCTTTGTCAAGTTTGTTTGAACATTTCAACGGAAGACGCAACGCACTGATCTACCTCAGACGGTCCCCGCACACATCACTCATTGCTCAGTCTGCTAGTGATGTGTAGAGTAGTGAAATTTGAAATTATTTTTCGAGTTAGTTAAAAAATATGGGTGGGTAATGTCTGCGACATAACCAGAGTGTCGTGACTACATTTCGGGGCGTTAATTCAAATCTAATGCTATTGAACGTAATCACGTTTGAATGGAAAAAATTTCAAATAATTCGTTATGATAATTATGGTCAAGAAATTTGAAACGACGAGGAGAGAAAGCTTTTTCTATCAGATTTCGAGACAGCAAGTCCAGCGCTGCCACAGTGATGATGAAACGGTGATGCCAACGTAGATCCGTGTGTACTTACTTTCCAAAGGTAGTGATGCTGCTTACCTCGTCGAAAAATACAAAATTACAAAATTTGTCCCTTTGTATTCTTAAGTTTTTCCCTATTCTCCTGTTATAAGGCGTAGATTCCCTTCGGCCTTAAAAAGGCGCAATTTCTATTTGTTTACTTATATATTTGGTCCTACCTCTTCAAGACTGACTTATTTAACCACAATACGGAGTCCTGCTATACAATCCTAGTCCAGTCCCGTAAGGGCTCACAAAGTATGCGGTTACATTTGTACCGCTTTCTACGATTTTATTACTATCCTAACCGCAGAGAAAGTGAGAAGGAAACCCCAAAGCTAGCTAGTCGGACTGCATATTGCATGCTTATGTAAATTAGGTGCGGGAGGTTGGTAAGTAGACAGAGTGATCCCTTTTCCTGTGTTCTTTTCATTCCATTTTCGGGATTTTAAGATCAACATCAACCTTCCCTACGCGATGAATTTCTTACACAAGGCTGGCAATGAATAACAATCTCGCTTGCGCGGCAACAAAATTAAAAATTAATATTTCCATCGTCAACTATTTTTCTTCTTTTCCAATCTGCAATATTCTTTGAAAATATTGTTGAAATTTTATTGATGAAAAGCTGAAAATGCGTTTGACAACACTGCTCACTAAATGGATGGTGGGGGGAAAGACGCGTATTCGTTTAGGTTATGCTAGTATTAGTAACAGAAAGGAATGAAAACGTGCGAGCAAGAGAGTAATGGTAGTGCGAATTCGCGCTACTATACTAAATATTGGTCGGTCGGTTTTCTTATCATTCGTTGTACACCAGAATAGCAGAAATTTTCGCGCCATAGCCCGTACCAAACAGACCATCCGCAAGCAGTCAGCAACGAAAACCTTCCGCGAAAGTACCTCAACCCCTGCACTGAAAACCATTCGATGAAGAAAATAAAAAAACAAATTCCTGTTTTCCTAATTAGTTGATTTTAACAGAAAAGTGAAAAACGTTATTGTTATTGAAAATTATTATTGATTTTGATTCAAGACGCACATCGTACGAAATGACAGCAAAGTAGCCAAGATGCACACCTTACTGAAATACATCAAGGTAGCGACAGCAACTATTTTCATACACGCTTGGCATAACGGTTATGCAGCTAGGTAGTTGTCTCAGCTTGGAAAGCTTGTTTTAGCCTGGACGCAACTACCTGAACCAGTACACAAAAATCAGAAATTCAACTGACCTCGTTTTGGTTTTACCTAGTTTTTCTTTAAAAACATTTCAATAAAGGAATGATTTTGATTGACATTTTTTCAATATATGTATACTGAAAGTTCAAAGTATTGTCGAAAATTGTCAAAATCATTCAATTTCGGATTTTGTCGATTATATAGCAAAATTTCAGTTATTAACAAATGTAATATGCAATATGATAATTATTTTTCATCTCTTGAGATTCCAAACTAGATCTGAAATAAGTATGAAGTTACTAAATAGAAAAGAAATAGCTTACTAAATAGAAAAGAAATAAAAATTATTCCTTTCATCTAAAATTGAAATTATCAATCAATTACCAACAATCCTTAAATAGCTTTAGCTATTTCGTCTCATTTAGGAGTACAGTTTATTAAAACATAACATTATGAGAAACATAACTCTAAATTATATTTACGTGTGAATTACTTGCATACGGAGTATTTCAACAATTTAATTCCATACCTTCATCCGTCGGTCGGTGAAACAAAACGTTTGAAATATCTTATGTTGTATTTTACGATGAAGTAGTTTAATTCATCAATGGGATTTGTTGAATTCCAGTCGTTTGTGTCTTGGCTGAAAAGGTAGTGTCCGTTACACATATGCGATTGTGTCTGAACTAAAACAAGCGTTACAAGCTGAGACAAGCTTTTCAAGCTCAAGCTCAGGTAGGCTTTTTAAGTTTTGTGCTAGGCTGAAACGTTCATGTCCAGACTGAAACTGACAGCATCAAACCAACAACGTTGGATTATTGTTTTCAACAAAACCAAAAACTCAACTATTTTTTTAGTTAAAATTGTGATGAATCGATTTTCCGTGTGGTGACGTTGAGGAGCCAAATTCTACGGAACAGGAATTGTCACCCTGTGAGAAATTCGCCGCTATCGGAAATAAACGAAATTTTCCTCCCACGATAGAACAAACCAATGGTCCTTTTCAGGCCCAAATTAATTATATTGCAAGAATTTTTAATTGAAACTTCATAGCGCCGCCTTTTTGACGATGAACCACATCTGAGATAGGTAAATCGAATTATCTATAGGAAAATATTTTCAGTTTGCATTTGGTTATCGTTGAAATCAGTTCGCTTGTTACCGGCGACCCGCTTCGTTAGTTCCTGGAAGGAATACTCCAGTTAGCAGGAGCAAACAAATGCGCTCTCAAAATTGCCTCCATCACTAGACGTGTACAGAAGTCGCATTGTTTTTGCAAGGAATCGGCGAAACAATCGCAACAAACGGTCCTTATTAGGATCACAAAATCGTTCTCAGAAGAATTACAAATGAAATTTCCATTTCGTGCTTTGGAAAATAACTTCCCCTTACCGGGTTAGTCATTTTCAATAATAATATCCGAAAAATGTGCGATAAAACAATTGGACGGAAACAAGAAAATACCTACAAAAATTTGAATCAGATAAGTAACATTGACGGAAAAATGCTTCGATCGTTTCTAAGTGGTTGGCAACTGAAGTTGCCGATTTGTTTTCCAACGTCAATTATTTGCGCGGTGCTGTACAGAACAAACAGATTTTTGCGCGATTTGTTGGGAAATAATCAAAACAATTGTGTAGTAGATTCCGTAGAGGATACGATTTGTTACCTTTTGTGTGTAGTCCTAAATAAGTCGATGGCATTACAGGATATATCCACGAATAATATGACTGGCTCACAAAAATGGTCGCATTTTTAATGTCATCGTGGTCGTGTCTTGTACACATCCCTTTAATTTTTTCTTTATTCATGCAAGTTATACAAACGTACAAATCTTGTACAAGATTCCTGATTATTTTTCTGACTGATTGGTTTAAACATTGTGTATTTTGGTTAAGTACAATGAAAGTTACCAACTTTCAAAACGCGATCTTCGGTTTTTTTTCCGAAATTTTGAAATGGGGCTTCCATTTGGAAACGTTAGTCGTAGTTACATTAATAGTTGGCGAAAGAAAATATTTTCAAATTTAATTCTTTCTAATGGAATGATAGCGTTGATAAGGGCTAATTTTTTTGCCAAAGAAACTATTCTCCGGGTGGGCGGTGTTGACATCTGACAAGTGGACTTGCTGAAACCGACTGAAATGATAATTCTTTCTGACCAGATTTGCGGCTTGGTTCATGAAATTAGCGGGAACCAATCAGGAACGAGCTTCAGTCAGATGATTTGAAATCGGATTTTTCGTGTGTGTTTGTGTGTGTGTGTGTGTGTGTGTGTTTGTTTATTTGTTTATTTTGTTTAATACATCAACAGGCATATCAAAGCCCCAATGATGTTAGCCTAAATACTAATCTTATTTCTAATACTCAAGTCGCACAAAAAAACAATAATCATACAATAATTATAAACAAAGAATTAAAAGGTCAAGTGTTGTTAACGAAATGATTAAACAATCTAGAGAAACGTACACGCAGAGTATGTCGAGAAACGTTGAAATCAAATGCTGAAGCTACCTGGTTGAAAATTCGTTGCAGACCAGTGATGGCTCCATACATACTATAATTTGTGCGTCGGAATGGCAACCGGAACATATTGTTGTTACGTAGTGCTCGAGGTGCGACGTTTATGTTGATTTGTTCCAAAATAGCTGGGGCATCTATACGGCCTTGCAGAGTGTCAGCGATGAACAAAGCTCTTGCGGTATTCCTTCGAACATGTAGAGGCTCTAGTTGAATCAGCTGACATCGGTTTTCATAGCTAGGTAGTCGGACAGGATCTCTCCACGGCAATCTACGGAGCGCGAAACGTAAAAAGCGTCGCTACACACTTTCAATTCTTTCAACGCCATTATTATAGTTCGGGCTCCACACTTCAGGGCAATATTCTAGAATTGATCGGATAAAGAGCAGTACAGCGATTTGAGACAATAAACATCCGTAAAGTTTTTGGCTATCCTGAATATGCATCCCAGTGCTCGAGACGCTTTACCTACTGCATAGGATACGTGTTGTTTAAACGTAAGTTGAGAATCCAGAATCACTCCCAGATCCTTCACGTGACTGACACGTTCGATTTCTGTCTCTAGTAGACGGTAGTTAAAATAAATCGAATCCTTCTTCCGTGAAAAAGATGTTACCGAGCACTTCTTCGGGTTTACATACATGCGGTTCGTATTGCACCAATCAGCAAGGACTTGAAGCTGCTGTTGGAGAACTCTGCAATCTTCAATTGAACGAATTAGGCGAAAAATCTTGAGGTCATCTGCGAACGATAATCGTGGAGTCTTCAAAATTAGATGTACATCATTGAAGTATATCAGAAACATCAACGGTCCCAAGTGGCTTCGTTGAGGTATTCCAGATGTAGAAGAGAATGCAGGGGCCTGGCATTCTCCTATGACAACCGTTATCTCTCGGTCAGTGAGGTAGGATCGAAACCATTGCAAAATACTACCATTAATTCCAAATCTCACCATTTTTGCTATTGAGATATCGTGGTTTATCTTGTCAAAAGCGGCAGATAAGTCGGTGTAAACAACGTCGGTTTGAGCGCGATGTTCCATACTCTCTGTTATGAAGGATGTTAAACATAATAGGTTAGACGCAGTTGACCGTCCAGACGTGAAGCCGTGTTGATCGTCACTTAGGTACTGCTAACAGTGAGCCTGAAGAGGTTCCATAATCACAAGCTCGAACAACTTCGAGACAGCACTCAATGAAGTTATTCCAAGGTAGTTATTGACGTCTCGCTTATTTCCCTTTTTATGTACTGGGAACATGTTCGCTGATTTCCAGCAAGATGGAAAAATACCTCTGTCAATAGATGTTCGAAAGATGTGAAGAAGCGGATTAACCAAAACTTCAATGTGCCTTATCAGAAAAGCGGAGGGGAACCCGTCGGGTCCCGGATTGAAGGATGACTTAAGTCGAGAGGAAGCTCTGGTAATCATCGTTGCGTTGACATCGATAGCACTCAGAGTTTGACCCACAAGTGGAGCTCTGCTAGCAGCGAGTTCGATTTGCTCAATAGTTAATTCCTCATCTGTGAACACGTTCGCGAATTTTTCCGAGAAAAGTGCACATATATCTCGTGATGTGGAAGCTGTGTTACCATTGAAAGTCATAGACGACGGCAGTCCTGATTCCTTGCGCTGCTCGTTTACATATTTCCAGAAACGTTTAGGATGCGACTTGAGATTACGCTGAATATTTTGCTGATATCGATTTCTGGCTCGTTTGTACGCATGGTTGAGACTGACGTAATAGTCTCTGAGTGATATTGTACGATACTTGGTAAACCTCCGCAGGGCAGCTCTCTTAATAGACTTCAACCGTCGCAATGTACTCGTTTGCCATGGAGGGCCGGTTTGTCGATGGTGAACTTTCTTCGGAACGTACCTGTCAATAACGTACGCCAGAACGTTGGAAAAGGTTTGGACTGCGGATTCGCCATCCTCGAGGTCCAAAATATTTTCCCAATCGATGGTGGAAAAAAGGTCTGCGATACTGCGATGGTCGGCTTTACGGAAATCGTAGGTAACAGAACGTGGTGCAATATCGAAATCATGCACCACAGTGGCATCAATCGTAGCGATCAATGGAGGATGATGCATCACCGGTTTTACTAGAGGAGAGGGCGCCATCACTATTGATGTGGCGGAAACCTGATCGCTGGCAAAACAAAGATCGAGATGGCGGCTATTTTCATTGGCAATAGAATTGATTTGTAGTAACGTGGCTGAGCTATAGCTGTCAAGTAGCCTCACTGCAGCTGGGTGTTTGTATGCTATCTTACATCCATCAGAAATGAAAATGATGGCTTCTGCTAGTTGCATGTTTCGACACAAACTGATTCATCCACCAGTCGTGTACAGCTCACAAATATTTCTCGGTATTGTACAGTCATCCGTTCGCGCCAAGCAACCAAATACGAATGTTGATAGAAACAAATCTGTAGCGGACCTATATTTACAACTTTTCATCATTTAAGTGTTCGGTTGGTGCACGATATTGACGGCTCTGGCCGAGATGAGTTGAAAATTTTCACCATTTTCGGTTGTTTTTGATAGATTTTTTAAAACACAGTATTTTCGGTATTAATGCATGTTATACATGCTCCAAATTTTAATACAACATTGCGGAACATATTTTCGATAAAATTGCCCTAAACCTCAAATCATTCTATTAAGTATGATGGAAGTTATTAACGTTCAAAATCTGACGCGACTGCCACAGCCGATATTTTGAAACGGGCCCCCATAATGAAACGTTAGAAGTATTCTACTTCAAAAAACAACGGCAGCAGGAGGATCAACGCAACTGGTAAGATAACCAAAATAAATCTCCTTCTCTGTCCTTGTCGTTTCAATAGTCCCAAATGAAAGCAACGGCATTAATATTGACTGCTATTAAATTCCTTTGGAGCCGGAGTTCTGGTTCCTGTGTAACGGGTTGAACTATGCGGTCACATACGAAATTCCCGTATAAACCGGTATAATGATTATATCTGAATAATGCAAAACTAATCGAAATGAGTTTTAAACTGCTTAAAATTGTTTTGTCCAAATCACGAATTGCAAAGCAAAGTCTCCTCGATCACACTGAGAACTGTTGAGGATTCCTGAAATTCGAGGAAATGATCAAGTTCCGAAATCAGATTCACGTCTGTTTTTCTTATATTACTGTGAGAATCTTAGTCCTTAATAAAGGGTACAGTATTTGCATAGATTATTACCGAATTTAGTTTGAACGGAGTATTGGTTCCGGATTTATGAGTAAAAAAAACTGATCACATGTGAATATCCTATATAAACATCTTTGCCTTTCTCCTATAGAAAGGTTATGCAATCATCCTGAAAATCGATTGGTGAACAGAGGCGCAGAGGGCCGAAACTCTTTTACCTTTCGATTCACTTCGTCGAGTTCAGCAAATGTGTGTTTATATGTATGTGACAAACAATGGCACGTTGGTTACTCGGAGATGATCCTACCGATTTTCTCAAACTTAATTTCAAACGAAAGGCATAGGTTGCTGTTGAATTTACTGGTTGATAATTGAATACTTTACGCTGACGCTGATGCTATTTTAGAACTTTCTATTAAAAATACCAGTTTTGTAACTTAAATTTAAAAAAAATATTTAAGTGTTAAAAATCGTGTTCTCATCCAATAATCGTATTAAATAAAATATCAATCATTAAACCACAACTTTTTGAGGTTGTGTTCAGCCTCCGGCAGTATACGTCGTTTGGATAAAGTGATATCAATATAATGTACAATTCCTGACAACGCTTTGCAAACTCCATTGCTTTGTGACCCATTCGTTTGAGAACCTTTACTGCTGCTTTCTTACAGCTTGAACCAACAGCCATATTTTTACCATTGGAAGCAATACGGTTGGACTGAGATAGTAGACGCAACTCAAACGGACAGAACAATATTCGTAAATGTAGTGAAAATAGACTTGAAAATCCGATATCCACCATGAATAGTCATATTTCGATCCGTGTTGTATATTTAGCAATGAAATTTCCCCGCTTTATTGTTTGACGTCTTATCCGGAAAGCTTGCGTCACGGAAATCGAACTGATTAATCGCCAAACACGGAGAAATGTCATTGCAGAATCGATACTATATATACACAGCTGTCACTTGCTACCCTTTGGACTGATTGTACTCGCGCAAATTCTTATCTTTTGTAAGATTTCAATTCTGAGTAAAAAGAAACGCCTAAACAATTCCAGCCCCCAAAAACAACGCCCACGTATAATCTTGACCTATTCATAAATTCAAGTTCATTCATCGGTTTTCAACGATCAGGTCCACCTAAAATCAATGTTCATTGAATTCAATCAATTACCTTTTTGACAAGTACCGTTCTCTATAGCAGAGTATTGGCAATCGTTTCATACTCCCCGCTAGCTCAATTAGGATCCGGTAGGTACTCCAGCAATGGAACGCCAAATCCGTTAAGTCGCATGTGCCCTATTGCCTTCTAAATGAAGTTCGGACTTTATCAGTCAAATTCCAGCTGATAAGCCCAGCCTGCTTTTAGTACGCGCACAGTGAGCTTTCACATATTTTCGAAAATCCCAAGTGGTCAATCGAGTGGCACCACCAACATCGGGCGATTGATTGGCCTTTTATTGTCGCGTGGAACCGGATTATGGTGATAAGAAAAGTCTGTCTCAACAATGTGTAGCGTACGGTAGGGTAAAAGTTCGAACGTTAGGAGGAAAATATGTAATTAAGCCAACTGAAAGGGTTTCGTTATGTTGATTCACCTAATTATTTGGACTAGTAGATCGAGTGGTGATATTCGGAATTTTATATGTGATATATGTGCTCTCATTTGCTTATATTTAGTTCCGTGAACATCGAATCTATTTTCCCTGGTGAACCTACCCACGTGCGCCTTCACCCCAATCTCTTTTCGGCTCTAATAGCCATTTCAGCACTTTATTGATACAGGTGATAAGGAAATAAATAAGACCTGTCAGCAAATATGACATGGATAGCAGAAGCTTTGCTCGAGCAAATCCTAGATTAATACGGCTTATGAACAATAAATTGGTTGTCTGGGTCAATTATTTTGCGTTCACTGTTCAACCTAATTTTTTTTGTTAAATTTGCGTTCTGGTGCGCCAAACTATTTTTTCTAGATCGTGGGAAAACTTCTATATTTCGAATAATTGGCTAAGACAACAAAAAAAAATTTTCGACAGGAAGTGAGTCAATGAGAATTTTTGAATGTACGGCCAGTGATCGATAATCCTACTACCATAAATCTCTGGGTACTTTACCGCTTTTCGAGTACATTGTCAAATTGGACTGCCTCAATCAATACGATAAAGGATTTGCAGCAAATCGATTGACTTATCATATATTAGAGGCGTGATAATTTAGAAACGACAATCAATCTTTGCCATCTGTCGATGTGGACTAGTCCTTTGTTGCCTCGCGCCTCACAGCGTTGGTAGGAGATAGTGGATGGGGTTTACTTTATTTCGTGAGTTATGAAAGAGAATCAATTTGTAATGTGGAAGAATATTTCAGACCTACTACATTTACTAAATAGCAGAATTGTATTGCGAAAGCCATCTCCTATTAACTAATTTCTATCTTTATTAAATATTTCATTTAGCTTCGAAAATAAATCTGTAATCCTTGCACTGACCATGATCGCTTATTTGTCCCATTTTCTATGGGATTTCCCATCTTTATGGGATTGATTATTATGATTTTGAATGTGGCTCTGATTTGAGTGGAAACATATATTGTCTTTCTGTTTTTCTAGCGATGGAATCTCCTCGCCCCTGTGGATGTTTTGGAAACGCCGACGGTACATGGTGGTGTTTATGGCCTTCCTTGGCTTCTTTAATGTTTACGCTCTGCGAGTGAATCTCAGCGTGGCCATCGTGGCCATGACCGAATGCCGTCAGGTAGACTACGGAAATGGAACTATTGGACAGGTAAGTTCAGAATATCTAGATAGTAGTAAATAATTTTCTTGTGTTATTAAGTGAAGTAGTCAGAAATTTGGTGTAGGGGGGATGGGTTGATGAAAATGGTTGATTTTGATGCTTAAATTTAATGTAAGTGTGGTAAATTATTGAAAGTTCATAAACAGATCAGTCAAACAGATGTCATTCTAGTCTACAAACAAGAAGAATCAATATAGAACAGCTTTCCAACCATCTTAGGCTTAATGGTTGTGCTCCACTAGGAGGTTGACAACAGTCTATTATCTTTCTTCGGACAAAACCAGCCTAGAGGCCGTATGGCATCCGGCGGGTTGAAATATCTCAACCAAGAATTGATCTACTGGGTTCCCGTTCCCATGTCGTAAGAGGCGACTGAAAACAGGAGTCCTCAAGCAAAGGCGTTTCTCCGTACCGAGGACTGAATGGCTGGCAGGACTAAAATATGCCAGTCGCACACGGAGTGTCGTGGGTCTTACCGTTGCTGTGTTAAGCGAATCTCTGACACAGTGGACGTTTGTTTCTTCGCAAATCGTTGGATTCAAATGATGGTCGTGTCCCTAATGCGCATTTCGGGGTTCGCTATAGGCCAACGTGTTTGTTATCTTCTAGTTGCTGTACAACAAGTGCTGATGATGAAATGTGTAGTGCTATGATCGAGTATGGTTAGAATAGCACAAATTAATATTCAGCATAAACGAACAGTAACTACGAATCTATCCTGCCTTGTGCAGGAAGGAAAAACTTCTATAGTTTTGGTCCAAGAACCGTATTTACACAAAGGAAACTTCTATGTTGGAAACATACTTAACCCCGTCTTCGTAGCTTTCAACAAAAATGGCATGACAAATTCACGTCAAATGCGTCATGCAAATAGTGCTTTTGACGCATGTCTTATATCCGACCTCACAACTCGCGATATTTGTGGTGTTTCGGTAAATATACAAGAAATACGTATATAGTCCGGCATATTTGCCGCATAATGAACCATCACCATCTGATGATTGTAAAAGGGTTGTATCATACTGTGGCAGAAATGAATTACCTCTCATAATCGGCTGTGATGCAAATGCCCACCGCTTAATTTGGGGCAGCTCAAATATCAATTTGAGAGGCACCGAATTAATGGAATACTTAAGTAGTACAAATCTGCATATTCTTAATGCAGAAAACCGCCCAAGATTTGCACGAGCTGGCAGAGAAGAGGTGTTGGATGTAACTCTCTGCTCTGACGGTATTACGCATGAGTTGGCAAACTGGCTCGTACCAAACGAGCTGGAACCGTCGTTATCTGATCATAAGTATATCATCTTTGATCATTTAAACGCCTCACTAGATATCGTCACATATCTTAATCCCAAATTTACGAACTGGGACCTCTACGAAGAGGGCTTGGCGACTAAGTTTCATGGGTATCTTTCGAACTTGTTCGACTCAAAAAGTTATGCAGAAGAGATTGGAATTGCATACGCAGGGACGTATCGGAGGTATTTAAGTTGGCTCGCAAAGTATACAGAAATGCCCTTCGATCCTCTGAGCGAAGTAGTTGGAAAAACCTCTGTACAAATGTATCAAGTCTAGTAGATTAAATAAGTCTTTTTGATTCACACTTTCCAGGCTGTACGAAACCATCACCGACGACTGCCCCTGAGTTCTTTTCAGGTAGTTCTGATTCTTGGGCATTTGCTCGTAGAATTGTGACAACCGAATCGATTAAATGGGCGATTGAAAGTTTTGCTTCGTATAAGTCTCTGTTCCAGTTCCACTACAAAAACGATATGATCACTTCAAGCATATTTTGAAAAAGGTTCTTACTTGTAGTCTTTCAACAGGATACATTCCATTACTGTGGCGGGAAACAAAGGTTGCCGCGTCACTTTTGAGGAGGCAAAGAGCTTTATACCGATCAGTCTGACCTCCTTCCTTCTCAAATCAGTGTAACGTTTAATTGACCACTACATTCGGGATGTTAGCTTGGGAGAGCACACGCTGCATGCAATGAAACATGCATATCAGTGGGGGAAGTCTACTACCACCCTGTTACACAATGTTACAACAACATTGAAAAACCTTTTTCACAAAAGCAATCTAATTTAGGAGTTTTTCTCGATATTGAAGGTGCTTTTGGCAACGTGTCCTTCGAATCCATATTAGAAGCAGCACGAGGTCATGGAGTACCTTCGTATATCACGAACTGGATACACGCAATGCTTAGCAACCGACATCTGTGCTCGTCGTTAAGACAAGTAGAGATAAGGAAACTGAGTGTCTGCGGATGTGCTGTCACCATTTCGATGGAACCTTGTCACCAATGGTTTGTTGAGGAAACTTATTGAGCTTGGGTTTCCGACGTATGGTTTCGCCGATGATTATCACATAATGATAACCGGTATTTACATTAACACACTAAATTTTAAGAGATAATTTTCACTTCTGTTTAACTCTCTGCTGCCCAAATTTTTGTTTTGCTCAAAAGAGCTATTGTATACTGTTTATGTAATGAGAAAGCTGATAAACATATTGCCAGTTCACGAAAGCTAAGGATGTTTCATTTAAACCTAAAAAATGTCCAACTTGACCATTTTACAAGTTAAGATTTTATTGTTAATAGCTTTTATGTCTGCATCACCCACAACATAATTTTTACAGCTACAGAGCTGCCCTTTTATGCAATTCTGACGTTAGCGCCAATAGGAATATTTTTCAGGAAACCAATTTTTGTGTTTTGAGATGTTTTCGAAAGCACGAATAATGTTTCAACTATCTGTTCTGTAACCCATGTGTACAATCCATCGTAGATAATAGCCAATTGCTTAAAGTTTCACTTTTTTGCAAAAGCCTTGTAAATTTTAGCTAACATCACTTTTGCAAAAAATAGCGATTTCATTTCACTGTTTTTATGCAATTCTGATGTACGTATGCAAACCAATAGTACCGGGTAAAGCGTGCCGTATATTACCAACCGTTTAAACTGAATTATTATGATTATGAATTCATTCAAGTTTCTGAGGCTATATGTAGTGATCTAGTCAGATGGTCGGTTTGGGATCTATACGGATGTTCCGTGGGTTATATCCGAGGGCCATTCAGTACATTTTCATTAATATTCCAAAGTTTAGCTGCAAGCCAGGTATTATTATAAAATGTATTGTATATGTTATCCTACATTTCAACACTATGACTTCATTTCGGTATCATGTAGGCCTTATATCAGGCAACGTGGAAGCGGTTCTGGGATGGAAGTCCTAGTGAATTCGGAATGCGCTACCCATGTTTGTGAAACATTTATACTTGAAGATACCTGCCATGCGGCACATTAACGATGATCTGCAGACATGTAAAATCATCCGGAAACACGGAGAAACATTACAACACATTCGGTGATTCCAGATTCCTTTTCAACGGATGAATTTTTGAGTGAATATTCCTGTCACGCGGCACATCAAGGTGCACCAGCTCGGTTTTATACGAACAATGCTATCACATGTAAAGTAGGGTGTCCCAAAATGACATCATGTTAAAAAAGTCATCGGGCCCTTTTCTTAAATGAAAGGTTAAGGTATTTGGAGCACTTTTTTCTTCGGAGTGAATTTGCCAAAATGCTTTCTACTGGCGGCGAATTTTGATTTTTTGAAAAATGGGCCGATTTTGGATAAAATTTCAAATGCCTCTTGAAGTGCTCCTGAACGACCTTAGATTTTTTTCAGCATTTTTTTATTTGCTGAAGGTTCTAATGGAGAAGTTTGGATAGTTAGTTTTTTCAAATTTTGAATTATAAGAGCGGCAGAGTCATTAGAACTTAGTAAAAAGTGAATTTTTTAGTGTTTTTCAGTAGTTTTTCTTCAAAACTGGGTATCTACAAAATTTTAAAAGTATAGAGAAAACTTTGCATAGTTGAGCCGAATACCGGGGCGTAATTTTGCTGAAAAAAGTGTATAGTTACGGCCAATGGGGTATGAGTTATTAAAGTTTTTGTTAAATAACTTTTGATATTTTATGATATTTATCAAAAATAACACAGTTCTACAAAATAAATCAACTTAAGTGTGCTTAGTCCGCATATTATTTTTCGGAAAACAGAAGGAAAATGATGAAAAATTGCGTTTTTTGCTTGTCTCTAGTACATCAGAATCGGTTTTTATGAGCATTTGACGATTTTTTAAAAATTATTTTGTATACTAATGGCCACCTAGCGGGTTTGAAAATCACTAAAATTATACAAATATGTCGAGTTAATGGCAAGTTATGGCGTATATTTGACGGCTGAACTGAGAGGCGTATTCACATTTTGTATATAAGGTCTTATTTCTATGTTAGGAACTTTAAAGTGGAGAAAAATGCAGAAGAGTGAGGTGAGTGTTGAAAACCTGATATTTACTGTTTAGATCACATAATTCCGAAATAGTCAAATTTGAGGCAAATATCCTCGAAAAAGTTTTACAACAAAATACAGCGCATCTTCTGACTGAACGGATTTACTTTTTGGTACAGCATTATTTTTGATGAATTGCTAAAAATATCAAAGGTTTTCTAACAAAAAAACATATATAACTCATACCATATTAGCCGTAGCTATACACTTTCTTCAGCAAAATTACGCCCCTGTATACGGTTCAACTATATAAAATGTTTTCTATACTTTTAAAATTTTGTAGATACCCAGTTTTGAAGAAAAAATACTGAAAAACACCAAAAATTTCACTTTTAGCTAAGTTTAAATGGCTCTGCCGCTGTTATAATTTAAAATCTGTACAAACTAACTAACCAAACTTCTCCATTTGGATCTTCAGAAAAATAAAAAAATGCTGAAAAAAATCTAAGACAGTTCAGGATCACTTCAACAGGTATAAATTTGAAATTTTATCCAAAATCGGCCCATTTTTCTAAAAATCTAAATTCGCCACCAGTAGGAAGCGTTTTAAAAAATTCACTCCGAAGAAGAAAGTAATCCTAACACCCTAACCTTTTATTTAAGAAGTGAACCCGATGACTTTTTTAATATGATGTCATTTTGGGACACCCTAATGTAAAGTCATCCGGGATGAAACGTTTCTGTTAAACATTTCTGTCATACGACATATCAAATAATATAAACCCTATAATTTATGAACAATGCAAATTCAATGTCAAATAGGGACACTTTATTAACATTTCTGGAATATGGTAGTTCAAACCAAACAATTCTAGTAATTTTTTCTGTCATGCGGCACATCAAAATCTGTGAAAAATACAATCATATTTGAAGACGTTTGGATACAGTGTTCCACTTAACTACTGGTCCCGGTAATTTCGGTTTCCCGCTTCTTTGGTAACTTTTTAGTGAATATTCCTGTTACACGGCACATCAATATACATCATATAGGTTGTCTATAAACTATTCAAGCACATTTGAAGTCTTCCTAGTATACGGTTATTCTGGAGTTGGTCTTAATCCGATTGCATTTTTAGTAGATCAACCCGATCAGAAAGAAATAACAAAATTATTACAGACTGAGTTACTTTGTTATAATAACAAGTTATGTTAAAACTTTGGTCTCGTTAGTTGGTAAAATAACAGAAAACATAACAGAAATTCTTCTAGTATATATCAAAAATATGACAACCTGCGATAGGCTTCTATCAGAATTATAACAAATTTTGTTAGGTTCCCCTACGGCCAATATAGCTTTTATTACCTATTGTATAGTATCAACGAATTTAGCGTGCAGGTCTAAAAATAGAATAAAATAGAAAAATATTGCATACATTAAGGTGCTTTTGGTTTTGAAGCAAAAAGCTTCATGTAGCAAAAGCTTTCTATAGTTTTGTCAAATGATTGCATACATGCTGGCTGATTGTTATTATAAATATATGACACGCTGATTGTTATTAGTGGATATAGCGATTTGAACCTGGGTATTCTGAGTTTTATGGGGATGTTTCCTGCATGAACCAACGACGTTGCTTTCGACCGATGTTTAATGTTAGCATAATATTCTACGCATTCGTCAAGGGCGAAACGATTATAGATGCAGAAGATGATTCCAGAACGCACACATTGAACTTTGCCAAAGCCAAAGAACTGTTTGTTTTCTTTGTATAATACGATTTGTTTTCATACAGTTTTGCTCACTACTACAGCTGCCTATATTACGATAGACTGAATAGCTTTATAATATCTGTTCAGATTTGGAAAGTGGGGCTATTTTTAGATTCTGAGTAGTGTGCTTCGGTGCTTCTCTTGTACGTTAACATGATTTACACGAGTTTTAGGAATAATGTCGATGCGATATGGTATCATTTAGCGGATAATTTACCTGCATTATTTTACGGGGAACACGACAAATGTTACTTATGATTCCTAATAGATTCAAAGAAACAAATACCAACGTTTTGAGGCTTGCATTTTGACATTTCAAGTAAAGTCGCTTTTGGGATTTTGTTATTAGCATTTTTAAAATGGGGAAGATTAAGCAAACCAGTACAATTATCTCACATCTAATAAATTCGCAGAAATACAATTTTTTACAATAGTTCAATCTATCAACTGCGAATATTATAACAGATAATCATAAAATTCGAGAAATTGTTGAGGATTCTTCGGTGTGACGAATTTTAGAATACTTCATGTTTTCCTTTCTAAATTTTATTTAGTTTTAAGGAGGAATTTATTCAATATTTTTAAATCAAAGTTTTTAGCTATTTCAAGCACTATCTAAAACACATATTTAAATTGTAACAGCAAACAATAATACCAGCTGGGATGTGTATTTATTCAGAGATTTCTAGGCCATTTTGAAATATTGATATTTAGCTTTATGCAGTATACTCACAAATATTAATCTTTCAACAATTTGAACAGGTCGCATTATTCCTTTTTTAAGTTTCTTCAAAATGAATCAAGTATCTTGTTTATTACGAAAATTTGTTAGTTCGATGTTTTTTAAGACGAACGAAGCACCATCGAATACAACGGAAATATTAGTACATATGCGCATTCAAAGTAATTGTCAGTTCATTGTAAATGTCAAACTGTCTTAGGCGGAATGAAAAGATACAACAATCTCAAACTTAAACATTTTTATGCGGGGGTTGAAATAAAAAAATTACAATGCTTTGGTAATTCGGAGAACGCACAAAATCAGATACCCACAAACTGGACAAGTTTCGGTTGTTTATGAAAAACCCGCATAAATTTGAAAAATCGGACTGAAGATCCTACAAAATTCATAACAGTATTGTGGAAATCAGTATATATGAAACAGTTTTTCCGTTATCCGTTCTGAAAATTCGTTTTCGCAATATGCACAATTAATTAAAAGAAAATTATATATAGAATCATTTGACTAAACCATAACACATAGTTTAAAAATGCTTTTTTATTTGAATCCGCGTTTCTTTATTTCATCTGGAGTGCTTGATACTTCCTACATCTTCTTTAAAATAAGCTTTATATGAAAATTATATTCTTTAGAATAGCTTGTTGATAACATTGCGATTCCAAAACTTTTTGAATAAAGGCTTCAACATTGAAATCATAAGCCACATATTCGAAATTGCGTGTCAGACGAGTGTCTAAATACCTTATTTTCAAGTTTTCCGACCTCTTGCATCTAAAACTTATCTATTCTCAAAATCGTGGAACTCTGAATATCCTTATAGAAAACGCAAATATAAGGAAATCAATAAAAACTTAGAAAATTTGCTTTAAAAGTTGAATAAATACGCATAAAAAGAGACTTCAGCGTATTAGCAAATAGATGGTCATTTGTGTAATATAACAATCATTAACAGTTGATTGATTGATTTGTTTATTGGGGCTTTAACCAACTGGTCATTTGCCCGCTTTACAGTTTACAGTTAGCGTTCAAAGATAATTGTGAAAGAATATGTAATATATTAAAACATCATCGTTACATGCGTACATTAAAAACATATTAGCAGTTCAATGATATCACCAGAAGATATAATCTTGATATAAGTTTGCTTGCCTTGCTGATTGGGATATCACAAAAATAACACAGTGAGTAATAAATATCAACATGACATATAAATTTGATAGCTTTCTGTTATGTCGTTCTGATCGGGAAGCGTGTCGAATGACAGGTGTATTCAGGTACAAACGTTTCACTGGTATGGGTTACTAATTTTTAATCCACAAAGTCTCTCAGATGGTTTCAAAATTAATTTAGAGCCTTTATATATACAGTTTATTAATGTTCGTGTTATATTAATACCAGTTTTCATGCTATACTTTGAAAAATTAATGAAACTGGCTTAACATTGCCGCGGACTGACCTCATGAAATTTTCGTATAAATTTGGAGCTGGATATGTGAATAGTTCAACTCACGGTTTATTACACTTGAATAAATTCCATTTCATTTGCAGGTGTTTTGGTTGGAATTGGTTTTGAAATTAATTGGTTGGGTACCAATTGCGCACTAAAATGATGAAATATAGAACAACAGCGGTCAAGGTTTCGAACAAAATTTTTCACCAAGATACATTCGTACATTATTGTGGTATGAAAAATCCATGTTGAAAAAGACTAAGCTTGCTGCTTTCGAGCTTGCACAGGAAACTTCTTTATAAAATATAAATGGTTAAAAAAAATTATCGTGCTAAAAAACTAATTTGAATGCCATCCTAGCCACATTATAACATCACCCTAGCCATTTACATCACAAAATGGTGCTTATCTCGCTTCCAACATTACTTATGATACAACAGCTTAAGAATAAACTGTTTTACCTTGTCAAATATACCTTCTATTCTATATTGCACCGGTACGTCACTTTGGTAAACATTGGCGTCGACGTCACTTTGTTTTTCTCGTTTTAAATGGCCATTTTGCATAATTTTTTAAAGTCAATTACACTGAAAGACGTGGATTTTTGTGGAGAACTCATAAATATTAAAAAAATGAAATTTGACCAAAGTGACGCTTACGTCGCTTTTGCATACGAGGGCAGAGAGGAGTACTATAAGCTAACAACTTAACAATATTTTTTCATTTTATCCAATAATTTTTTCTCTCGTTTTCCTAAACTTTCAACGTTGAATGTATTCAACATAGTGATTTTAAAACGCAAACAATGTATTTGTATGAGTTATGGGAACGTTATGAAGAGGTTTTCATAGTAGTGACAACATAAAATCGTGTTTTGAATATTCTATAGCGACGTTCCCGTAACCCACCAATAGAACAGGGTTAAGGAGCACCAGTAAAACTATTATTCTATCGTGATAAAGATACGAAATATAGCTTAAAACAATTGGAAAACCGATCCAAGCCTTAAAGAGGCCGTTTCCGCTACGTCAAATCGAAATAAAACAACGGTTGTTTCAAAAACGGCAAAAGCCACTTTTAGGAGGCACTCAGTTCTGTAAATCTCACCATTCACTGTGCTTTTGGTCACTACGTGCACATGGCGGAATCAGGTCTGATGTCTTGACGACATCTTCAACGTGGCCGACAGCCGAATCCTCAATAGCATTTATCTAGATAGCCTCGGCAACATCTGTACTCTTGTAAATATTTGGATCGAATGGCACGATATCCGTTGCAAAAAAAACAGACTTGATTATATTGGGTGTCAATGCTAGATCAAGCGTTTTGCATATCAAACGAGTAAGATGACGTATCTCCCGGGCGCGTATGACGCAAATGAGAACGAGAATTAATTAATTAAATGAGGAATTCCACGAGAAACCGACCGACCGCCAAATATGACCATCGTCGATTCGAACGAAACTTTGCAGTTGTGCACGATTTATGAATCTCCATGATTTTCTCTGCCAATTGCAATATTTTGATACAAATGCGATTTGTCAAAAGGGCGTAAACGTTTCTACGTGCATTTTTTTCATTTTTTTTTGTTCAGTTACTATATTTTATACAGCAAAACTATCTGAGAACGAGTTACAGGAAATGAATACTTCTGCATGAAAAAAATACACACTGAAAAAATGTTGTATCGTTTTTCACAAAAACAAATATTCAACGAATTGTCAACAAAAATCTAAAGAGAAAAGAAATATTTTGAATGTGATTGCACCATGAAAAACCCGGCAGTAAATTTTTTTCCAGCTATAACTTTGGACATGTTTTAAAATCTCATACTAATTGACATACAAAACTGTAATTTTATTACAAAGCAATCGATTTACGCACTAAGCTATGCCCGTCCCCTTATGGGGCTTTTGAAAAATCTATTGTTGGTGATGAAGAAATGCGAGTAACGTATGAGAAGGTCGTAATAAAATAAAATAATTATGTTGTTAAAACAAAATTTAAAATATCTCGAGAACTACTACATTTCATAAAAAACATGTTGGGAGCATTTTGATTTGAAATTGCGTTTAGTATCATATTCAAAAGGAGAATTGTATTTTTGACTGCAAATAGTATGAATTATCAAAATATGTCAAAAGTTCTTAGGAAAACTTTTTTATTGAAAGCTCTTCTATGATCCAAACAAACCGTAAAAACTTCTTTTATATCTTAAAACAATGAACATTAGATTGTTGACAATTTAAACTTTTTAAAAATTGCATAATCACGAATTAATTGCTTCTATATATTCATTAATTCAATGTCGTAGTTTTTTTCGGTAGGTTTGGACCCCTCCTTCCCTTTCGTAGCATTTTGTCACAGAATTCAAATCTATTCCTTTTAAATAACGTAGCTACTACCAACCTCCCCGTGCAAAGTGGCCGGAGATTATAACAATATAAATATGTGTCACAATTCTTTCAAATGCATGTCCCTACAAAATATTTGACGGCTTTTATCAACATTACCAAATTGCTTTCTGACCTTACACTCCTCCTCGTTCCATTTCATCACAAATTTAGTATGCCCCTCCCCCCCTATCACCCTAAATGATACGTCATTTATGCATGGTCCCTTTCTGATCTAAATTATTAAAGGCAATTTGTTACTTTTGATTAATTGGTTATAGTTCACCTTTGCTCTAGCACATCCATTCAAAATCATAAAATTGGTATTTTCCAAGAAATTAGGGGTAGGACAGGATATTTCCGGAGTGTTGACGTAGACAATTATTTTGGGTACAAGTTTTCTACATAACGTTAAAAATCCTAACTAAAACATGCTACTTTTACTGGTCATTCGTTAAATTAAATTTTCGAATTACTGATCTAGTTAGCATCGGCAGAAATTTACCGAAAACTATGTAGAGGAGAGAGGGTAACAGTGGATCAGAAAGAAATATGAAACATTCGCAATAAAATCATACTGCACGATCAGAATCGTCTCATTCACTCATATTTCACTATTTCTGACGAATTTCGCGCCAACTCGAACAAATGTTGGCAGCACCCCCTCAGATTATTCTGTACATGAGAACTTTGTCACAAAAAGCCACTTTGCATACGTCTGTCTTTTGAAAAGGGTCAAACTTTTTTTAACAATTTTTTTCAAATAGCTAAAAATAACAAATCCTACAAAAAAATGTTGTAGGAGTGATTTTCACAAAATTAGTTAAATTTAAAAAAAATATTGAAAAAATTCTTTTTCGAAAAAATCGCTTTCAAAAAATTTAAGTCGATTTACAAAAAAACCACCTTTGATTTGGATGAAATTTTGTTCTAAGATAGGTAATTATGTTCCCTACCTACCGTCAAAAATTAAAGTTGGGCACTTTTAAGGAAAAAAAAGTTATTTGAAAAAAAAACTTTTCCGTGTCCAAACTGAATTTTTTTTCATCGTATTTTTACCGAAAACTGAACTAATGAAAGTCATAATCATCTCAGAATCCAATTTCCCAACTGATAGTTGCTTGATACCTGCAAAAAGTATCAGTAATGAATTTGGTATAGACTGGACTGGAACGAGGCCGAAGGGATTCGTTTAACGGATATCTGGTACCAGAATACTTAGCGCACGACCAGACAACATGTTTAATATCGCGATAACCGCCACCACAAGTGCAGAGACCGCTCTCCACGATCTCAATACGTCGGAGATGGGCCTTCTACGAATATTGATTGTACATGACCCGAGATATGACCCGAATGAAGTCATGATCCTCATGCATTCTCTTGGACCAAGGTTTTTTGATACCTTTGGAATTTTTAAACTTTCATCGCTCCACGAAATTTGCCAAATTTCGAGTTTCTTCTGAGAAGAAATATTTAGAAACTCGTTGAAGCTGCGTGATCTTTCATAAATATCACCTTCTAATGCCTAAATGTCCACGCTCTCATTATCATTCTAATCCAAGTGTCCACCTTCTCATTACTCGGAATGGAGCACTGCGAAAGAATTCAAACTAAGGTAATCTGCTATGATTTTTTAGAAAAAGTACTCGAAAACTTCCATGTTTTCCCCAAGAGATACAGAGCGCTTTTCATGCTCCATCAAATGGAGAGCCTTCTGTAACTGTATCGATGTGGGCATGGTCGTTGGTAGGTAAATATAAAACTATCAATTTTGTGGGGAGAATTTGGGCAGCACAGCCGCTTGTATGATTGCACTCAACACTATTGTCGTAATAATTAGCATAAAAGCGATGTATAGCTGTCATCATATGACGAACGTTCCGTGTATTCCAATCACATGATGAATCGAATACACAACGTAGGCCCTAGCCACCAAACAAAACATCTCTGATTATCTGTCCGTTAATCCGTTGACGGACCGGTGCCAATAATCGCGTTTTTCAGCTTTCATCAAGTTTTTCATTTGCATTTGTAGCGTCGTGTATATTGGGAAAAAAAATCAGGCGATCCGACGTTCAAAAGTCCCTTTCGCGTATAATTCTAAGCAATCTCTGCCCACCACAAAGATTGTTCACGGTGGTTCGCGTCGGGTACTTGTTTCGTCTGACCTCTCATCGTAGAGCAAAAGCATTGAGTAAAACCTGGGGGAAGATGTAGGGACTGAAACATATGGACACTTGGGGTTTTGATATACCATGTCGAAATTCCTGCGAGTTTCTAAGATTAGCGAGACCAGGAACCACTTACTTCGGTTTTATAACAGCACCCTTCAAAGGACACTCAGGGGTTCTTGAAGGAGCGAACCCTATACTTCGCAATCGCCTCTACGCCATCAATCTCTACTTCCCAGGCGGGTACATAGACAGGATACTTCTTCGTACACGGCCAAGTGGAATTTAGTTAAATCTCGCATATATCGATGATGTTAAATGGGTTATCTTTGCCCTCATTCAAGTTTGTTATGAATATATACCAAATTCGTTACTGATACTTTTATCAGGCACCTAGTAGTTCAGAAATTGGTTTCATTGGTTTAGTTTTCGATAAAAACACACTGAAAGAACGAATTCAGTTTGGACAAGGAATTTTTTTATTAATATAACTTTTTTCCTGCCCAAGTTGAATTTTTGACGGTAGGTAGGGAACATAATTACCTATCATAGAACAAAATTTCATCCAAATCAAAGATGGTTTTTTTTTGTAAATCGACATTAAATTTTTTAAAGCGATTTTTTCAATAATTTTTTTTCAAAAATTTAACTAATTTTATGAAAATCACTCCTTCAACATTTTTTTGTAGGATTTGTCTTTTTTAGACTATAGCCGTTTGAATTAAATTGGTATAAAAAAAGTTTGACCCTTTTCAAAAGACAGTCTAGATCATTTTTGGAAAACCAAATTATGCAAAGTGGCTTTTTGTGACAAAGTTCTCATGTATAGAAAGTTTCATTAAAATCTGAAAAAATAGTGCGATTTTGTAGGTTACAGCGCCCGAGAATGTTATCTTCTTTTTGGCGGACAAAACCCGAAGTTGATTGGTTGAGTGGTTCAAAAACGAGAATGACCGCAGGTTCAAAAATCTTGTTCCGAGAAACCCGCCATATTGGACACCTTACGCTCGAAAATTTGTATTTTATAGATGAAACCTTAATAAACATTTTGCAGAATAGCGTGCATGTCTAAGTCAATTTACTGCTCAAAAAAAAAAAATTAAACATTAGGTACTTTTTGTCACAATTATATAAGAGGACCCCCTTAATATTAAAACTATCTGAAAAACGATTACTTTATTGCAGGAACAATACTTCGACTGGAGCTCACAGATGCAGGGATACGTGCTAAGTTCTTTCTTCTATGGCTATATTCTCACCCCCTTCCTTGGCGGATTCATATCCAATCGATTCGGCGGAAACTATGTAAGATATTTCCTTTATTTTCAACTTATAGGTTTGTTTTGTAGGAAATAGTTTTAAGTACACGCAGATCACTGATGCGTATTATCGATACTAACACGTGTTAGCAAATACTTATTAGCAGAATTAGTAGCAAAAATAAACATCATCATGTAGCGAAAATCACATCCAATTAAATTGTTTCTTCCATTTCTTTATTTGTTTATTTCTTTGCAATCAGGTTTTCGGTGTAGGAATTGGAGCGACGGCCGTTTTAACACTTTTAACGCCTCTTGCAGCGAAGGCAGGTGTGGGAATGCTAATTGCCGTGCGCATTATCGAGGGTATCTTCGAAGGTGTCACCTTCCCCTGTATTCACGCCGTCTGGTCTAGGTGGGCTCCACCTGGTGAACGGTCCCGGATGGCGTCGATTGCGTTCGCTGGGAACTACGCCGGAACCGTGGTGTCGATGCCACTGAGTGGTGTATTTGCCAATGCTTTCGGATGGGAAAGCGTTTTCTACATTTTCGGCGCAGTTGGATGCGTTTGGGTCCTAGCGTGGACCTTCATGATAAGAACATCCCCCGATGTGGATCCTTGGATTAAGCCAAAGGAGAAGGAATTTATTCTTGCGAGTCTGGGCCGGACCGAAGGAGCTAAGGATAAGGTTAAGCATCCCTGGAAAGGAATTATTACATCGTTGGCTGTTTGGGCTTTGATAGCTTCGCATTTCTCCGAGAATTGGGGATTCTATACGCTGCTGACGCAGCTGCCAACCTTCTTGAAGGGTGAGTATTAGAATAATGCTGGCATTGGAAACTGAATCAAATTACCATTTTCCCCATCCACAGACACCATGCACTTTGAACTAGAGAAAACTGGATTTGTTTCTGCCATTCCCTACCTGGTCATGGGAATCTTATTATTTGTGGCCGGATACTTAGCCGATACTTGTCAGCTTAAAGGTTGGCTCACAACGACTCAGGTATTGTTCTGTCTTTGATCGATCTGCTCTTGAATTCATCTTATTTTAATGGCTATGTTCGAATTCAGGTCCGTCGGTACTTTAACTGCGGCGCGTTCCTAGGCCAGACAGTGTTCATGATCATTGGAGCTATGATCCTACAGCCGGGTCCCACGATCACGTGCATTACAATCGCCGTCGGATTGGGCGCTTTCGCCTGGTCTGGTTTCGCTGTCAACCATCTGGATCTTTCGCCGAAAAGCGCCGGCGTTATGATGGGTATCTCGAACACTTTTGCGACTGTGCCGGGTATTGTCAGTCCGATCATAACCGGACACATTACTTCGAACAAAACGGACGATGAGTGGCGGGTGGTGTTCTATATTGCTGCTGGCATATACCTGGTCGGATGTATCATCTACTGGTTCTGGGCCTCGGGAGAATTGCAACCGTGGTCGATTGAGGCACAGGAGAAGTTGGCCAAGGAAGCGAACGGCCGGATAAGCGGCGATGGTGGTTATGTTAATAAAATTAAAATTGAAGACGAAAAGTGATTGATGTGTCATATTTGATAGATGTGTAGGTTCGAAACTAACGTAATACGTTCATGTTTAATATGAATGTTCAGTATAGATGTCTTGATAAGTATTTAGTAAAATGTTATCCGTTCAAGTGTAGATTGATTAGTTTTTTGAAAGAAAATTCCTCGAAATGTTCAACGCAACATCTTATGCTAAGTTGTACGCAAGATAATATTTTGTTGGAGGGTTGCCTAAGAAAAGGCGCAATCAGCTTATTTGCTATAAAAAGCAATGCTACCAAAAAGTACAAACGAAATCAAACCCATGAAAGTAACACCCAGTTTTTCACACCACTTTGGGCGTTATACGGTATGTAAAATTTTATATTCAAGCGTGATTGTTGAAAACATCAACAACTAATCAAGTAAACAAACTGTGATTATTATTTATCTGCATTCTACTCCGCAAAGTACTTACTGACCTTCTTTCATTGCAATATTCCATTTCACCGTTGATAAAATTACACTCACACTTAACAACGAATAATTCACTGACAAACAACACATCTATGCAGTTTTGTCATATTGTATCAATTTTAACGAAACTCTCAGTTAGCGTCGACCCGACTATTGTTGACACTCGTCATTTTTCTTGCGAGTTTTGAAGTGTTTTTATTGGTTTTGCATATTTCAATTTAGGTTGTACTGTTGTCGCGTGCAAAATCGATTATTTGTTGATATCCGAAATGAGTTTCGGGTCAGATTTCTTGGAATTTCGAATGCTAATAGAAGCAGCTATGAAGCTCATGGATTCCATTGATTCCAACGGGTAGTTCTTGCCAGTGGAAGTGGAAACAGAAGTGAAAGGTAGTTATAAAACTTTTTTTATATTTTACCTACCATTATTGCATGTTGCAGTGCCGTATGAAAGGGATAATCAGAACATTACTCAATCGATTTTATTGGCATTTCAAACAATTCGTTAGTTATTCCAGAAAAAGTTGTGTTGAATAATGAAGCTATGTGTTCTTCTTTTGCGAATGTATTATTTAAAAGAGTTGTCACCGCCACGCCAATTCTGCTTAACTTATCAAAATATGAAACGTTCCTTGCTGGTTCTGATGAACCACTCGATTTGTCAACATTTGCATTGGATATGCGTGTCTCTAAAAAGGAAACATCGGTCGACATTGTTTCTAAGCCATGTTCGAGTTATCTAAAATGCGATATGCTCAAACGCATAATTCTGAAAAACGCAACAAGATAGTAAAGAGTCTGAAGTAAGTTGCATTTACGAGGCAGATGCATCTGATCGTCGAGATGCAGATTGGAATCCTGATGAATGTGATGGTAACCTTGATAAGCTTGATGGAGATTCAACCTGGCTTAATGACTTAACAATATATGAATACTTCGAAAAATAGCAGAATATCAGCGATAGTGATGATTCGGATGACGAAGTGGAAACGGACAGTTGCTAAACGTGCTAGAAGTTCAAACGAAATTTTCTCTTCTGTTAAACATAAACGCATAGAAACCGGCAACTATTCTTTTTGCTTTATTAATATTTATATTTATTACAATATAATGTAAATTCCAGAAGGATCACACCATATTAACGGCACTAAACATGATGCAGATTATAATGATAGTTGCACGGATGAGATTGCAAAGGAAACACTTCCAACCAACGAATCTAAAGGCCAAATAAAGCTGCTGAATATGGCGACGAAAGGAAAAAGGACTCGATTACATGAATTAGAACGGGATACCAAAACCTGCAAGACGGGAGAGATCCGCATGCAAAGGAAAATTACGTTGCGTTGGAAAAAGAGGAAGCCACTCGTGTTATGCTTTTGAAAAACCTCCTGAAATTACGATTATCCGGTCAAAGTCAGGTTTTGTTCAACCATATAATTGTTACTAAGGCCGCCTGTCCCCAAGTATTATATAATTTATAGCTATACTGGTAGTGGCAAGGGTGATTATTTATTGCATTTTTATAGATTATTAGTTCCAGGCGCTTTTATTTCCGTACATACAACTTACTGGGAGTTGGCAGCAAGATCAAAGTATGCAAGCCCATGTATATGGAAAACTTTCAAGTGCATGATCAGAAAACACGGTCCTTAGCGCGAAAGACAGTTGCTGGTGGTGGCATTGCTTGCGAGTTGCGACGATGGGAGAATAAACAACAAGTCACCTCAAACGGTGAGCGATGGGCAAAAGCAATATCCATAATATATCTCAAGTGATCTCAGGTGTGGCAAAAATGCATTTTCTGATACATCAGAAAAAATGTGAGCGGGGCCGGGGGATAACTTTTATTTTTATTTTATTTATTTCTTATCTTCGGTATACACCGTACAGACACTTTTAAAACTATATATTTCTTATTAATAACTCAAATCTATGCTTGGAAATGTTAAAATCCAACACTGAAGAAATTTCGTTAAATCTGCGGCAACATCTTTCCAGTGGATTATTTTGTCCATATGAAGTACGGTGTCTAGGAATCCACAACCGAGTGGGGTTACGAAGAATATGGGGAGGTGCATACAAATTAACGCCCGAGAGAAGATCTGGACTGTCGATATTACCTGACAGCAAGTCGAAAGCAAACACTCTGCAGAAAGATACAGCGAGTCGCCAGAGTCTGCAGACCGAGTAGCATACATCTATCGGCACAAGGATATAACACAACTGGATCATTCCATGGAAGTTTCCTGAGAGCGAATTGCGCAAAACATCTTTGTATACTTTTACTGCATACTCCAGAACACTTCTGATCAAGGTACAGTAGAGTGCTTTTAGTGCGTAGAAATCATCGAAGTCCGCCGTGTTCCGCTTTAGGAAGCCCAGCATTCCGAAGCCCTTAGCAGTTGTCGCGGTGATATGGTAGGAAAAGCTCAACTTCCTATCGAAGAGCACTCCCATGTCACGGATCGAGTCGACGCTTTCAATACAGATATCTTCTTGAAGCACTACGGCGTCAAGTGCCGAAGCGGTAGTTTCGGAAATTTTGAGATCATCCGCGTATAGCAATTTCCCAGACTTGATCCGACTACAGATATCGTTAACAAACGAAATAAAAATAAGCGGGCCCAGATGACTGCCTTGCGAGACACCTGTGGGTGTTCTGAATGTGCTTGAGCACGTGTTTTTATACTCACGAATGCCGAGCGATCGGAAAGATAAGACTGCAACCAGTTCGTCAGCCAGGTGGGAAATCCTAATCGCTTTTATTTCAGGATTGCGATGTTGTGCGGTACTTTGTTGAAAGCTTTTGAAAAATCGATATAAATTGCGTCCACCTGATGACGCTTCTCGACGGCGGGAAATAACTTAGAAGTGTAAGCTATCAGGTTAGAAGTTGTCGATCGTTTCGTGACAAACCCGTGTTGATACTCCGAGATAATATGGGATGCAGCTGCATACGTGCCGTTGTAGACCAGGTGGACGCTATCAACTCAGTGATAAAGACTGCCGAGATAGCGATCCAACGGAAAAGGCGAGGCATTCGATACTGTGCGTTAGTGACACTTGACGTGAAGAACGCATTCAACAGCGCAAGCTGGGATGCCATCGCGCTCTCGTTACACCGGCTTACCCTACCGGTGCGTCTGTACCGGATCCTGGAAAGCTACTTCCAGAACCGCGTACTGCTATACGAGACCGATGCCGGTCAAAAAAGGATTCCGATTACAGCCGGAGTCCCGCAGGACTCGATCCTAGGCCCGGTGCTATGGAACCTCATGTATGACGGGGTTCTGAGACTGTAGTTCCCTCCTGGGGTCAAGATAGTCGGCTTTGCCGACGACGCAACCTTAGAGGTCGCTCAACATAAGACATAAGGTAGAGGTATCATCAACAACCGCAAGTCGGCACAACATGCAGTTATCCATGTGGTAGAAGTCGTGATCACCTCACAGCGAAGTCTGAAGTCTCGGAGTCATTATACACGACAAGCTGACCTTCGGCAGCCACGTCGACTATACGTGCAAGAGAGCGTCGACTGCTGTTGCGCCACTATCGAGGATGATGTCCAACAGCTCAAAGGTGTGCGCCAGTAGCCGTAGGCTACTGGCAGGCGTTGCCGTATCTATCCTCAGGTACGGCGGCCCGTCATGGTCAAGAGCACTGAGGGTAACCAGTTACCTACAGAAACTGGAGAGCACCTACCGCGTGATGTGCCTCAGAGTGATATCTGCCTACCGCACGGTATCACACGATGCATCCGGCGTGGTAGCGAGCATGATGCCAGTCGGGCATGTCATCCGGGAAAATCAAGAGTGCTTTGAGCTACGTGGAAATAGAGGAGCCCACGAGCGCACCAGGGTGACCTCGGTCGCCAGATGGCAGCATGAGTGGGATAACTCCTCGAAAGGTAGGTGGCTTTTCTAGAACTTTGGAGAGACAGTTTAATAATGAGATACCAATTTTTGACGTTGTGAATATTTTCAGCTTCATGGATGGGAACGATTGCAGCTTTTTTCCAGAGCGATCAGCGAGAGAGCGATTGAAAATGAAGCACACTGGAAGAGACGGCATGTAGGCACAGCATTTTAAAAAATGGAGCGAGAGATGATCGCGGTCAGGCCCTTTCGACGAATCAACAGTTGTCAGAGCCTTCAAGACGTCAGCTCGACTTACAACGGGACGAGGGAGATTTATGTTGTACGATGGCAATGTTCCCAAATACTCTTCCGAAGGTACGGTATAGTCACTTCCAAACACTCCGCGAAAGAAATCAGCGCACAAATTTACGGCATCAGCTGGAGATTGCGCACTTGCGTTTCCAAGGAAAACGTCAGTGGGAGTATTATCGGATCGTTTTCTGCTACTAATGAATTTCCATAATGTTGCAGGGTGATTATGATTCAAATACTCACGAAAAGGGGAATTCCGGGCAGTTTCGTATTACAGTTCTGTCCGTCGAAGAGTAACTTTGTTTTTGTCTGATTTATGGTGAATTTGAAATCCATCCTCCTGTTGACTCGTTTCAGTGGAACCTTTTGGAGGAACATATCATATACTTAGCCATAAAACAGTGTGACTACTTTGTCAAGCTCATTACAACACATTAAGTCGGTCTAGTAGACAATGGCAATCAGTGCGGAGATTTCGTCAAAGTTGCAACGGTTAAAGTCGAGATCAAGGTTTTCAATCGAATGAAATTAATAATCTTCAGTGTTGGTACGTACATCTAGCCGCAGGACGGTTTGCCGAGGAGATCGACTTTGAGAATAGCAGTCGGAGGTTCAAGCAGCTTTGCGATATCCGTGTTGTTTACGAATGCAAAATCGAGGATCCTCCCGTTCACATTCGTCAGTGAAAAGACCGCATGCAACCATAGACTCCGTCACAGCTATTTCTTGTTCCGAAGAGGCATTAATAACATTTTAGATCGTTGTCGAGCGACCATTGTAGGCGTGGAAGATTATAGTCTCCTAGAACAAGAACAGTGTCGGTGCTGCCAGCACTGTCTAGAATTGTTTGAGCGGCATTAGCGTGCGTACAAATCCAGATCATTATTTGGCAATATATACAGATTGATTTGGGATGGCGATACGCACGGCGATTTGCTCCAAGCGTTCAATTCCTGACAAGCTTAGCTGCGAACCTGCGAGGTTGTTCTTTACCGTTATTTGGATGCCACCGCCTCGGCACAGATGACTGGTTGTTGAGTTGCGGTCGCAGCGGTATTTTACAAAGTTCGACAAGAGTTCAGCGTTTAATATGTCCTTGCACAACCAGGATTGCGTTAGCACAATGACGTCGTAATCGCTAGAAGAAAGCGCTTGAGGGAATTCTTGTGTTTTCGTTCTCATTCCTCTCGCGTTCTGGTAGTAAGCGGAAATAAACTGCTCAGAATGTGCAACAACTTCAGGAACAGGCAATACAGGAAGGAAAGCGCTTGAGGGAATTCTTGTGTTTTCGTTCTCATTCCTCTCGCGTTCTGGTAGTAAGCGGAAATAAACTGCTCAGAATGTGCAACAACTTCAGGAACAGGCAATACAGGAAGTAAAACAGGTTATGTAACTAGTGGGGAGGGGGCGAAGACTTCTCTTCAAACTCACGATAAGCAATGCCAACTGGCCATGTAGACGCCGTCATAGCCTTTTCTTTGAGATCCGTGGGCATGCCAACTTTGTAGGAGACAAAATTCAGCGTTCTAGGATCTCTGCCACGAGGGACCAACTTGACGACAGTGATGTTCGAATTTCCGAGTTTATCCGCAGCTAGCTTGGTGAAATTCCTGACAGGTACAACCAAAACTTTTTATCTTCACGATTCACAGCGATGGATGGTGTCAATGAACCGGCGGCATCAGTACCACGTAGCAGCTTAGAAGGATTGGGGCCTGTATCGTCGTTGTCTCTCTTTCTTTTAGCAGAATTAAAGGAAAATTGCCGTGGTCCAGGAACCGGCGTTTTTGGTATAGAGTCGATCAACGTTTTGAAGTTAGTCCGAATTTCCACATTTAATTCCTCCAATATGTCGTTGGGAATTGTATTTTTAAGCTCCTCGATCACCGTTTGGTTTGCGGTCTCAATGGACACTAATGTGTTACGAAAACGTGCTTTGTCCATGATATTTTTGCAGGTGTTACACACCCAAAATAAGCTAGACTTGGGGGTAAGCGGCATTTTATGATATGCGGTAGTATAAAGGTTACTAGTTGGAGTGCTCAGTAACAGATGGCGGCACTTACACCTCATAACCTGATGGCAGGTATATTTTTGGATACGAAATTCACGTAGGTACAAGATCGAAGGAGCGCAAAAAAGAATTGATCAAAACAAACACTCACAACTTCTCACCTTTCTCGTTCTGGCACACGGAGACCAGGAAGGCGTGCGACAACTGATAGATGTAGATGTTTCTGGCTTGGTGGTTCTTTCGGTTGGCAGAAATAAAACACAGCAGCGGCGAGTATATTTATTTCTACTGAGTGATGAACAATTATGTTGTGAAACAGCTATCGGTGTTTATTAAACTGATAGACGGTATGTGATATTTCTATAGGGGAACCCGGGGCTATTCCGACCTACTTAAGCAAATCGGCCTTTTAGGTGGATAGATGTGAAAAAGTTACCGGTCAAACCTTAGCTACATTTTGGTGCCATTAAAGGTTCATTTACACGACCCAATGGCAGCACTAGGCGACGATTTGCAAACCTCTAAGTTTTTCCATCCTTTTGCAATGTAGGGGTAATTCGGACCTCCCGGACGGGGCAATTCAGACCGTCATTTTGCTTTGATTTTTTTACAATGGAATTATGTTTACCTATGAATTAGTTACAAGAGACACTCCTTAAGAAGCAAAAAAATGCTTTACAAAAACTTAATCTGGTATGTCACAGCTGCCGATTGGCGGCCCAAGTATTTTCTTTGCTGCGTCGTGTGCAATGGTGTGCGCAGCCGCAAGCCGCTGAACGGTGGTTGACGGAATTGGGGGTCCGAATAGCCCCGTACGCTCATATAGCACAAAAGTGGTGAGCGTCTCGAAAATATCTTGTTTGTTTGTTTTCACCCAAACAAAAATCGTTCCATAAAATAGGAGTCTCAAGCTTTCCAAAACACTTACCTTTTATTTTTTCACTTTTATTTGTTGCTTTAAGTCGGTTTAGTTGACAGTGGCAATCAGTGCTGAGATTTCGTCAAAGTTGCAACGGTTAAAGTCGAAATCAAGGTCGTCAATCGAATGAAATGAATCATCTCCAGTGTTGGTACGTACATCTAGCTGCAAGACAAACGGTTTGCGGTAGAGATCGACTTTAAGAACAGCAGTCGGAGGTTCAAGCAGCTCTGCTATATCCGTGTTGTCTACGAATGCAATATCGAGGATCCTCCCGTTAACATTCGTCAGTGAAGAGATCTGGTATAGACCGCCTGCAACCATAGACTCCGTCACAGATATTTCCTGTTCCGAAGAGGCATTAATAGGTAGGTAACATTTTAGATCGTTGCCGCGCGACCATTGTAGGCGTGGAAGATTGTAGTCTCCCAGAACGAGAGCAGTGTCGGTGCTGCCAGCATTGTCTAGAATTGTTTGAACGGCATTAGCGTGCGCAAATCTGAATTACTATTTGGCCTTAGATAAACACAGCTAGTATATACAGATTTATTAGGGAGGGCGATACGCACGGCGATGTGCTCCGAACGTTCAGTTCCTGACAAGCTTAGCTGCGAACCTGCGAGGTTGTTCTTTACCGTTATTAGGACGCCATCGCCTCGGCACAGATGACTGGTTGTTGAGTTGCGGTCACAGCGTTATTTTACGTAGTTCGACGAGAGTTCAGCGTTTAATATGTCCTCGCGCAGCCAGGTTTCCGTTAGGACAATGACGTCGTAATCGCTAGATGGAATTCTTGTGTTTTCGTTCTCATTCCTCTCATGTTCTGGTAGTAAGCGGAAAGAGACTTGTCAGAATGTGCAACAACTTCGTGAACAGGCAATATAGGAAGTAAAATAGGCTATGCAACTATTGGGGAGGGGGCGAAGAGCAGTGGAGGTCTGGAGCGTTTCTGAGTCGGGCGCATTCGGTTTTCAAAAAACCTTTCTGGAATCCGACTTCTCTTTGAACTCACGATAGGCAAACCCAACTGGCCATGTAGACGCCGTCATAGCCTTATCTTTGAGATCCGTGGGCATGCCAACTTTGTAGGAGACAAAACTCAGCGTTCTAGGATCTCTGCCACGAGGGACCAACTTGACGACAGTGATGTCCGAATTTCCGAGTTTATCCGCCGCTAGCTTGGTGACACTTTCATCGGAAACATCGGGCGAAACTCCTGACAGACACAACCAAAACTTTTTAGCTTCACGATTCACAGCGATGGATGATATCAATGAACTGGCGGCATCAGTACCACGTAGCAGTTTAGAACGATTGGGGCCTGTATCGTCGTTGTCTCTCTTTCTTTTAGCAGAATTAAAGGAAAATTGCCGTGGTTCAGGAACCGGCGCTTTTGATACAGCGTCGATCAACGTTTTGAAGTTAGTCCGAATTTCCACATTCAATTCCTCCAATATGTCGTTGGGAATTTTATTTTTAAACTCCTCGATCACCGTTTGGATTGCGGACCCAATGGACACTAATGTGTTACGAAAACGTGCTTTGTCCATGATATTTTTGCAGGTGTTACACACCCAAAATAAGTTAGATTTGGGGGCAAGCGCCATTTCAGGGCCGGCAGAAAGCGTGGGTAGTATGGGTAGTACTACCCACTCGAAAATAACCGAGTGGGTAATTACCCACACGAAATTTTGAACCATTTTAAAAAATATAGATGTGCAACGCATGTATCTCGCACTACACACATTTGAAAACATCGATGTACCATAATTCCATTTGCATAAACGAACGTGACTTAATGTAAATGTAATGTAAGCGTGTGCATTGCGAAAAGGGAAAAAATCATTACTAATGGACCCCTCACCCTATGCTTTCTACCCACTCGGGCGTAAAGTGTTTCGCCGCCCCTGCGCCATTTTATGATATGCGGAAGTGTAAAGGTTACTAGTTGGAGTGCTCAGTAACAGATGGCGGCACTTACACCTCATAAGCTGATGGCAGGTATATTTTTGGATACGAAATTCACGTAGGTACAAGATCGAAGGAGCGCAAAAAAGAACTTCTCACCTTTCTCGTTCTGGCACACGGAGACCAGGAAGGCGTGCGACAACTGATAGATGTAGATGTTTATGGCTTGGTGGCTCTTTCGGTTGGCAGAAATAAAACACAGCAGCGGCGAGTATGTTTATTTCTACTGAGTGATGAACAATTATGTTGTGAAACAGCTATCGGTGCTTACTAAACTGATAGACGGTATGTGATATTTCTATAGGGGAACCCGAGGCTATTCGGGCCTACTTAAGCAAATCGCCCTTTTAGGTGGATAGATGTGAAAAAAGTTACCGGTCAAAACCTCAGCTACATTTTGGTGCCATAAAAGGTTCATTTACACCACTCAATGGCAGCGCTAGGCGACGATTTGCAAACCTCTAAGTTTTTCCATCCTTTTAGGGGTAATGTAGGGGTAATTCGGGCTTCCCTACGGGGAAATTCAGACCGTCATTTTTCTTTAATTTTTTACAATGGTATTATGTTTACCTATGAATTAGTTACAAGAGACACTCCTTAAGAAGCAAAAAAATGCTTTATAAAAACTTAATCTGGTATGTCACAGCTGCCGATTGGCGACCCAAGTATTTTCTTTGCTGTGTCGTGTGCAATGGTGTGCGCAGCCGCAAGCCGCTGAACGGTGGTTGACGGAATTGGGGGTCCGAATAGCCCCGTACGCTCGTATAGCACAATAGTGGTGAGCGTCTCGAAAATATCTCTGTTTTCACCCAAACAAAAATCATTCCATAAAATAGGAGTCTCAAGCTTTCCAAAACACTTATATTTTTTCACTTTTATTTGTTGCTTTAATCCCGGTTTTTTCATTATAATGATTTTTGTTTTGAGAATGGCAAAACAACGAAATACCTTGCATCTCCTTTCTACAAAGAACAAAGAATCAACTTCAGCTCTCAAAATGAATGGTTCAGAATAGCTGTTCCACGAATATATACGATAGTCAGAAAGTCTTAATAGCTCCGGGTTCCCCTATACTGCGAGTAGAAGCAATGGTTGCGGAGTGGTAAGGTGGCGAGGCGGCGGTGCAGCGGTAATATGGCGATTGCGGCAAATCAGCAAACTGCCTCAGCTTGTCCAGATTACTATTAGATGTTGTGGTCCTGCCTGGCGTGCGAATAAAATACTCTCTTTCGGTAAGCGAACACGGTGATTGGCTAACAAGTCCGGACGGTCCTGCACGTGGAATTTCGCGTGAAACTTAACGCGGAATTAACGCAAAGTTTCACTAAGGAAATCAAATTGTGTTCAACATCAACGACTAACTTTGGAATACTACGTCATTTTCCTTTCACCAAATTTCAATTATTCGGAACCACCCTTATCAAATCGTAACTAAAAACTACCCTAAGTAATTAAATAGTAAATTCACATACAAAGTATCTGCACTATAAATTGAACGGCAATTGAAAAACATATCGATTTTACGCCTTAATCGCCTTCCAATCGAACATGTAAATTAGAACAAAAAAAAAAATCTTCAAAATGAAAAGCTTTAACGTGGAAACTTTTTTTAAACCATTCAGTATGATTTCAACCGTTTGTATGTTAATGCGTTGCGTTGCGTTGCGAAGCACGGTGCTATTCGTAGATTCCATACTAACGATTATCATGTTGCCTATAGGTAGTTCAACTCATCTTGCTTGTAAGATAAATGATCGGGAATGAACTTTATCTCTTTCGAGTTAAGTAAACCAATAACATGAGAATCGTTACTGCCGGCCACTACCATCTTCACCGATACTTAGGATAGGGTAGGAAATGTTGATGTAAGACCTATTTAAGGAAGGCCACCGACTCAGCGACGCTTCCATAGGTATTACGGAGTTGGATTAAAGGACTGGTATAGGTCTAGGATTCGCCACAAGCAGGCAATGGTCGCATTAATATATTCGAAATTAATATATTTTTATGCGGTGGGATGGTTAGTCTCGGAGTGCACGTATACTCAGAGGAAAGAGATATTTAGCTATGTTTTTCTTGTGTTTAAACTCTGAATGGCCGGCCATCGAGAGTGGTAGTCCCTAAACTGCTGCAATTTGAACTCCAAAACAGCCGGCCGTTGAAGTATTGCTACAACTCTAAGCTAGTCTGATTTTTTTCGAAATTATCTAGTGTTAATTGTGAAGTGAAGTAACAAAGTGAAATTAGGGCTTGAAGAGCTGGTCAACGGGTTTTGGAACCTTCTCTGGAGTTTTAAGTGAAGAAGCTGCACCACGTATGTGTTTTGTGAATCAGTGCTAATCAATGTATGGGGATGCCTATCAGTTTTGGTGTGATTGCACGGGTGTGGAGAATTACTACTCCCGAGGATTCTTGGTAACGCTTTGTCATTGGCGTTTGTCGGAGGGAAAAAGATGGGCTATCGACGGACGATCAACTCGCGGAACTGTTCGGATCTGGAAACACCAGTGAGCAATGTAGTTCGTCAGCAGTAATGGTGATTGAAAAATCTTTCGAGAGCGGTCGAACGATCTTTGACACGCAGGAGACGAGATATGACCGAAGCGTCGATATGTCATGCGGCGGCGGCATGCTAATGATAGAAGCGATTTTGTCCGGATCCGGTCTAATGCCGTTGCCATCAAGTACTTGTCCTATGTATTTCATCTGTTGCCTTCCAAAGTTGCAATTTTCGATGCTAACAGTAAACCCGTGCTCTCTCAGACGTTCTAGTACAAGATAAATATTTCGCTTGTGATCTTCTTCTGACCGACCACCTACGTGGATGTCATCCAAGTAACCAACTGTGCAGTCGATACCAGCTAGCATTGTACCCATCAACTGTTGAAATGAACCCGGGGCTGGTTTTATTGCCTGGTGACAACCGGGTAAACTGGAATAAACCTTTGTGGGTGTTGATGGTGAGGAGTGGTTGGATAGCCTCATCGACAACAACCTGCAGATAGGCATCGGACAAATCAATGTGGCTGAATATTCGATAATTGGCCATTTTGGCGAATATAACCTCTGGTAACGGTAACGGATATTGAGTTGGTTCGAGACCGTTGTTGTGACCTGTTGAAAAATCGGCCCAGATTCGAACAGATCCATTCGGCTTCCGAACAACGACGATAGGGGCAGCCCAATCTGCAAAATCAACATGCTTTATGATGCTCAAACTTTGAAGATGGCTGAGTTCATCCTCCACTACGCTTTTGATGCTGTATGCAACCGGTCGCTTTGGCCTAAACACCAGCACCAGCTGAACCACAGTCTTCGGTGTAAACACCTCGGGGAAACGTACTTGAAGTGGTGCTACGTTTTGTGGCTGCTGGCTCCTGATTTGATTGCAGAACGGAATGATCGGGTGGTTACACAGTTCGAACAAATCCAACCAGTCAATGTCTAAAATGTACAGATTGACATTAGGATTAGCTACGAAACACTTACACTGTAGCTCAGAAGATAGTTTTAGAGGTTCTCCTGACGATGCTTTGACATTGCACTCCGCTGTTTTCGGTTTTGAGTCGGCCAAGCTTGATCCTCGATTGATGTGAAATGAAGGAAATGTCTGACCCTGTGTCCAAGGTTACTGTTTTTGCTGTTGTTTCTCGCTTTTTCCTCTTCTGCTCTCTGATGGTCGTGGTGCTCGTAAAGCCTTTTCTAGTCTAGTCTATACATACAAAACCAATACATGTAGGGATCTTGGAAAATTGCAGATGCTCGCCTGCAATGTTTCTTGTCAATATTAATGATTATGGTGCATATACTATGTGACACAATTATTAAAGCGGCCAGGCCAACTGTGCAGCGTACAGAATGAAGATGATTCAAAAATATACGGCAATTTAATTATTCATTTAATGAAGAATTTATTCAACGAACCATTTTGAACCTTGAATAAGGAAGAAACGTGGACAACCGTACCGACCGTTTCAATTTGATGGGGATTTAATAAATCGTTGGTAGTGACTTGGTTAAGAGGGTCAATATCACTCCTTTGGTTCCTGGGATGGGACAGAGGTATTTAGCCCTGCCCTGGCTCATTAGCATAGGTTATAGCGCCTTTACTCGCTTGGTGTCGTGGTGCTCATAGAGCCTTTTGAAGGAAAACACGAGCAGTACCCTTCCTTGTGTCCATGCTTGCCACATTCATAGCACCTGTGATCCCGAAACCGGCAGTCCTTGTTGTAATGTATACCCCCGCACGACCAGCAGGGTGTCCTGGGCTGTTCTCGATTGGTGCTACTGCTTCCCGAAAATTGACTTTGATGTTTGGGCTGGATGTGTTTGTGTGCGACTATGTTCACTGCAGACGATAGATTTTTAAGTCCTGTTTTAGGTTAACCAAATTGTTGCACTGTTCTACCACTTGCTGGAGTGTCAATTCTGCCGCTTCATTGAGCTTGTTGATAAGGTCGATTTGAGACCACAGACATAAATCAGGCACTTGAACTGTTCTTCTATCAATTCTGACAGCTTAAAATCGACGCAAGCTTTATTGACTTTACATAAATAAGCAAGTTAACCCATTATATCCCAGGGGTTTTGAAAAGTGAGCCAAATGCAGTGATATCTTCAATTCCATTAAAAAATGTATCAAAGATTATGGGAAAAATAAAATCGCCGCTTAAAATGGTTTTGAAAATGAAAATATTTCGTGCAAAAAATTTCGTACGATTACATAAAAACAAGTTGTTTCACATATTTCTTCGGATTTTCTGATAGACAACACTTCTTTTATACCTGTGGGAACGTTTTGTCACACAATGGAATTATTAGAACGAATTCCAACAATAAATTCTAACTAAATGTATTGCTTACTTTTCAGCTGCCATTTGCCCGTACTATGAACGGTTCAAAAATGTAAATAAAATTACAAAAAATGGCAGCAGTCTTTTTTAACAATGAAATATGAGGTGTAAAGATCCCGTTAGTGCAATAATAAAGCAGTTAGATGCCAAAATTCTACAGTAAATACTCGTTAAACGATGGATAGTTCTGCGTATGAAATCTCATACGCTAGGATATAATGGGTTAATCATCACTGTCCTCTTTGATTGTTTGGAGACAGTTGTACCATCTGCGAAAAACAGACACCGTAACACCGAACAGACTTTAATTTTTCGACGGTTTCTTTAAACGAAAATTCTCGAGAAAGCATTGGCAAAATGAAGCTATTATAGCGCTCGTGATCCGGTGGCCTCAGTTTTCTCAGTAGAAGTCTCGATTTCAACCGTTTGTATGTTAATCCCCATTAAGTATGATTCTCACGTTAAAAAGTCTCCCTCTCTCCCCATCCCCATTTGAGTAAAGAACCTATTAGAGTGAATACCGAATTAGCCAAGACTATTGATGACATTTGGTCCTTGGACTGCATACGACTGGGTGGGTGTCCAAAAGTTTTGGACGCTAGCTATTCTCAGGGTTACTCCCTCCCTACTTATTATGAAAATGCACGGTAAATAAACTACCAATAAAAGAAGAATTTTTACAATACAAAATCTTTGTTTCTCACAAAAAATGTGATTTATCCACCAGTTATTCAAATGTTCAAATCCATTTTTATTTAATCGTTATATAATCTAATGGGCTGCAGTTTTTTTCCCTTTAGATTGCCAAACATTTGTTTGGTATCAGTCGAAATGCACAGTTGTAAACCATATTCTCAACACCAATCTCTGTCAGAGATTCTCGTATCCTACAGGCAGGGAAAAAATGGTCAAGTTCAAGAAAATCAACAAATCACGAAAAAAATAGATCGTCAGTCACTGCCATAGTTGTTGACTTGTTTGTTTTGCTGCTGTTTCGTAACGATTTTTTTTTCTTGGCACACTTTCACAACCAATTATTTCACGAAAACAAATTCACCAATCTGCCGACCAGCTGGTACCTTTCCGGCCCAGCTGAACACGAAATTTTTCTCTGTCAGCAGAGTCAAGGCAACTTGCCACGTTTTGCATCGGATACCAAACGTTAGGGGGAAGAAAATCTGATCTTTGAACAAACGCAAATAATTTTGGCGAATTTACGTGCTAATTTCCACATCGAATTGATCCGTCTGTTCGGACGTGAGAATGTTTGATTGACCTTGAACTCAAGTGGTTCTTTTCGGGCAATGTGTCATGCACGTATGTACCTACATTTGATGGTCAGGTTCATTCTCCCCGACCGGGTGAACTCTCTGACCGGGCAGTAACCAAGGATATGCAACACAAATAAACTACATAAACTTAATTAATTGCCCAGTGGCTATTCTGTGCGACGAGCGTGTGTTTATGCTCGGCCTTGAGTCAATTGTGTGCAGATGCTTAGAATAGCCGATAGACTTCCTTCATGTTTACTTTCTCGAGCCAAGAGTATCAATGAGAGCGTCCTACAACCTTGCAGAGAGATTGAACATTCAGTTTCCCGAATACTTGCTTTAGCATGACAATACTTGATAGATAGGAAAAGCTAATCAATCCAATTCAACATATTGTTCATTATTATGAAGCTATTGTTTTTAGCAGCCTCGAAACGAGGGTTGATGAACAAAGACTGAATTTACTATAACTTTTTGCTATTATTTTTAGATTCGGAACTGAATCGCCCAACTAGTCAGATTATTAGGTTTTGAATCATTTCATTCTCACTTCATTTTTCCATACGATTCACGGGTGTCAAGATATTTGCATATTTAGACTGTCCGGCTCTTATGCCGTATATTGTTGTGCATGCCCGTTGCTGGAGTGAACGTGCTGGGTCTCGGTTTAAATTGTGTCGAAGAGGCTGGCATCCTTTATGAAGTTTAGGAAAATTTTCTCCCTAACTGGATCGTACGTCGTGAATTGAAGGTGAGATGTCGTGCCTTATCCGGAGGTACAGGAGCTCCAAGCAGTGGGAGAGATGTTCCACTGCTTTTAGGGTCCCGCATGTGATACAGGTGGGGCTGGTACGTTGGATAATGTATGCGCGTGCGAAATTGTAGTAGCCGGTCTTCCCATTTGATGGGAAGTCCCACAATTTTCTTCAGGCGTCTCCGGTACGCCCGCCAATGACCAATGAAGATGTTGTTGAGGATATCTGCGAAATGCCGGATGATGTCCTCGGCTGGCACTTCCTTGGTGAGGGTTCTTCTGGCTCTGCGACCGTACTGTATCTAAACTGTATATATATGTGTCTTCGGCAATGTTGTTCTGGTGACCAAAACCTACGAGATGGTATGCGAAATAGTAAGATAATCTGCCATTAAGTGGCGCTAGTGTACATGCCATTTTTGGTCTACTGTATCTCGAATTCCTGATTTGTTAGCAGGACGGTGTCTTCGATATAGTTTTACAAGAGATAAAAACCTACAAAGTGATACACTGAATACCTTAGGATTCTGCAACTTGGTAGCGCTAGTGAACATGCATATTCATGATTTCTGAGTTTTACGACTTTCAAATCTTAATTTCTCTGCGTACATATCCAAAATCATGAATGAAAAATTTAGTTTAGTTGAGTAAGAGGAACGTCATCTGACAATTTAGAGAACCTATTTTCGGAATATGATCAATTTATTATTTATTCACCATTTTCGGTTTTGGTTCGAAGAAAAAAGAGAACAACAACCCTCCAAAAAGGCAGCAAACTAAGATATAATAGGTAGAAAAAATAGATGCTCAAGTTAACTAGCGCCTCCTAGTGGAAGAATCCCATACTATTCGATATACCACCTCAATGTTTTTGATCCCGTGAGCAACTTTGCCGAATACACTGACTCGCTAAAAAGTCAGGAAATTGAGATACATTAGGTTAAAAAATTGACATGCTCACTAGCGCTACCTAATGGTAGTTTTCTGAAGGAGCCGTTATAGCACCTTATAGGTTTTGATTTGCTTAGAAACTTCGTCGAATATACTGACTTTTACAGTTTCTGCTGCTCAGTTCCGCCACTTCTCGCAACTCGAAACCAAAAGAAAACAAAGTGCATTTGACAAGTAGTGAGAGCAGACTTGCCTGAACTTCGATCGAAATGAATTCATTTCCCATGGTTGTCAGAATCACATTTTGTACACTGTATTCAACATATGTCGTAGTATACATGGGGGTGTGGGAATTATTGCCTTTCTCATATAAAGAAAGGCTATGCAAACACTCCCAAAAACGATTTTTCAACCGAGGCCCAGAGGGCCGAGTGTCATATCTCATTCGATTTAATTCGTCGAGATCGCAAAATGTCTGTGTGTGTATGTATGTGTGTATGTATGTGTGTGTCAAATAAATTCACTAAATTTACTCAAAGATGGCTGAACCGATTTGCACAAACTCAGTTTCAAATTAACGGTATAACGCTTCCATAAAACGCTATTGAATTTTTAGTTGATCGGATTTCCGGTTCCGGAGTTACGGGTTGAAGAGCGTGGTCACACTGAAAATTCCCATATAAACTGGTAACCCTATGATTTCCGAATGATGTAATATATATTCAAATACGTTCAACATTGCTTGGATTTGCGGGTCTAGATCACTAATGACCAATTAAAGTAATTTTGACCACATTGGTCACCTATGACGGATCTTGATGCCCACTGGGAACTCATCAAGTTCCCGAGCTAATGTCACACCTATTTTCCAGCAAACCCTTAACCGATGTTTACAAGCGCTGATTTCAAATGAAATATATAATACTCCCATTGACTGCTATTAAATTTAATTCATTTCTGACTTTTGGTTCCGGAGTTACAGGTTGGTTATTGCGGTCTCAAAGGAATTTCTCATATAAACCGGTACAATCGTTATACCTCATAGATTTAAAATCTATTGAAATGAACATCAAATTACTTCGATTCGCAGGCCTAGATTACTGATGGCGAAGCTAAAATTATTGGAATGTATTGTACACTATCGATAATTTCGGAAGTCCCGGGGTTCCGGGCAAATTCCAGATCTAAAGCCACTTCGGTGACGACTGATCCAAATTTCACTAACCTAGTCTCAAATGGAAGGTATAATTTTTTGTTTGTTTCAAGTGTGTCAGTACCGACATGTTGCTTATCAGGTTCGTGACAGTCGTGCACTTATATATGCTCATCAAGTGTAATAATAATGAAATAGACATTTCCACAATGTTATTGAACATAACCAGCCATTAAAGCATAGTTTGGATAAATGAGAAAGGCACAATTGCATCACTACACAGTGGTCAAAATGAGCAATTTTATGCCTTTAATTATTTTGCGGCTAAACCATAAGGTTTTGAGTTTTGGTGACTTAGGACAAGTTTTTGGAGTTATTAAGACAGATTTTCAGAAGTAGAAGACCATGTTCCAAAATGAAATGTAAAGACATTTTTGAAATGTAACTTTTTACTGAAAGGAGATACAGTTTGAGTCTTCAACAAAGTTGCAGACAATGTTATTTTAGTAATTTAAGTGAAGATACTAACTCTCTATCTACAGCCGTTTCGTTGTTATGAAAAATTTTCCAATGAACCCCATAAAAATCAGTTTATTTAAAATAACTTTTGTCGTATTCATTTCTCTAGAACAATGTTCTCTGCAATGTTTTAGATACTGTAAAATGCCACAACTTTGTTGAACATTTTAAGACGCTATGATGCTTATATAAAGAGTTAGAGATGTTTCTTTGATTAAAATGTCATATTTCTTAGCCAGTTTTCTAAAAAAGTTGCAAAAATATGCAAATGAAATAATGTTATCTTGAAAGTACTAACAATCTACTACAAAATCCTAAAGGAGTGGTTATTATCTGTTAGTATCTAAGAATGTTATAAAAGAATGAAACAGCGAGCTTTTGAGTTTTTTCTTCAGCGCTATCTGGCTTCATTATATTCACCCATTTTTAATGTACTGTATTCAAAATTATTTCAGTTATTAGAATCACTTAACGAGTTATTGTAAAAGTAATACCATAATTTAACAAAAATCTCTCGTAGTTCCATTGGAAATTGTGTGAAGAAGTACTGTACAAAATTTTGAAATAATTGGTCCAGTAGATTCTGAGTTATGATGCACACCTATTTCCTTAAAGTCTCCTCCACAGATTCACTCTCAATTATTTTCAATATTTTGCCACGAAAATTAGAGAAATTAAGTTCAAATGTTGCATTATTATATGGAAATTGACTAACGCTTTTGTGTATCATCAAAATCTATTAAAAGCAATTTTCACCGAATGAACCTAATCTTGTCCTCCCCTCGTCGGTATTTACATGAATATTTGCCTGGTATATTGTAAACCCTGTGTAATTGCAAAATTGAAATAAAGCAACTACGATATTCATTGTTCACCGGATGCTTCTATTCTATTTCTATATATTGCTGACAATAAATTTTATGTTAGGCATTCCAGTATGCTTTCAGTATTTCAAGCTTTTTCGTGTAGCCGAGTATTAGCGATTTTGTTTGTCGTCGAAATTGATAAACGTAAGTTGTTGCAGTTTTCGAGTAAAACCGAGGACGATCCAAATAAAAATTTACATAACAACGCAGACAGCAGTCCATCGAAAGAGTATAAGATAACTAGATCATCAAGATTCTATTGTAGACCTTTGCTACTTTCCCATTATTTAAGATTGAATAGAATATAAACGCCATTAGAACTCAAATACTCGCCGTTTCATTTGTACGCAATTCTCGGATATCAACGGATACCAACCATTCCTTCGTGACTTTGCAGTAGATTGATAGTACTTTCAAGATAATATAATATCACCAGCATGTTTTTGCAACTTTTTTAGAAAACTGGCTAAGAAATATGACATTTTAATCAAAGAAACATCTCTAACTCTTTATATAAGCATCGTAGCGTCTTAAAATGTTCAACAAAGTTGTGGCATTTTACAGTATCTAAAACATTGCAGAGAACATTGTTGTAGAGAAATGAATACGACAAAAGTTATTTCCAAAAAACGAATTATTAAAAGATGCTAACGAAAACTTCTCATAACAACGAATCGGCTGTAGAGAGAGAATTAGTATCTTCTGTTTAATTACTTAAAATAACATTCTCGACAACTTTGCTGAAGACTCAAACCGCCTATCTCCTTTCAGTAATAAGTTATATTTCAGAAATTCCTTTACACTTCATTTTGGAACATGACCGTCTACTTCAAAAAATCCGCCTTAATAACTGAAATCACCAAAACTCAAAACCCTATAGTTTAGCCACAAAATAATTAAAGGCATGAATTTGCTCATTTTGACCACTGCACACTAGGTGGATTAAAACAGGTTTTTTTTTAAATTTTACTTACTGTTTGTATTTATGAAACGACAGAAAAACGAAAAATTCCATCAGACTGTTGACATAGATTACATTGGAATGCTAAGAAGGATTCTATCAGAATCTTGAAAAATATTTAAATATATTCCTGGGAATGATTTTATTAGAATTCCTTACAGGATTCCGACAGAATCTGGAGAAGTATATTATCAGTATTATAAAAGGGTACATACTAGAAACAAACTTTAGGGTGACCGAACCTAATCAAATTTCTCTGATCAGAGGAAACTTTCAAAAGGAGTTAAAGCTTCACGTTATTCATGAGCCATCGACCCGTCGTCGAACTTGCAATCCATTCGTTTGTTCGGTTAAGGTTCGATTGAGTGATAGCAAAGTAGCACAGCATGGTAATTTTTGGATAAGTAAAACATAGTAACATAACATTGTATCGGTTCATTCAAACAAATAGTAGTGAGCCACATTGCGAGATGAATCTTTTGCAAAATATATCGCTAATCTCTCTTATATCGTTGCTGTTGTGCTATCTTATGACAAGCGCCATTTAGCACATTTCGATAAAAACGATTTTTAAAGTATGAGATTGAATATCTTGAAACTTATAAATGGAACAAACAATTCAAAGAAGACAATTGACGCTTCTATCTATTCTATATTAATCTCTCAAATATACGAAGATCCGTTGACTATGTTGCGAGTTTTTACTATAGGGGAAGATGGGGTAAAACGCACCCCCGGGGCAAAATGCACCCCTTGCTTATATCGAAAACTACTGAAAATTTATAGAAAAAGGTAACACCAGTCGGAAGTCCGCCAAAGTAAACATACTTTGTCAAAGTTTGATAACCGTACATCAATAGCAGCTCTAGAAATAAACAAAAGACAATAACGTGCTCTTCTCATGTCATTATCGTGGCTCGTGCAACAAGGATTTTCAGCTCTTATAAATGCAATTTGTACTATGATATCAGTGCATTCCAGTTCTATTTATGCCGTTGTTTATTATTCTGTCGCACTATATATGAAAAATCTACTAAAAAAAATCACTTTTTGCTAAATTTATATCTCTGCTCCATCGGGGGCAAAATGCCCTCTTCTTTGATTCGGCTGATTTTTTAATCGAAAACAGAAAAATTGTTCTGAAAACCTACTAATTGCATAACCTAAGGCTATTTAATGGCACACTTTTGTGAAATCTCGTTAGAAAACAAAACTACTTGCTTGTTCACCGAGCATTCTGCCACGTTGTTGCGGTGCATTCTGCCCTGTTGTTGTGGTGCACTTTACCCCCGAACAGGTGCGTTTTGCCCCGCTTATTTTTCGAAAGGCAAATTTGAATGATTTTGAATAATCGAATATTTTTCATGTTCTTGATTAGTTTTCAAAGTGTTATGATTGTGATTACAGAGGAAAATGTTGGCAAAACGATATCATTAATTAAATTCTCCCGATTTATGTTCTATAGCTGAGTTATGAACATATTTCCTTAGGGGGTGCGTTTTACCCCATCTTCCCCTAAATGTAAACAAAAGTCGCACTCACACGTGTCATAGGTGTGTATTGATGACAAAATTTGTATGGCGTGTCATAATCGTGCATGGAAAATTTTCCATAGAAAAAATATCATGAATTCGATCGAGAACCGATAAATGTGCCTAAATAACAAATGTACACGAACGGAGATTCGAATAATATCTTAAAGAGGAGTGAAAATACTTCATAATAAATATAAAAACTCATTTATAAATGTTTCACACTTCATGAATAAAAATCAATAAAAATCAAAACGGTGAATCCGACTTTCAACTGTAAAAAAACCGCCAGGCGAGTTACGCCTCTGCATTTCTAAGGTAGTGTAAACGGGCGAAATTGACAGCATCATTGTTTACAAGGTTCGTAAACAGAATCGCCCTAAACAAAAACCAAATGCTTGTTACGCTCCGGGGGAATAACAAATTTTCCCTCGGGCGAGCAACCACATTTGATATTGTTTTCTGGCGACACTGCAGAGCGAAATTGAGAGTCGTCAAAACAAGAGGGCGACACGAAAATGGCTTAACCCTTAAAGGCGCAAAACAATTTTTTTCAAATTTTCTGAAAATTGTCTCACAGTTTTAATACGTCACTATGATAATTTTGAGATGGTTTTCTTAATGTTGTTTTAAAACAACATTGCGCATTTAGGGGTTAATCAACATTTCATAACAACACTCGGCGAAATATTTTTTTCCTTCAATTTTATCAATGAAAACGTTATTATATAAAACATTTTAGTTATGCTTCCGAAAACTGGTATTGTTTTAAAGTGTTTCAACACATTTGAAAGCGCAGTATGCAAACACTGTTAAAATACGATTTAATTTTCTGAAGCGAATTTTCAAAGCTATTTTTCTCGATTCGATATCATTGCGACTTCTTTGGTCGATTCATGATCGAATTATTAATTTTTATGCATATCTTTGGCTTCATTTGGTCTATAAACAATCGATGAGATGCATTTTGAAGGAAATGAGTCAGGGAATCTAGAAAAAATAGGTATTTTTGGTTACAGTGTTGCCAAATATGCTATATTTCCAGTTAAAAACTTAAACTGCATTTTTCTCACAATTCATGCATTTTTGTTTTGAAAATGATTATGCCATCGTGTTCCTTAGATGGTTTCACACATAAAAACATCTTATACATGAAGATAACTTGAGCCAATCCTACGACACAGTCATTTGAAGCAAAAACTTAAAAATTTCTCAGCACGTTTTTCGCTATATCTCAGTAACCAAGTAGAATGTCAAAATTCTGAAAACGCCACTTTGCAGAGATTTTTTAAGCAAGTAATGTGGCAACAGTGACGGATATGACTACGGTAAAGAATATGTTTTCGTCCTGTTTGTATTATAGCCCTACTTATTTGAAGCCGTTAGTGTGAGTAGCGTCTGTCATCTTTGTTCAACACATTAGCTCAAATGGCAGTGCGACAAATGGGGCATACGATTAGATTTTTTGTTGCACTCAAACAGAAGTATTTAATTATTCTCAAAATAGTTTTGTTATTAAATTTATTCTTAAGAACGCAGCAAAGATGCTGATGCCATATTATACGCATTTAATCGATTGTAGGCCGCGTAATTAATAAACTGGTGCTGCACTTGTCCTAAAAGGGACAAAATTACTTGTTTACCCTACCATGAAGCCGAACATTTGAATAACTAGTATGTAATGGCGTATCTAGTAATAAACCTAACAGTGCGTTGTATCGCTAGGACGCACGCGCGGTGAAAGTGAAAATAATAATCAAAACATGTTTTGGTTGCTCGTGATCGACGAATTCCGCTCGATGCGAAAATGTGGCAGGCGGAAAATGTTACGATAAACAACCAACGCATCCACGGACAACAGCCAACGGAGATCAGTTGGTGGCATAATAAACATACGACTTTTGGTAGAGCAGCTACGGTAATGACGATCGTTTTCTATAATGTTGGTACGTGGCGTACCAATCTGTGAATGGTGGAAAGCATCCCGCTCGCTTCAATGACGAAATAAACAACAGAACTTGTTGTTTGTGTTTTGTGAAAGACAACCGACAGCAAACCGGGTCATGCGAAATCTGAATCAGCACCACGCATTTCGCTTGCTTTCGCGGATAGAATATCAACAAAGTAGTTACTATTTTTGGTAGGAAGAGAGGTAGTAAATTAATCCTAAGGAAAATATGCGCCGATTATTTCGGGATCATGCGGTATTATTCAGGGCGTGGATCTTGCACCATATTAAAATTCTTAGCTGTTCCATTGAGACCTGTCCGGATTATATTTTGAGTTGAAAATATGATGTGCTAACCATCGGTGTACACTCATTCATTTATTTTTTGAGCAGAAAACATGTGGACTTGCAAAACAAGTATATCACCGATGACGCAGAAAGCCCAGTAAATGAAAGAATTTTTTCTGCTGGTACAGTATGTGGACAAACACTCGATACTGCAAGAGGTTCATTCGGCAAAATTAAATAGTATAAAATGATGCCATTGACTAGTCTGACATAGTGTTTGTCAAGACTTACTGTATATGCACTTACTTGTTCACAACAATCTTGGAAATCAGTGCGCAATGTATAATTTATACTACTTTATAATATCATAAAGGATGCGGTTTTTTTTTAATTTTTGACTGTCATTTAAATTAATAATTTCAGTACATAGTAAGTTTGGCCTTTCAATGCCTATCTTTGCAAACGACATATCTCGATTTTTGGACTACAGCGTGGCTTTTTCTTGTTACTTTTGAGAAATAGATCCCATCATCGTACGACAACTAAAAATGTATATCTATTGAAAATAGTGCTTCGTAAGAAATTTGTTTGCTCATAATTCTTCACCACACTGTACTTGTCAAACGTGAGCTATACAATGGAGCCAAAACAATGAGTAATTCGTATTTGCGCTTCAGAAAGTGTAAAAAATAGGTAAACTGCTTCTTGACAGTGTAACACACCCGGTTGGAACAGAAACTAATTATATTTCGATGTGCTTCCGGTGCAAACAAATAATTTTGCAATGTCTATTTAAAACTTGCTTGTTAGAGTTGTTGGCAAGCATGGGAAAAAATCCCATACCGTTGTCCAACACGTGTTTAGGCAAGCATGAGGGGCTCACGCTGCTAGAAGTTAAGAACTGATCAACTCTAGGCTTAACATTCTCCCTCGTTGATTTATCTTCTTTTTGCGATGAGTTCGATGCAAGCAACTTGTTCAGGTTCGTCATTGCGTCACCAACCTCATGGTCATGTTTGTTTTGCGCTTTGGACCAGTTCCCTTTCAAAGCAGCACTGTATGAACCGCTTTGATTTACTCGAAGTTTCTCATTAACTGACCGACAAATTTGCATTGTGCCATATTTAATCAAATTAGTCAGCTTTAAGTTTTTTTAAATCCAAATATTTTGTTTGAGGGGGGGGGGGATTTTAACCCCAACCCCCCCCATGGCTACGCCACTGCTCTTGTGCGTACTAGCCATGCAAGCATACAAATTCTCGGAAAGGATAGGTGGCAAGGTACTCTTTATCAATTCTACCACTAAACAACTTCGAGCATTCCTTAAGATCCCCCCCACCATATTAACACTGCCCAAGTAGCACGTCGCAACTAGTTTTATTTGTATAAGTCCAAACTTTGTTGCAACGAAAGAACAATAAAGTTATTTTTGTTGCACTGGTTGAACATAGAGAACATCACGGTTATTTAATAACATCTTTTGTCAATAGTCATTTATGTTGCCAGCTAGAACATGTTCATTAACCCATTATATCCTAGCGTATGAAATTTCACACGCAGAACTATCCATCGTTCAACGCGTATTTACTGCAGAATTTTGGTAGTTAACTGCTTTATTATTGCACTAATGGGATCATTACACCTCATATTTCATTGTGAAACAAGACAACTGCCATTTTTTATAATTTTGTTTACATTTTTGAACCGTGTATAATTGGGGCAAATGGCGGCTGAAAAGTAAGCAATATTGGAATTCGCGCCAATAATTCCATTATGTGACAAAACGTTCCTACAGGTAGGGTTCGTCGCGGTGCGGATGTGGGCGGTAAATGGATTGTCCGCACCGCAACCGCAAACAAATAATAAAACCGCACCGCTTACCCCAACCGCACTTTATTTGCCGCACCGCACCGCGCGGTAATGCGGTACCCGACCAGGAGAAAATAACTGGGCAATAACCCGAGCATACTATTTTTTGGTATTCATACCAAAACTTGGTATTAATTGATTATTATACCTCATTGAGGTATTAAGCAGGTATTGAAGAAACATTTTTCAATACCTGCTTAATACCTCAATGAAGTATAATACTTTATTTTAGTATTATTTGTGTATTCCAGTGAATTTTACAAATACCAAATCAATACCTTATTGAATACATCTATAGAGTGAATTTTGTTACTGGAAGATTTAAAAATGTTTTATTATTATTCAGGTATTATAATAACTCGTTTTATTATCAAATAGTTATTTGTAGAACATATCTGTATTATTTTTTTGTGGTATTTTACCTCTTATGTAGAGCTCATTAATACCATATTGTGGTAAACAGTCGTTGGTATTGATACCTAAATTTAGTATTCCGCAGTTATTTTCTTCTGCTCGGGTAAATGCGGTAAAATTTTTATATTTTTAAAAATAGTGTTGAAAAATTGTACATTTGTGTAACCATATATAATAAAATGTTATTTTTATTCACACGAAATTTAACTTTAAGAGACTCCTCAGAATGTAATGTTTATGAAAAAAATCAACTTTTGCATTTTCTATTAATAAAATTCCGTACATTTTAAGGCAAACATTATACATTCAAAAACGTTCTACTGCAGTAATAGGAAAACTTTTATTTTAGCAACCATTCAGTTAATTGAAAAACGTGGAATAAAAATGTAAAAAGAAACGAAGTTGCATATTTTTTTCTTAAAATTTTCATATTTCCAATGTTTTTGACATATGAAAATGAAATGGATGATTTTCGCATTTACGTAGTAAACCACCTTTCATTCTTAAAGGAATTTCACAAAAAATAATTTAAAGTCGAAATACCAGTACTTCTATATAGTAGCGCATGTATTCCAATACAGTGAAATAAAAACATTGTATTTCATCAATAAGAACGACGCCATATTTGACAAAAAAAATTCTCTATGCATTACATCAAATCAGGAGTCCGGTCTCAACCAGTACAGAATTATGGAACATTAGAAAAACTGCAAAAATGTATGATTGTACATACAGCAGAAATGATTTTTAAAAATAGGGGGTTTTACGGACAAAATATCCCAAAACTCTAACTTCCGCATTCTTCAAGAAACAGATGCATTCTCATTCAAAAACTAAGATTGCTCCCTTTAAAAATGTATGAAGTGTAATTTTCTAAAGGCTAGTTCGAAAGTTCCAGCATTTAATGTATTTTCCTCTAATATTTTCCCAAAGAGCCAATGGCAAAAACTTGAACGGGAGTCAAACTATGTGGTATTTGGCAAAAAAATTTACAAAATAGTCTTAACTGAAAAATATTAGGACTTAATTTGGTAGAAAATAATAGTAAATTTGAATGGAAGTACGCGAAAAATAGTTATATAGCATATTTTTTGAGAAAGAGTCCAATTAAATTGACTGCAGAAAAATTCACATTGAAATTACTCAGCAATCAAAGAAGATAGAAACACAATGTTGATGAACGAATAATAGAATAATCATCCTAATTTGGACCCCTCCTTATTTTGGACGCATTTGTATCCTTTACTGCCAATTACTCCAAATTCGTTTGGTTTGATGTGGATAATTATATTCTTTAGGTTGTGTTTAAGTCCCAGCATAATTAGTTCATCTCTAATTCCTTTAAAATAATCAAAATTCACAGTTGAAAATTGATATCGAAAACGATTCATAATTCCACGATTTCCAACAGGAATCGGTAGAAGTGATATATATTTCGATTTCTTCTCCAATTATTAGCAAGTTAATGGAAATTATGCCAATTCAAAGTTTTTTTTATGTTGCTTTATTGTAGGGTGAAAAGTAAAACTCGAACGTTCTGACAGAGGAGTTTTCCTAACAATGCCATTGCTAATCATTTTCTAAGGAAATAAATCTAGTTGCGTCCTTCTCAAATGGTTAAAGTCCTAGTTTTGAACCACTTTTTAATGCAAATGTGAGACTTTATCAATTATTTTTACGCGGTGCGGTTGCGGTAAAAGCTCTTTCCCGCACCGCATCTGCGGGAAAAAGTGTCTCACCGCACCGCAGATTTTGCGGTGCGGGTACGGGAAATACCGCGCGGTTGCGGTAATTACCGCAACCGCGACGATCCCTACCTACAGGTACAAAAGAAGTGTTGTCTATCAGAAAATCTGAAGAACTATGTCAAACAACTTAAAATTTGTTGTTTTTATTTAAGCGTACGAAATGTTTTGCACGAGATATTTTCATTTTCAAAACCATTTCTGGCGGTGATTTTTTCCCATAATCTTTGATGCATTTTTTGGTGGAATTGAAGATATCACTGCATTTGGCTCACTTTTTGAAACCCCTGGTTATAATGGGTTAATGTTCCGAACTGGTTGCTGATGCTGCAGTGTTTGTTGAAATTTAGCTGCGATTTTGATTTTGTGATATGTATTTTGACAATTGCCCAGTTGTCAAATACCAAAATTCTTCATGTTATACGTATGTATCCGTCACATATCATCATTTCGCCTTTCAGCACAAACTCACACGTATCAACAAAATGCTTTCACAACACTGATTCAACAAGTTCACAACAAATGCTTAGCAAAACGAAAAATAAATTGTATTTTTGTTGCCATTACATTGCGACAATTCACCGATGACACTTCATGCACTCCACTTGATATTATAGAGGCACTGTACTGTACGGTGGCGCCAACTGTAACATTTTCGGTGTATCAAAAAAAAAAAAAAACAAATGGCATGTATGTTATTATTGATTTAAAACGATATGATCAAATCCCTTCCATACAAATTTTATTATTGGTATATTTGAAAATCATTTCGGAACTAAGAACAAGAAGGATGGTAAATAGATCGGAACGAGTAGTATGAATTTGAGACAAATCGTTTAGTTAGAGTACCTTCCGAAAACAATAGCAACCTATTTAGCAAATTCCCTGTTTAATCTGTGTAGATTTTGTTTTAAATAACTTATGCTAACTGATATTTGGTCTAAGAATGCAAGAATTTTTTATGTTCCTGATTTATGATTAATGTGTGTTTTCATTGAATAATGTTTCGGTTTTCCCCTAGAAAAATTGTTGCCTTTCTCATATAAAGAAAGGCTATGCAATCACTGTAAAAATCGACTTTTTAACCGAGGCCATGAGGGCCGAGTGTCATATACCATTCGACTCAGTTCGTCGAGATCGGAAAATGTCTGTGTGTCCCAAAATGACATCATGCTAAAAAAAGTCATCGGGCTCACTTCTTAAATGAAAGGTTATGACATCAGGACCACTTTCTTCTTCGGAGTGAATTTGTTAAAACGCTCCCTACTGGTGGCGAATTTTGATTTTTCGAAAAATGGGCCGATTTTGGGTAAAATTTCAAATTTATGTTTGTTGAAGTGCTCCTAAACTGTCTTAGATTTTTTTCAGCATTTTTTTTATTTTTCTGGAGATCGAAATGGAGAATTTTGGTTAGTTAGTATTGTGGATTATAAGAGCGACAGAGCCTTGAAAACATAGTAAAAAGTGTAATTTTTGGTGTTTTAGTTTTTCTTCAAAGCTGGGTATCTACAAAATTTTAAAAGTATTGGAAACACTTTAAGTAGTTGAGCCAAATATAGGGGCGTATTTTTGCTGAAAAAAGTGTACAGCTACGGCTAGTGGGTTATGAGTTATTCAAGTTTTTGCTAGATAATCATTTGACATTTTATGCTATTCATAAAAAATAACACTGTTCTACAAAATAAAACAATTTCAGTGTGCTTAGTCCGCAATTTGTTTTTCGTAAAACAGTAGGAAAATTATGAAAAATAGCGTTTTCTTCCTGTCTCTGCTACATCAGAATCGGTTTTTATGAGCATTTGACGATTTTTTTAAAATTATTTAGTATATTAATAACCACCTAGTGGGGTTGAAAATCATGAAAATTAAACAAATATGTGGGGTTAGTGGCAAATTATGGCGTATATTTGTATGCCGAATTGATTAGCGTATTCAGATTTTGTATATGAAGTCTCATTCCCATGTTAGGTACATTAGAGTGAAGAAAAATGAAGAAGAGTGGGGTGAATGTCGAAAAATTTATCTTTGCGTTTTAGATCACACAATTCCGAAATAGTCAATTTTGAAGGCTTTGTATTTTCGAAAAAGTTTTACAACAGAATACAGCGTGTCTTCTTGTACAATAATTTTGGTAAAAAAGCCTACAAGAAGTAATTATGGTGAATTAACTTTTCTAAAATTGATTCGAGACTTGGCATCATTAGTAAAGTTCTCATTATTTTTATAATCGATGGTACAAAAAATCATCAAATTCGCATTAAACCCGATCCTGACGCACTAAAGACAACAGAAAACGCCGATTTAAATCATTTTTCTTCTATTTTCAAAAAAACAATATGTGGTCTAAGCACATTTGAATTGTTTTGTTTTTTGGAACATTAATATTTTTGATGAATTGCTCAAAATGTCGAAGGTTATATAACAAAAACTTATATAACTCATACCCCTTTTACCGTGGCTATATACTTTCTTCAACAAAATTACGCCCCTTTATTCTGTTCAACTATTTGAAGTGTTCTCTATACTTTTAAAAATTTGTAGATACCCAGTTTTGAAGAAAAACTAATGAAAAACACCAAAAATTGCACTTTTTACTAAGTTTTAATGGCTCTGCCGCCCTTATACTTCAAAATTTGTACAAACTATCTAATTAAACTTCTCCATTTTGATCTCCAGAAAAATAAAAAAAAATGCTGAAAAAAGTCTAAGACAGTTCAGAAGCACTTCCATAAGTATGCATTTGAAATTTTACACAAAATCGGCCCATTTTTCAAAAAATCAAAATTCGCCACCAGTAGGGAGCGTTGTAGCAAATTCACTCCGAAGAAGAAAGTGGTCCTGATACCTTAACCTTTCATTTAAGAAGTGAGCCCGATGACTTCTTTAACATGATGTCATTTTGGGACACCCTAATGTATATGTGTGTATGTGTGTGTCATTTAAACTCACTATTTTCTCGGAGATGGCTGAACCGATTTTCACAAACTTAGATTGAAATGAAAGGTATAACGCTCCTATAGGCTGCTATTGAATAGTTGATCTGACGTCCGGTTCCGGAGTTACGGGTGGAAGAGTTGGTCAGACAGCAAATTCCAATATAAACTATAAACTGCACACCTAGAAAAATTAGTGTAAATTTACGTCTCCTGACCATGACATATACGAGCATCAAAAATGACTTAGTTTTACGTTTGATTTTAATTTTACATGACGTTTAATTTCGTTATTTATGTAATTTTACTCCACATACAGCGTTTGTTCTGAATGGTAGGAAGTGTAATTTTAAGTCATTGCGCATGTAAAGTATATGTTTCATGTAAAATTAAATGGAACACGGTAATGTTCTGTCATTTCGTAAATTACGGTTTGTTGAATTGTGTCATGTTTGCAATTACGTCAACGATAAAATTCAGATTTTTTTGGTGTGTGGTAATAATTAGATGTCTAAATGATGTAATACATATTAAAACGGGTGCAACATTACTTGAATCTGCAGGTATAGATCACTTATGACCAATCAAAGTAACTTTGACCTCATTGGTCACCTGTGAAGGTTCTTGATGCCCCCGGGGAACTCATCAAGTTCCTAAACTTATATCATACCTATTTCCCAGCGAATTCTCTATCGATTTTTACAAACTTGATTTCATATGAAAGATACAGTAATACCATTGCCTGCTGCTGAATTTCATTCGGTTCTGACTCTTGGTTCCGGTGTTACAGGTTGGTTAACAAGGTCACACTGGAATTTCCCATATATACCGTTACAATCGTAATACCTCATAGGCTAAAATTCTATTGAAATGGTAACCAAACTGCTTCGACTCGCAGGTCTAGATCACTGATTGCCAATCAAACAAACTTTAAATATATTGTCCACTATCGACAATTCCGGAAGATCCGGATTCCGGGCATATTCCACAATTGAAGTCACATCGACTCTTAGGTGATGATTGAGCCGATTATCTCAAAATTTTCCAATTAACGCGGTTTTTTATGCGATTTTTTACGCGGTACGTATCCCCCACGTAAAAAAACCTGGGTGTAAGTTGAAAATCGGCCTAAAACTGCGCTGTTTAGGCCGCGCAAAAGTTAGATGTCCACCGCAACAGCACTTATTTTTTGTTGCCAATTGGTTATGAAATAGTTACTGAAACAAAAATTGCTACTTGGGTGCTCAGTGTCTTTTGCGATTATTTCCGTCCATCAAGGGAGCTTCGCACTTAAGATCCGGTTTGGTGACCACACCGTCGGTCTCCACTTCCTGGGCGGGAACATAGCTGTGATAGCCCCGCGCGATAAACGTTTATAGTATCCAATCTGGTTTGCCTGATCTAAGGCGTTCACTATAACAAGTATCTTATGCGATCCAACAAGCATTATAGTGGTAACGACCCGGTATTGAGCAGTCAGGTTTTTAGAAACTTCCGATAAATTGTCCGATTTATTTCCAGTTCGGAAATACACTATCATGGTCCAACTGAGTTTCAGCGATATATTTTAATTCTAGAAGTATGGCAAAAATCAATGAAGTTTTGCGATTATCTATATTCTCTATTGAGATCAATAGAGGGTGTATTGTAGGGTTGCGCGTTATGCTAAAGGGAAGGTATCTCCAACGGAAAGTTTGTAGTGTTAAAATGCAAAACTAAAAGAAGCTGTTTATCTTTACTAATGCTGATTTCTCTGCTCCTGCAGGAACAGTGGAGTCGATCCACGTAGGACTTGGTGCTGCGGAGTAGCGACAAACAAAACGCACAAGTACACAAAAACTGATGTTTAATACCGTAAACCGGGGTGACTTTGATCGTGGGGGTGACTTTGATCAACTTTTTTCGTAGATCGCTTATTAAATCAGAATAGTCTACCGAATCATTTTAATTTGAAATGATTTTTACTCTAAACTTATAAAATACTGATTTGTTATACTTTTTGAGTATTTTGTTCGGTTTTTGGGTACAAAACTACAAAAAACCGAAATTCGACTTTACCTGATTTTTACGAAGCTTCGTAAAGTGTTTATTTTTTATAAAACAAATAAATCTCAGATTTGAGCAAGAGTAATAAATTACAAGCGAGTTTTTATTTTCCTTTATATTGGGATATGCTAAATTTAGTTTTAAGAGTTTGTTTATTTTTAATACATTTTTTGTGAAACTAGTTGGCAATTATTTCAAATTATTTTAAGCTAAAATTCGCAACATTTTTTTATTGTTCAATATTCCAACGTGTTAAAATGGATGAAACTTTTTATACATTGATAAATGATCTCGTGTATCTAACGGAAGATGCTGGTTCGTATGCGTACATGTGCAATCTAATGAGTGGGAGAGTGCGTGTTGTTTATTTTAATTTCTGCTCCATTATTAGCGCCAACTAAAATGCTCTGTCCACACCCGACTTTCGCACCTAACTTCGAGCAGAACAGGAAGGATTACGGCCCTCGCGATCAGATGGTCAACACATCATGACGAAGGTGGAAAAGATGCTGCCGCCAGTCGAGGGTCACATTCCTGGACGTATGGTAGGTATTTTATACGTTGGTTTAATTAATTAACTTTTTATACATTGATAAAACACTGAAACAAAACAATTTCAGCAGGTTTAAAGGTTCTCAGAATCTTTTATTTTAGTTGGACACAAATTATACGAATTTTGATTACTCGAATTGTACAGTACATTCAAATACTTTATATAATACTAATTAACATCTATTTAACAATGAGTATCTTTTCAGAATTAATTTAATGTGGGTGAACATGCAAGTTATCAAAGTCACCCAGGAACACGAAAACGGACTTCAACTTGAAATCATTTTTGAAAAAATAGCTGCAAACGGACAATTTTAGGTAAAACCATCCAATCTTGTTCTCCATACATCAGTACATGGTTTAAAAATATTAAACTTGAAAAAATGTGTTGCGTCTAAAAATATGTAATGATTACTTCGAAAAGTGATCAATGTCACCCCGGTTTACGGTACTTAATTATACCGAGCTTCGAATAAACTCCAACTTTGTGCTCCGGGAAAATGTGTGGAAACGAACGGAAAACAATTAGTTCAAAAGTGTCAAGGGGTATTGAATGTTCTTAGAACAGTCTTGGCTCTTGGGTTCGTATAACGCCCTGCAAGAATGCCTGAGTAAATTTAAGTAAAAATAACAATTATATATAATAAAGTTACTGTGGTAGCATTTCCATTGGTAAAGCACCGATTGTCTGATGAAGAGATCCACCTCAACATATTCATATTTATACCCCATGCGATTTGATACGAGCTCAAAATTCGAAGTGTGAATATAAACAGCTCGTAATACAAGTCGGGGTAATTTTGCCTCAGCCCTCTATCGCTTTTCAGATATAAATTCTAACTAAAAATTAGTATCATAAACTTATTTAAATTAACATGCTTTCCCCAGTGAAATGGCGCCACTTGTAATAAAACTCTCCTTTATGGTCCGCCTTGGTCCAACGCATTCGGCTTAACCCATTATATCCTAGTGTATGAAATTTCATACGCAGAACTTTCCCTCGTTTAACACGTTTTTACTGTTGAATTTTGACATCTAACTGCTTTATTATTGCATTAATGGGATCATTATACCTCATATTTCATTGTGAAACAAGACAGCTGTCAATTTTATTTACATTTTTGAACCGTGTACAGTTGGGGCAAATGGTGGCTGAAAAGTAACAATACATTTAATTGAATTTTATTATTGGTTTTCGTGCTTTCCATTATGTGACAAAACGTGTAAAAGAAGTGTTGTATATCAGAAAATCCGAAGAAATATGTGAAACAACTTAAAGTTTGTTATTTTTATTTAAGCGAACGAAATTTTTTCACGAGATATTTTCATTTTCAATACCATTTTAAGCGGTGATTTAGTGTTTCCCATAATCTTTGATACATTTTTTGATGGAAATGAAGACATAACTGCATTTGGCTCACTTTTTGAAACCCCTGGGTTAAAATGGGTTAACCCTGTTATACCCAACTGTTTTTAGGGCGCATTGAGTTCCGATTGAATTATTATTTTTCATTTGCTGTTGTTAAGATTTAACTGAGAAAGCCTATGAAAAGCGGACATCTTTGAATACGAAAAAGCAGATTATATTCCACACCGTTTCTCATGAAAATGAATTAGTGGTACTCCACCAATGAACCGAATATTTTTTTTTGATTTTCACGAAGATTGTGTAAAGGGAGGCGCAAAATGCTTTTCTTGGCTTTCTTAGTTGAGCCTCATGGAACATGAAAAATGGTTTGTCAAAATAAATGCTTTTGCGCAGAACTTGAACCCGCCTATTTTCTACCTGCGAATGCTCAATATCATTTTCCGATGCTAAGGACCTTTTTATCAACAATGTTTTCCTTTTTTCCCCGTTCGCTGAGACTGCTCTTATCAGTCCTTCTCCAGCGCCTTTCAATCATACTATGTAAACGCAATAAGTTTAGTTCTACTGGAAATTATAATTACTGTTAGTAATCAAATGAAAAAATAATAGAACCAGTAATTAGACTTAAAAATAGTACAAAAACTTTCATACATACAAGAACAATAGCTAATAATGTTACCAATAATAAATGTTGTTTATATACAACAGGGGCATAAACGGGTTACAAGTTGAGTCACGAGCTAGGAATTTCCGTTTTTTCTGTTTTCATGAAAAGCACAAATCGTAAAATTATTAATGACCCATGTGCCTACCATGATCTCGTGTATCTAACGGAAGATGCTGGTTCGTATGCGTACATGTGCAATCTAATGAGTGGGAGAGTGCGTGTTGTTTATTTTAATTTCTGCTCCATTATTAGCGCCAACTAAAATGCTCTGTCCACACCCGACTTTCGCACCTAACTTCGAGCAGAACAGGAAGGATTACGGCCCTCGCGATCAGATGGTCAACACATCATGACGAAGGTGGAAAAGATGCTGCCGCCAGTCGAGGGTCACATTCCTGGACGTATGGTAGGTATTTTATACGTTGGTTTGATTAATTGGTGGTATTTCGGATTTGTTTCTTTAGTACAATTAGGAGGGATGAATTCTGGAACCAAGCGTAATATTTTACGCCACGGTCGACGAAGATTTACCGCGCTCTGGTATTATTTATATTGTGAACGCAAGCTACGCCTCGATTGCGGTGACACATGGCTCAGCTTGAGGCACTGAATCACCCAAAGCACGGATTACATACCTTGGCGACGTGCAGCGAGGTGAGTTTTGGTAAACCGTGGGTGTTCTGAAATATTTTGCACGGTAGTTTGGACTTGGTTTAAATCTAAAATAATTTAATTTTCATTAATAACCATTAAGGTTTTTCGTGAGTTGGAAAATCTCCAAAAAATCACCGATCACATGACTGCAAAGCATGAAGATGACGTAAACCCATTCCAATGAGCTATGATTTATTATTCGAAAAACTCTAGTATGAAAAGGTAAGCTTAGAGAAAATATAGTTCGTTTAAATTTACCGTCAATCACATTTTTGCAAATTAGTTGCTTTCATATGGTGAACAAAAATTATCCAAACATTTTTTTTTTCATTGCGGTTTAATGGGCGAAACACATTGAAGTTATTCGAGATATGATCCTTCTATGGATGGAAAAATCCTATAATTATATTTAATTTTTACAAACCAACCAATTTCGATTTGAAGTCCACTGAAGGCCTACAGTGAGTACCAGAGTTAAAAATAATCGAAGCTCTTTGTTGACGGCTGAAAATGAACCTGATGCGACTCGCGGTGAAAAGAAAAAAAAATCATTCAAATATCCATGTTATTCATTCAGTTGAATATCGTACAATATATTCATTTCGCTATTTATCTAGGAAAATATTTTCAAATGCCGGCAAAGCATATGAAACAACAATCATCATCGCTTACATTGTGCCAGGGCCTACTTTGATGCATTTGATTCGTTGCTGCACGGGCGCTTCGTGTAATAATCGGAGACGAATGAAAATCTGCATGGATGAATGGGCGGTTTGCTCGTTTGACGTTTTCAGCTGCGTCACTGAATATTGAAAATGAATGCGGCTGAATATGATCAATTCTCATTCAATGAATTTGAATATTTTTAACTCTGGTGAGTACTGTTATGTTTCACAAAGCCGTTGTCCTAGATATAAAAAATATCCTAATGCTAAAAATACCACCTTTTCAACATTAGAACTACTCAAGTGACTTGTCGGACTGATTGATTTCCATTAAGGTGAAATGTTTTGACTGAGAAGCAACAAGTTCAACGGCATTTGGACGTACCACGAATGCTTTCAGACACAACTCTTCTAACGTTTGTGTAATTTTGAAATTGACAGTAGTAAATTCTCATATCGTATCTTTAAGATGCATGTGCTTGAAAAATTTAGCATGTTCTTATTTCACATGACTCATGGATAGTGTTGTATATCGCAGTATTTTCTTCTTATTTCTTATTTATTCCAATAAACATTGTACAGTGTCAATTTGTTTGTTTAACCTTCCGGAAGTCGCGTTGGTGCACTGAGTGCACGCTGCTTTGAAAATCTAGCGAGATCGTCTTAGCGTACCAGCGGCTGCTCGTTCAGTGGGCCATTTGCGAGACTTCCGGAAGGTTAAATTGGTTAGTCAGTTATTCATTCGCCACGTTATACAGTCAATAAGTCATCATTTATAGTTAAATTTCTCAGATGTAGCTATGTGATTATGCATCACTCTCATTCAGCAGCATTTGATTGTTTAAAATAGCATGGAAAACGAGACTATATGATCAATATTGAATCTAACAACCTCAGCTCACTTACTTGGAGGAGAACAATTTAAGTAAGAACTATTTTGTCACATTTTAGCAAAGAATTGCTTAAAACCTTGCGCGTGAAGAGCACAACACGAAAAACTAAATTAGTTAAAGAATTTGCGTTTCGGCTTCATCTCATCAGAATCCGACACTAAGCGAAAGGACTAAGCTAGTGCTTTATGCTAGCTCTAAAACGAAAACACTATTTGTGTTTCTGAGGAAACCCCTAGTTATGTTAGTGTCGGATTCTGATGAGACGAAGTCGAAACACAAATTCCAAAACTAAAATAAATCTATTTGTACTTCGGTTAAAGAGGTATTAATATTGTAATATTCGACTATTTTTTCGGGTTCTGAAAATCATCTACCCCTATGTGCGGTATCCAGAAAAGATGTGTACAAGACAATCTATTTCTATTTACACTAAGCCTGTTCCTGAACAGAATTTAAACTTGTAAATCAATAATAAAATTTCAATCTAATGAAAATGTTTGACTGAAAAATGGCATTAGATTCTGAATTTCAATGAAATCTGATATTTTGACTTATGTTTTGCTTAGTCTAGCCCAAAATACAACAACATTTTTGTATTAAATTTAGAAGTATTTTCGACTAACACAAATAAAGTAAATAAATGTTTCAAAGAAAGCAGCAGTTAAATAACACCAGCTTACCAACAATACTCGTAATCAAATTAGATTGTCTAAAGAATGTTGGACTATTTTCCATTTTTTTCATGTTTGGTTTGTTAATATTGTTGTTTTAGTTTGTTTTGATCGTCTTGTTCTGTTGTTTTGGTCTTTGCGTTCATTTCGATCTTTTCGCGCTTTTTTTAGTTCTTTTTGTTTTTGGTTGTTTTGATGTTTTATTTCCTACGTTTTTTGTGATTTTTGTTTCTTGTTCTTTTTGTTTTAATTTTTGATCGTTTTGTTTTTCACATTCTTATGGGTTGCTCTGTTTTTGTGTTCTTTTTGTTTTTTGCTCTGTTTGATATCTTTGTTTTTGGTTCCTTCTGTAATTTTTGTTCTTTTTCTTATTTCGCTCTTGTTGTTATTTTTTCTTCTTTTTGTTCATTACAATTTATTTGTTCTTTTTGTTTTATTTGTTCTTTGTTCGTTTCATTCTTTTTTGCTCTTTGTGTTCTTTTAGTTGGTTTTGTTTTATGTTCTTCCTGCACTTGTTTTTTCTTTTTTTTCTTTTTGTTTTATTTGTAATTTTGTTATCTTTGAGCTTTTTGTTTTCTTTGTTTTTTACTCTGCGCTTTTTGTTAATTTATTCTTAGTGTTCTATTTATTCTTTTATTTTTTGGATGTGCTTTTCTAGTTCTTCGTGTTCTTTAGGTTATTTTGGTTCTTGCTGTTCTTTTTTTTTGTTATTTTTGTTCTCCCTGTTCCTTTTGTTATATTTGTTTTTTATTCTTTTAGTTCGTTTTGTTTTATTTGTTTTCTTTTGTTATTTTTGTTCGTTTTGTTATTTTGCTTTTCTGTTATTTGTTTTTATTTGTTCTGCTTGTTTCTTATTGTTTTTTTTCTATTGCCTTGCTTTTCTTTTATTTTTTATTGGGTTCTTTTGGCACGTTTTGATTTTGTGTTCTTTTTTCTGTTTTCTTTGGTGTCATTGTTGTTCTTGATTTTTCGTTTTGTTCTTTTTGGTGTTTTGCTTCTGTTGTTTATTGTTCTTTTTTTATTTTTGTTCTATTGCTCTTTTCGATTTTTTGCTAACTTTTTAGTTTTACATGTTTTGTTTTTTGTGTTGTTTGGGTTCGCTTTGTTCTTTTGTTACTTTATTTCTTTTTGTTTTCTGTTTTTTTGATATATGTTTTAGTTCAATTTCATTTCATATGGGATTTTCGTTCTTTTTGTGCTTTTGTTTTTTTTAGTTTTTCTGTTATTTATGTTCAACACTTTCTGTTCTATTTTATCTATGTGTTCTTTATGTTCATTTTGTACTTTTAGTTTTTTGATGTTCTTGTTTGTTTTGTGCTTTTTGATTTGCGTTCGATTTGTTTATTTCTTTTTGTTCTTTTCGTTATTTTAGTTTTTATGTTCTTTCGCCCTTATTGCTATTTTTTTTATTCTTTACCTTAATTTTTTTGATTGTTTTTATTCCTTTTTGTTGCTTTTTTTCTTTTGGTCCTATTTTGCTATTTTTTGTTCTTTTGGTTTTTGGTGTTCTTTTGGTTCGTTAATGTTTTTTGTTCTTTTTGGTTTTTCGGTTTTTGTGTTTTATTTGTTCTATTTTTGTTTTTATTATTCTTGTTTTTTATCGTTTTGTTTTTGTTCTTCTTGCTCTTTTTGTTTCCTTTTTCTTTCGTTTTTTGTTAATTTTTTGTTGCTTTTGTCGTTTACTCTGTTTCTTGTTTTTTATGTTCCATTTGTTTTTTTGCCCTTTTGGTTTTTTTTGTTCCTTTCTTCTTTTTGTTATTTGTTCTTATTGATATTTTAGTTCTTGTGTTCATTTTGTTCTCTTTTGTCCTTTTTGTTATTTTTGATGTTCTTCTTGCTCGTTTTGAACTTTTTGATTTCTGGCTCCCTTGTTTTTTTTCCTTTTTTTCCTTTTGTTCTTTTTGATTTTTTGTTGTTTTCGTTTTTTATTCTTATCGTTGCTAGTTTTTCTACTTTTTTATTCTTTTTGTTCTTCTTGTTCTTTTGTGTCTTTTCATTTTTGATGCTCCATCTGTTATTTACTTTTTGTTCTTTATGATTTTTGCGGCTTCGTTGTTTTTTTATTGTTTTTTTTTTAAACTTTTCGTTCGTTTTATTATCTGTTATTGTGCTCTTTTTGTTCTACCACTTTTGCTTATTTTGATCTTTGTGGTCTTTTGCTTCTTTTTGTTTTTGAAGCTCTATTTGTTATCCTCTTTTTATTTTTATGTTTTTTTGTATTATCTTTGCTCCTTTCGTTCTTTTTGTTATTTCGGTTTTTTCGTTCTTTTGTACTTTCCGTTATTTATACTCTATTGATTCGTTTTGCTCTTTGTGTACTTTTGGTTCGTTTTTTGTTATTTCTGTTTTTTTTGTTACTTTCGTTTTTAGGTTCTTTTTGTTACTTTAGCTCTTATTGTTCCTTTTGTTTTCGTCATTTTTGTTCATTTTGTTCTTCTTGTTATTTTTGTTTGGTTTATTATTTTTGTTTTTATGTAGTTTTGTTCTTAATATTCGTTGTGTTCTTTTTGCTCTTTATGTTCTATTTGATCATTTTGTTTTTTTAATCCTTGTCCTTTTCTATTAGTTTCTTTTGTTTATTTGGTTCGTTTTGTTTTTTTGTTCTTTTATGTTTCGTTTTCTTTGTACTCGTTTTGTTAATTTCATTTATTGCTTCTTTTGTTTCTCTTTTTTTGTTTTTTATGTTATTTTGGTATTTGGTTCACTTTGTTCTTTTTGGTCAACTCGCGACTTCCTGCCGAGGAAAACTTCGCCACTAGTGTAGCATTCCGCCATGGAGCATTCGCTGCAGAAATTATGACGACCTTAGAAAAAAAGCACGATACATGTTCGGCGTACCTGTGAGTGGCTCTATGTCACAATGGGGAAAATGAGAAGAAATTGTTTCCTCGCAGAGAAAATCCTAACCTGAATGCCTTAGATTGTAAAAATCACTGCAGTAATAAACAACAACAACAAAAACAACAGCAGTTCTACTATTTCCACTGCTACTTCTATTTAAGCCTTATCCGCTATTTTCGTTCTTTCTATAAGATCTTGTTTTCTTGTTTTCTTGTTTTCTTTTTTTCTTGTTTTCTTGTTTTCTTGTTTTCTTGTTTTCTTGTTTTCTTGTTTTCTTGTTTTCTTGTTTTCTTGTTTTCTTGTTTTCTTGTTTTCTTGTACATTGAACATTCCAGTGTTCTGATCAACGGTAGATTTTCTTTCGCATAACCTATCAAAAGCGAAATCAAATCCATTTTCCCCATGTGCCAACATTCCTTATGACTATCACTTAGAGTGATATTATTTTTTATGGCCTCATTGCGAAGTAAATAAATCACCAGTACCAGTTTTCGTACACGACTTCAATTCAGTTTTCGAAATTGTACCCACTTGAGCGAGGAATTCGATGAGGGACGAACAAAGGCGTTGGAATGCACAGCAGATGTTATTTATTTCTTTATAAGCGACGTTGGTGGACGGTAATTTGGCGATTGTTTGAAAATTCTTACCCGTTCAAATTTCCGAATATTTTGCTTTCATCACCAACTGCACCCAGGCGTCAGCTAGTGCAGTGGAATGCACTCTAGATGGATATTAATTTCGAGCAGTGAATTTCTGTTTACGTATCCGAATGCTATTTTTGTAGGGTGCAGAAAACAATCATAACAGACGAGATGATGGAAAAGACGTAAACCGGTACCGTTCGGGGCGATGAAATTTTGACCGCTTGAAAGTGGATGATGAGTGTAATTATTATGTAGTGTTGAAAGATCGGCAATGTCGGAGTAGAGCGATAGTCATTTAGTGTACCGAACAAACATTGCAATTTTTCAAAATATTCTTAAGATTATTTCCTACCGTTTTCCACTGCATCTGCTTACAAAACTAAATTCACAACGTTCTACTATCTTTGACAGTAAAATACAACCATTTTTTGAAGGGCCCTCCGGTGGAGATGAGCCAAACCTTTTAACTGGCGGTTGACCGCATTCCACGAATATTTACCGCCGGCTCAAAATATGAATGACCTCGCGTCTCCTCCACCATGGAAAACGGGGAGAGCTTGCGTCGCACACAGCAATCTTTCAGTTGCCCAGTGAAACCATCGAAAGTGGCGTCGCATTTCTTCGCATCATCGCAATGAAAATATTTTCGAAAAGGTGAATGGTTCAAAACATATCATCAGAACTTCGCTAATGAAGTCCGGCGAAGATGTATAAACACGCGGCATGCTGGTCCGTGGTTCAAATATGAGTAGGAGACATGGAGTGAGGTAAAAAATAGCATCTATTTTGGTTCAACATTTTATAGCATTAAAATTCCATCGGTGTCACGACGCCATCTGAACTAATTTTGGATTTGGGTGTTTTGAGTCGCGAACTGCATTGATGTAGTTGGAATGAACTTTGCTACTTTGTTGAGAAAGAAGAATTTATGTTTTTGCGACTCGGGACATGATGGAAATAATTTTAGTCTTGAAATTTGAGATTCATACGACGATGCATTCCGTTCTGCAGTTCAACTTTTTACTAATTGCTGTGAACATAATGTTAACACTACACTATAACTATATTATTTTTTAAGGTAAGATCCTATTGGGCCGGACGAAATAATTTCTAGATCGAATGGATACTTTCGGCATCATGACGGGTGTCACCCCACCTGGATAGAAAGACATCCTCTTTCATCGTTTCCAATCAGTACCTGTTGACCTAACCGTCCTACGTTCACCTCATGTGATCGCCGTTCGGGTGCTAAAATATGACAATTACTCATTCGTGCCGCGTGTTTACATCTAGCTCAAGACCGTTGAGATATGGCCGATATCTTTTTGCGACTTGGCAATGCCACGCAAAAAAAACAGCCCTCCGCTAGCCAAAGATCATTGTTCGCAAAATGATGAGCAAACATGACTCAAATTCGAACACACCAATTTTCACCGGATGGCACGGTTTTGCGCTTTGTGTAGGCCGACTGATGCCGATGTTCGATCCCACGTACGGTTATAATTAGAGGTTGATTTTTAAACTTCATATATTATGTAAATACGCTCCCGCATTGGAACTGAGCACAGTAACTGATGGCTAACGGACAATGCTTTTAGAAGAGTAAATTCATTTTTACTAATTAAAGTACATATTATGCACGATTCGTTCGAATTGATTGAAAATATTTTTCTTTCACAAGAGTAGTTTTGTTAGTTACAGTCAGTTCCTCGAGAGTAAAAGCAGAGATTTTCTAGTAAGCCGTCTGGATACCGTTATACACACAGTTGTGTACTGTTATTTTATACGCTTCCCTTTCTTGGTTCGCATACTAACGTGCACTGGGCAATAGGCCCGTGCAAAAATGATTTCCCCTGACGGTGGTTCATATCAAGGTGAGATGGACTTCGAAACAAAACCGGCTCCCCGTCTCAAAGTATATCCAAGCTTGGCCACCGGGCCCTTCGTGATCTTCTTTCGGACCAAAGACAAAAAGTATTTGAATCTGTTGCAGATTTCTCGAGTTCTGACGGACCGATATTCGGCCGTGACAGAAATATCGAAAATTCGTCCTGATAAGCTTCGGGAGGTTGTTAACAGTTGAAATCAGGCAAATGATATTGCTGGTTACGGTCCCTTTGCGTACTCCTTCGGGTGTATATTCTAGCTAACTGGGCTGAAGTCTGTGGGGTTGTTTCCGATTCGAAACTGAGTTGCGAGGACCTGTTGAAACATGGGACATGTTTCAAATACCCCATTTTTAAGCCAGCGAAGATACTGGAGTGCAAACGTTTGCATTCAGGATTAGCAGCTCGCAGCTGACAAGAAGAAAACACACGTCAACTCAGACTCTTATCGGGTGACCTTCGCCGGTTCTGCTCTACCCAATTACCTCCTCTTTGACAAGGTTCGTCTACCCGTTCGCCTCTTTGTGCCACGGGTCATGAACTGTACTAATTGCAAACAACTGCACACCAAAAAAATCTGAATTTTATCGTTGACGTAATTGCAAACATGACACAATTCAACAAACCGTAATTTACGAAATGACGGAACATTACCGAGTTCCATTTAATTTTCAATAAATCATATACTTTACATGCGCGATGACATAAAATTACACTTCCTACCATTCAGAACAAACGCTGCATGTGGAGTAAAATTACATGATTTACGAAATTAAACGTCATGTAAAATTAAAATCAAACGTAAAACTAAGTCATTTTTGATGCTCGTATATGTCAGGGTCAGGAGACGTAAATTTACACTATTTTTTCTAGGTGTGTGGGACACACAGCCTCCCATTGTAGCAACAAAGCCCGCTGCGGGAAATGCGGTGGGAATCATGCGGATGATTCCTGTGGTAGAGATGTCGAAAAGTGTCTCTACTGTGGGGGAAACCCACATGATCTCCCTTCATGTCCCGCGTACAAACAGCGCGATGAGAATCTTAAGCGTTCCCTTCAGGGACGCTCTAAGCGATGTTTTGCAGAAATGCTTAAGATAGCTACGCCACCTGTCTCTACGAACATCTTTACCAACTTGTCTACTGACGAAGGCGACTGTGATGAACCCTAGGAGGGAACATCTTCTGCTGTGCTTAGAAGCAATAGAAAAAGGAGGAACATTTCCTCTCCCAAGCTTCGTCATAAAGGCCAGGAGGTGTCTCTTCATGCCCCCCCCCCTAAAATAACTACTCAAGGAAGTACTGGTGCAAAACCGGAGCAAGTCGCTCCCGGTCTCAGTAACCTGAGCTTAGAAAAGGAGTTCCCAGCACTTCCAGGAATATCAAAAACCCCAAGTGTTGCCATATCTCAGCCAGAGAAAGAAAACAGTGCTGGCTTAATAAATTTCTCTGACATTGTGGACCGTGCAGCTTTAAATATTTTTGACCCTCTTAAAAGCAATACGTTCTTGATGCAGTTCACTGCGATTGTTTCTTTCGATGGCTAATTTATCGAACGAGATCAAGGATTTAATCACTGTTCTACAGTGGAATTGCAGAAGCATTATCCCGAAAATCGATTCCTTTAACATCTTACTAAATAGCTTGAAATGTGATGCATTTGCACTATGCGAGACATAGATCACTTCAGAAATAGACCTACACTTCCACGATTTTAACATTATTCGTTTGGATCGAGAAGACTCTTACGGAAGAATACTTTTGGGGATCAAAAAGTGCTATTCTTTCAACCGAATCGATCTCCCCTCGACACCAGGTATTGAAGTTGTCGCTTGTCAAACCTTTGCATTGCTTGCCTTTGCACTGTTTCCACCTACATCCCCCCTAGAGCCTCAGTTAGCCACCGACGGCTTTGCGATATTGCGGAACTCCTCCCCGCACCGAGGCTAGTTTTAGGTGACTTCAACTCCCACGGCACGGCATGGGGTTGCCTTCATGACGATAATCGATCTACCCTACTCCATGAGCTTTGCGACAACTTCAATATGACCATTTTGAATACGGGTGAAATGACACGGATTCCGGCCCCTCCAGCGCGTCCGAGCGCCTTAGACCTGTCCCTCTGCTCGACATCGCTGCGGTTAGATTGCATGTGGAAGGAAGTCTCTGATCCCCACGGCAGCGACTATCTGCTAATTGTAATGAATATTGCCAACGGTTCGGGGCCACCGAATACAATTAATGTTTCGTATGACCTCACACGAAATATTGATTGGAAGAGCTACGCGTCCGCGATATCCGACAAAATCGAGTGCACTCAAGAGCTTCCTCCGGAGGAAGAGTACGGGTTCCTGGCTGGCTTGATTCTCGATACCGCGATTCAAGCTCAGACTAAATGCGTACCAGACGCGAACTCACGCGCTCGTCTTCCCAATCCATGGTGGGACAAAGAGTGCTCAGACGTGTACGCGGAGAAGGCCGCTGCGTATAAGACCTTCCGGGACGACGGGCTGCCAGCTAGCTACCGACAGTACGTGATGGCGGAAACGCGCATGAAGAGTTTGATAAAAGCCAAAAAACGTAGCTACTGGCGCCGGTTCGTCGACGGACTAACGAGAGAAATATCGATGAGCACTCTTGGGAGTACGGCCCGGCGCTTACGAAACCGAAACAGTACTAATGAGAGCGTGGAATATTCAAACCGTTGGATATTCGATTTTGCCAAGAAGGTTTGTCCGGATTCCGCCCCGGCACAGAAGATCTACCGCGCCGCGTCCCCTCACAATAACGCGAACGAAACACTGTTTTCGATGGTGGAGTTCTCACTTGCTCTCTTATCATGTAACAATAAAGCCCCATGGCCAGACAGAATCTAATTTAACTTGTTAAAGAATCTGCCAGACTCTGCCAAGAGACGCTTGTTGAATTTATTTAATAAGTTTCTTGAGGGTAATGTTGTCCCTCATGACTGGAGGCAACTGAAGGTCATCGCCATTCAAAAACTAGGAAAACCAGCCTCCGACCACAACTCGTATCGACCGATTGCGATGCTGTACTGTATCCGAAAGTTGTTCAAGAAGATGATCTTGTTTCGCCTCGATAATTGGGTTGAAGCAAATGGCTTACTGTCAGATACACAATTTGGTTTTCGCAAAGGCAAAGGGACGAACGATTGTCTTGCGTTGCTCTCAACAGAAATTCAAATGGCTTATGCTAGCAAAGAACAGATGGCATCTGTTTTCCTAGATATAAAGGGGGCTTTTGATTCAGTTTCTATCACAATTCATTCTGAGAAGCTGCACCAGCATGGTCTTTCACCGACTCTAAACAACTTTTTGCTAAACTTGCTGTCCGAAAAATATATGCATTTTTCGCATGGTGATTTATCGACATCAAGAACTAGCTACATTAGACCTCTCCACATTTTGAAAAAGTTTTGAAATATACATGGGTCAGCTCAAATTTTTGTTCTAGGTGTGAATTTAAGAACTTTCGCCAAAAATGGCTTAATTTGGACATGATTTAGAGGTGTCTCCAATCAAAAATCGTGTTTTTGCTATGTTTCCATGGGAAGATCACTTACACTTTAATTTGATAGGCCCTACATGCTCACATATCATCAAAGGTTGTTTCTTACACATATCTTAACATGTTTTAACTGGTGAACATAGCTCTATTCGCAATAGAAAATTTGTTAACTGGATTTTCATATAGAAAAGTATATCAAAACCAAGGAAAATTATTAGTATTTTTTCTTGGTTTTGGTATTCTTTTCTACATAAAAGTCCAGTTAGCAAATTTTGTATTGCGATCACGGCTATGTTCACCTGTTAAAACATGTTAAGATAGGTATAAGGAACAACCTTTGATGATATGTGGGCATGTAGGGCCTATCAAATCAGAGTGTAAGTGATCTTTCCATGGAAACATAGCAAAAACACGATTTTTGATTGGAGACACCTCTAAATCATGTCCAAATTAAGCCATTTTTGGCGAATGTTCTTAAATTCACACCAAGAACAAAAATTTGAGCTGACCCATGTATATTTCAAAACTTTTTCAAAATGTGGAGAGGTCTAAGCTACATGGGTCTTCCCCAGGGCTCATGTCTAAGCCCCCTTCTCTATAACTTTTACGTGAATGACATTGACGAATGTCTTGTCAATTCCTGCACGCTAAGGCAGCTTGCAGATGACGGTGTGGTCTCTATTACAGGTCCCAAAGCCGTCGATCTACAAGGACCATTGCAAGATACCTTGGACAATTTGTCTGCTTGGGCCCTCCAGCTAGGTATCGAGTTCTCCACGGAGAAAACTGAGCTAGTCGTATTTTCAAGGAAGCGTGAACCAGCGCAACTACAGCTTCAATTAATGGGTCAAACTATTGCTCAGGTTTCAACTTTCAAATATCTCGGGGTCTGGTTCGACTCTAAAGGAACCTGGGGATGTCACATTAGGTATCTGAAACAGAAGTGCCAGCAAAGGATCAACTTTCTCCGTACAATAACCGGAACATGGTGGGGTGCCCACCCAGGAGACCTGATCAGGCTGTACCAAACAACAATATTGTCGGTGATGGAGTACGGGAGTTTCTGTTTCCGCTCCGCTGCGAACATACATTTCATCAAACTAGAGCGAATCCAATATTGTTGTTTGCGTATTGCTTTGGGTTGTATGCACTCGACACATACGATGAGTTTAGAAGTGCTGGCGGGCGTCCTTCCGCTGAAAAATCGATTTTGGGAACTCTCATATCGATTGCTCATCCGATGCGATATCTTGAACCCGTTAGTAATTGCAAATTTCGAAAGGCTTGTCGAGCTCAATTCTCAAACCCGATTTATGTCTTTGTACTTCGATTACATGGCACAAAATATCAATCCTTTTTCATACTATCCCAACCGTGTCAATCTCCTTCATGCTTCTAATTCAACTGTATTCTTCGACACATCCATGAAAGACGAGATTCGTGGAATTCCGGATTACATACGTCCGCAAGTGATCCCAAGCATCTTTCATAGTAAATTCCGAGAAGTCGACTGCAACAAATGTTTTACACCGACGGGTCAAGCCTCGACGGCTCCACTGGCTTCGGTATATTCAATCAAAACCTCACCGCCTCATTCAAACTCAATGATCCTGCTTCAGTTTACGTCGCAGAACTTGCTGCTATTCAGTATACCCTTGGGATCATTGATACTTTGCCCACCGATCATTACTTTATTGTCTCGGATAGCTTCAGCTCAATCGAGGCTCTCCGTTCAATGAAACCTAGAAAGCACATTCCATATTTTCTGGGGAAAATCTGGGAGCGCCTGCGTGCTTTGTCTGTAAGATCGTACAAGATTACCTTAGTTTGGGTTCCCTCGCATTGCTCCATTCCAGGTAATGAAGAAGCGGACTCTTTAGCTAAGGCGGGCGCTTTACAAGGTGACATATATGAAAGACCAATTAGCTTCAACGAATTTTTCAGTATTACTCATCAGAGAACCCTCGAAAGTAGGCAAACTTCATGGAGCAATGGTGAACTGGGAAGGTGGCTACATTCGATAATCCCTAAGGTATCGACGAAACCTTGGTTCAGGGGGATGGATGTGGGTCGGGATTTCATTCGCGTGATGTCTCGGCTCATGTCCAATCACTACACGCTGGACGCACATCTCCGGCGTATTGGGCTCGTGGATAGCAGTATCTGCGCTTGTGGCAACGGTTATCACGAAATCGAACATGTTGTCTGGGCATGCGCCGAGTACTGTTCTGCCAGATCACAACTATTCGATTCCCTTCGGGCCCGAGGAAGATCACCCAATGTCCCGGTTCGAGATGTACTAGCAAGCCGCGATATTCTCTACATGTCCCTTATATACACGTTCCTCAAAACCATCAATATCCAAATTTAAATGCCCCTATCTTTTCTCTTATCATTCCCAGAAGTACCCTCTTCCGCCTACCGTACCCCAACGATGGTTTGATACGACTCCAAGACGAGACAAAACATCTGTTACCCGACTCTACTCGGCTAGCGCACCTTGATATTCCAACACATTGGTCCTCGCACACTAACTCAGTCAACGACGGAGCTCACCTGGAGGTGACAGGTAACATCTTGGGTACGACTGTCAAACTGTCATCGCGGTGAGTAAGCAAAAAGATTCTATTCGTCCCAGTGTAGGAAGCCAATTGCTAAAAGTATATTCATCTAAGTTAATTACATTAAATTAATTGAATTTAAAATTAATCTAAACTAGTGCCTAAAAGTGCCTTAAAATCTACCTTATTTCTACATATAAAAACGGTAAGAATTTAATCTGAAGTTACTTTAAAATTACTACTTACATTACTCTTAAAATTAGGTTAACATAATAGCCAGCTCACTAGCAGAATTCTCCATTCGCTCCTTGCTACGATTCGGTAAGAAATATGAACAGAACTAAGGCAGGATATTATAAATTGAATTTATTCGAACAGCTTATCGACCAAAAACCTGTCAGAATTCCCTGATCGTATTCGAATAGACGAGAGGCAGAAAAGGACTAAACGTGAGTAATTTAAATATGAAATTATAATGCGCATACCATACAATATTTATACTTACACATATGAGTTATATATGTATATTTAGTTACGGTCTACTTATCTAAACTTATAACTATGCGAAAATGCGAGATAAAATTACAGTAGAACTTATTGTTTTCTCGATAGGAAAATTATAATCTCCCGTTACAAAACCCGAGCGTTTTATTGGGGATTACGATTCCGGAAACTACCTTCTGTCAAACGGTTGACCAAAGTCAACAAATTATAATTTTCGTTTACGCGAATATCTACGTTTAATTCTCGGGTATGTCGAACCGAAATAGAGCCAAACAGAGTGGAAAAAGCACTTCAGAGGGTGCCAAAGATAATGCTACTGGGGCGTGGCTAAAACCTGTAGGAAGGGGTGTGTCGGACAGTGGAAAAGTGTGTGGTAGTGGTAAAATTGGACAGGTGGCCTTGAAAGTTCCAAGGGATAAGCAGTTCGATGATATTGTACCCGGCTGGGCGTGTAAAATCTGCCAGGGAGCGGATACCGAAGATATGGTACAATGCGATGTTTGCGATAAGTGGCATCATTATGAGTGTGTTGGAGTAGCAGATGATATTGCGAACGTGAGCTGGAGGTGTCCCAACTGCGTAGCTGAAAGGGAGTACCAGCGTAAGCTGCAGCCGATCCCAAAATATGCAGGTGGTCTAGAGAAATCGTCTAAACAAAATCAAACCGGTGGTGATTCGGTTATGCCTGCGGTCCCGAAGATTAATGCGCCGATTGGATTACCCATCGCAGTAGGTGTGGCGGGCCTCTCGATTTCGTCTGGACGAAATCCAATAGTTTCCAAAATGGTTGCGGCATTGGAGGTCAAGCAGTTTAAACACAGTCAATCTGTTACGTTGCCGGTGCATCCCAATTCGGACACGAAGGCGACTATATTGGCGAATAGAGCACGGTCAGCAACTTCACAATCGTGCTCGATAAAGTCGCTCTTGAAGCTAGAACTTCAAAAATTAGAAGAGGAGCGGGCTTTCGAACAACAGGAGGCGGAGAGGCGTAGAATGCTGGAGCAGGAGGAAGCAAAAAGACGACGAGATTTTGAGCTGCGTGAAGCGGAGAAGTATCGTGAATACATCAAGAAGAAGTATGCTCTACTTGAAGAAATGTCGAACCGGTCTGATTCAAGTCGCAGCGAGGCGGCGAGCAGAGTTGATGATTGGGTAAACAGCGTAAATATTCTGCAACAAAGAGGGAGGAAAGTTACTCAGACCGCTGGCGGCTTCAATCCACAGCGACACTCTACTCAGCATCAATTCACGTTTCCGGACCATGATGATATTCCCCGAAGTAATGCACCAGCCGTAGGTTCCATTATTGGAAGCGCATGTAACGTTCGAAATGATTCAATGGTGCCGGCCGACCGAACCCGTTCCCGTTCCGATTCTACAATACACGGTAGCGAACATCCGCTCACGCGATCCGTACAAATGACGCAACAAGTTAGTCGGTTGCCAGTAGACGAAGAAGACGACACGGACTTTTGCCAGCTCAGCAAGAAACAGTTGGCCGCACGTCAAGCGATTTCAAAGGACCTGCCTGTCTTTTCGGGTAAACCAGAAGAGTGGCCCATTTTTATTTCAGTCTACAATAGTACTACGGCTATGTGTGGATTCTCAGACGAAGAGAACATCATCCGGCTTCAAAGGTGCCTGAAGGGGAAAGCTTACGAGGCGGTACAAAGTCGACTGTTGTATCCATCCAACGCTTCCGGTGTGATTGCAACATTGCGAATGCTTTATGGACAACCAGAGGCTATCGTCAACTCGTTGATAGGGAAAATCAACGCACTTCCCCCACTGCGGGAAGATAAGCTGGAAACAATCGTAGACTTTGCTGTGAACGTGCAGAATTTCTGTGCAACAGTTGACGCCTGCGGTATTGCAGACTATATGTATAACATTTCTCTGCTACACCAACTTGTTAGCAAGCTTCCGCCGACCATCAAGTTGGATTGGGCGCGATACCGGCTGACTCTGTCTACTGTCAATCTAGCGACGTTTGGAGATTGGGTGTACTCATTGGCGGAGGCAGCCAGTGCAATAACTATCCCATCGGTTATGATGGAGTCCAAGCCAGCACGTTTCGAGGCTAGAGCGACTAAAAGGGAAAGTGCCTACCTTAATGCCCATGCCGAAACGTCACGCCAAGCTTCTGCATCCCTGCACACACTTCAGTCCAGTGCAAATGTGAAACGATCGTTCGATAATAGTTGCCCCATCTGCAAAGGTAGCTGTAACGCAGTCGCCAAATGTAAGCGCTTTCAGGAGCTGTCCCGGGATTCACGATGGGCCGCAGTGCGAGAATTCGATTTATGTCGCAGATGTCTCCGCAAACACGTTAGGGACGGCTGCACTGCTAAACTATGCGGAAAAAACGGTTGTACGCGGATGCATCATGAACTACTGCACAACGATCAAAAGGACGATTCGCCTGCCACGATTACATCGCCGGAGTTGCCTACGGAGAAGCAGAGTGGTGAACCATCCCATGGATGTAACATACATCATTCCAACTCTAGTGCCGTGTTGTTCCGATACCTTCCGGTTGTGTTACACGGCAAACACCGGTCGATTCGTACGTATGCTTTCTTCGACGAGGGGTCAGAGTTAACACTACTCGACCAGGAACTTTCAGAAGAGTTGATGCTGGAAGGAAATGTGCAACCGTTGTGTCTGAGATGGACCGGAGGCTCCCAACGAAATGAGACGAACTCCCGAGTCGTCAGCCTGGAAGTATCAGGAATACAAAATTCTGCCAAAAAATTCAAGCTCAACAGCGTGCGCACTGTTGAAAGCCTACTTTTACCGCACCAAACGCTCGACACGGAGGAATTGGCGCAACTCTACCCGCATATCCGCGGACTGCCCATTGAATCATATAGCGACGCAAGACCACGTATACTGATCGGAATGAAGCACCTAGGAGTCAGTGTAGTGCTTAAGACCAAAGAGGGTGGATACGATGAACCAATTGCAGTAAAAACACGGCTAGGATGGACCGTTTGTGGCGGATGGAAGCTGCATGAAACCCTTGCTGCTGGACAATGTGCGTTTCATGTGTGTGTAGATGCAGAACACTCCGACGAGAACTTGCATCAAGCCGTGAAGGCTTATTTCGCAATGGATAGCCTAGGCATCACAAAATCCGACAAGGTTATTCTATCTTCCGAAGATCAACGTGCTGAGAATATCTTGAAGTCTCGTACCCAACTTGTTGGCAATCGCTATGAAACTGGTCTACTTTGGCGCTACGAAGATATCCGTCTACCTGATAGCCGTGAAATGGCTCTTCGTCGACACCAAAGCCTTATTACACGAATGGACAAAGACCCGTTCTTAGCGGAGGCACTCCAACAGATGATTTCCGACTACGTTGCGAAAGGGTATGCAAGGAAACTTAGCGACGACGAACTCAAACAAACGTTTCCGCGCGTCTGGTATCTTCCAGTGTTCCCGGTAACAAACCCGAATAAGCCCGGAAAAGTGCGATTGGTTTGGGACGCAGCGGCCAAAAGTTTCGGGATCTCATTGAACTCCGTTCTGCTAAAAGGACCAGATCACCTTTGCTCGTTATTTGCTATCCTGCTTCAATTTCGAGAAGGACGAATAGGTCTAGCTGGGGACGTGCGCGAGATGTTCCACCAGATACGTATCCGTGACGAAGACCAACAGTGCCAACGCTTTTTCTGGACCGACAAGGACGGCAATTTGGCGACCTACGTCATGAGCGTGATGACGTTCGGTGCCTGCTGTTCGCCTAGCAGCGCGCAGTATGCGATGACTTTAAACGCTGAACGATTTTCTCACGAGTTTCCTACAGCGGCGAAGGTTATAATAAAGCGACACTACGTTGATGACATGCTGGTTAGCACTAATTCGGAACAAGATGCCATTCGTATTGCAGAGGACGTGCACTATGTACACTCTCGAGGTGGTTTTGAAATCCGCAACTGGATCAGTAATTCCAAACGGGTCTTGGGGTGTTTAAAACAAGATAAGACCCACGAGAAAAATCTGGATCTCTCGCCCGAATTGTCCACCGAGAAAGTGCTTGGGATGTGGTGGTGTACGGAAAAGGATGTTTTCACTTACAAGGTTGGATGGAACCGTTATGACAGCGCCTTATTGTCAGGTCAACGATGCCCCACGAAACGTGAGGTCCTCCGTGTGCTTATGACGATCTTCGATCCCCTTGGTTTGATCGCTCACTACCTTATGTATCTTAAAGTTCTGCTGCAGGATATCTGGCGTTCCGGTACCCAATGGGACGAAGAAATCAATGACGATTCGTACAACAAATGGAAAATTTGGTTAGCAGTCCTTCCGCAAGTCGAGCACGTTCAGGTTTCACGTTGCTATCAACTACGTACACCTCCAGTTGATAGCGTGGAATCTTCATGTTTCAGGATTGATCACTCAACTTTAAGCTGTGCCAACCAACCTCGGAACATCAATCCATCAATCCAAAACGACAATGGACAAACACGGTCTTCGAAGGATGCCGTCGAAGTACAACTGCATACTTTCGTAGATGCTAGTGAGAATGGGATGGCGGCCGCAGTGTACCTCCGTTTCATGCATGCTGGAGAAGTTGAATGCCGCCTCGTAGCAGCCAAAACCAAAGTGGCTCCATTGAAGTACCACTCTATCCCTAGGCTGGAGCTTCAGGCGGCTGTAATTGGTGCTAGGCTTGCTCAATCAATCGAAGAGACACTTTCTATACCAATCAACAGGCGTATTTACTGGTCAGACTCCAGAGATGTGCTGTGCTGGATACGCTCAGATCATCGCAGATACTCGCAATTCGTCGCCTGCCGTGTAAGTGAGATTCTTGAAACTACCGATGAAAGGGAATGGCGATGGATCCCAACCAAGCTTAACGTTGCAGACGACGGAACTAAGTGGGCGAGACAGCCAGATCTAACTCCAGAAGCAAGGTGGTTCAATGGTACCGAGTTTCTGAAATGCCCAGAAGTCGATTGGCCACATTCAACGATTGTGACTAACGCTACCGAGACCGAGCTCCGTCACCGTTTACTATTTCACCACATTGAACCAACACCAATCATAAGCGTCGTCGATTTCTCTAGCTGGAAGCGATTAGTCCGTGTAGTTGCACTTGTCCAGCGTTTTCTGGCTAACTGCCGCCGCAAACTACAACGCGAGCGAATCCGCACAGCACCACTTTCCATGGAAGAACAACGTGGTGCCGAGGAGTATATCCTGCGTCTTACTCAGCGTGAAGCGTTTCCCGTAGAAGTGAATTTACTTAATGAGTGCCCTCAAAAACCACTTCCCAAAGTGAGCCAACTGTACCAACTGACACCATGGTTGGATGACCGCGGCATAATGCGGATGCGAAGTAGGATTGCTGCTTGCGATTTCGCTACGGAGGATGCTAAAAGTCCAATACTTCTTTCTCGTAATCACCACATAACCACTCTTATTTTGCAACACTACCACAACAAATACCACCACCAAAATCATGAAACCGTGATCAACGAGATACGGCAAAAATTCTACATTTCCCGAATCCGTGTCTGCTATCGAACAATACGCAGTAACTGTCAACGCTGTAAGAACGAAGCCTCATTGCCACGGAACCCAATCATGGCTGATCTTCCTGCAGCCAGACTAGCTGCATTTTCCCGACCCTTTACACACGTGGGCGTAGATTATTTTGGCCCAGTAGAAGTCGCCCTTGGAAGACGAGTGGAAAAACGCTGGGTTATGCTTGCCACCTGCTTGACAGTTCGCGCAATCCACCTCGAAGTAGTCCACTCACTTACCACTGATTCGTGCATCATTGCCCTTCGAAATTGCTTTGCGCGGCGTGGTTGTCCCAGGAAAATTTATAGTGATCGGGGTACAAACTTCGTTGGAGCCAGTAAGCAGCTAAAAAAGCTAGTTGAGGAGATAGATCAGGAAATGATCACAAAGGAGTTTATAAGCCCCGATACTGAGTGGGTATTTAATCCGCCGTTGGCGCCACATATGGGCGGAAGCTGGGAGCGTCTCATACGCACTGTAAAAAACAATTTAATGGCCATCTGTCCATCACGAAAGCCGACTGATGAAGTGCTCCGCAACTTGCTTACAGAAATCGAAAACACTGTAAACTCTCGTCCTTTGACACATGTTCCAATTGATGACGATTCCGCACCCGCTCTTACCCCGAACCACTTCTTGCTGGGAACCTCGAATGGTATGAAGCCACTTTGTCTGTTGGACGATAGTGGTGCTGCGCTCCGACAAAATTGGCGTACATCTCAGATTCTCGCGAACCGATTTTGGAAGAGGTGGCTATCCGACTACCTGCCAGAAATTACTAGGAGGACAAAATGGTTCGCCCATACGGAACCAATCGTTGTTGGTGACGTTGTGGTCATCACTGACAACAAACTACCCCGGAATTGCTGGCCCATCGGAAAGATTATCCAGACGCATGCTGGCAAGGATGGCCAGATACGATCGGCTACAGTGCGGACAGCTGTAGGCGTGTACGAGCGACCCACTTCGAAGTTGGCTGTGTTGGACGTTCGGCGCGAGAAGTAGTAAGCCAACCTGGAGGCTGGCGTACCCGGGGGGAGTGTTACCCGACTCTACTCGGCTAGCGCACCTTGATATTCCAACACATTGGTCCTCGCACACTAACTCAGTCAACGACGGAGCTCACCTGGAGGTGACAGGTAACATCTTGGGTACGACTGTCAAACTGTCATCGCGGTGAGTAAGCAAAAAGATTCTATTCGTCCCAGTGTAGGAAGCCAATTGCTAAAAGTATATTCATCTAAGTTAATTACATTAAATTAATTGAATTTAAAATTAATCTAAACTAGTGCCTAAAAGTGCCTTAAAATCTACCTTATTTCTACATATAAAAACGGTAAGAATTTAATCTGAAGTTACTTTAAAATTACTACTTACATTACTCTTAAAATTAGATTAACATAATAGCCAGCTCACTAGCAGAATTCTCCATTCGCTCCTTGCTACGATTCGGTAAGAAATATGAACAGAACTAAGGCAGGATATTATAAATTGAATTTATTCGAACAGCTTATCGACCAAAAACCTGTCAGAATTCCCTGATCGTATTCGAATAGACGAGAGGCAGAAAAGGACTAAACGTGAGTAATTTAAATATGAAATTATAATGCGCATACCATACAATATTTATACTTACACATATGAGTTATATATGTATATTTAGTTACGGTCTACTTATCTAAACTTATAACTATGCGAAAATGCGAGATAAAATTACAGTAGAACTTATTGTTTTCTCGATAGGAAAATTATAATCTCCCGTTACAAAACCCGAGCGTTTTATTGGGGATTACGATTCCGGAAACTACCTTCTGTCAAACGGTTGACCAAAGTCAACAACATCTGTCGAATGAACCAACAACACGAGATCTACAGTACAACATCACACGCGCAGCGCGGTGTTTCCGATCCGTATCTGAGCCGTACTACGAAATCGTCTGGAGGAACCCCTGCCGGCTCGAGGAAAACCGCCCGGCGTCCCAATACTTGATGCATCCGTTCGAATCTGTAATCCTGGCCGTTAATTCCTGATGCCGGAAACTGAAAGTTTATATCTCCCGCCCCCCCCCCCCCCCCCCCCTTCACCCTTGTCCACCCTCCCTCCCATGTCTCTGATACACAGATGTATGACATCACCCCCTTCTCCCCTTGAATATCTTCCCAAAACTTATGTGTCCCCCTATCTTTTAGTTTTAGTTGATCAATATTTAATCTCGTTAAGAAATGCACAACAGTACCACTACTTTAAAATAGCCCTAATTAATTCCCCCTAATCTTGAACCACTCTCTCTAGTTATTTCTAGTTAATTCTAAAAAAAGTTCTATAAAAAGAACACACAAAATGACCCGTCCCCCAAATCTTACGAATATTATATTATACCCTCTTTTATATGTATAAGTTAGCTGTAATGTTTTTTTTTAGTTTAATTATATAAAACAAAATAATATTGAAATGTGTAACCCCCTAGTTTTGAGAAATTCAAAATGTAAAACAATGAAAAATGGCACCTTTAAGCTAACGCATACGTGCCTTATCAAATAAACAAATTGAAAAAAAAATCGTTTCTTCGTGGGCAAAGCAATTTCGATCACGTTTTGGAAACTCTGTGTAACGTATTATGTGCGTTCAAATCGCAACCAATAAGAAACTGCTAATTTATTTTCCTACAGTAGCCAACAAACTCAGTTACTTACTGTGGAGGGGCTGAGTCTGGTTCCCCTGGGAAGTAAGCAGAAGTGACTATAATATCTGTCCTCCCTCTCGTTGTCGGTATATCTGTTGTGTTGCAATATTCAATATGGGTGTTACTTAATACTTATTGAACCGATTCCAAATTTTTTACGGGTAGTGTATGTAGAAGAGGCTCAATAATTCACATGCTATTCCGACATTCACACGGTTCAAGAATCCTCACGTTCCCTTAGTGACAAACAACACGGAAACAACCGTCGGCTTTTCATATCCCAAAACAAGACGTCTTGGTTTATTTAATTAGCTTTTTAAGCCAACTGATTAAGATTTGCTAATTACATTACCCATCATCAGCTGTTTTTCGCGTATCATTTCATTTGGAACTATAATTACCTCAAAAGAATTACAAAACCGATTCCCACCGGCGCTTGTGGCTGATTTCTGTTTTTGGCGAGAGTTTTTTTTAAATTGTTTATTTTTACGCACAAATGCTCGCCCACTCTTTGTGACTTTTCCCGCACTAATCGAGCGCACGAGCGTAGCCATAATCATAGATAACATTAGTTTACTTTTACTTCTAAAATTATCGCTTCATGTGGTGAACATTAGAGGTGGTAATCATAGCGTGTAACGATTTTTTTTTTAAATTTTAATACATACAGAATGAATGAAATGAGCGGTGTGGCTCTGTTCATTCAGTATTTTCTTGCAACCTGTAACTAAATCTCTATAGATTTGTGTTCTTAAATTGTTCCATTTGTTCGGATTAGTACGGTAATTTAGGAAGTACTATGCGAAAAGTATATAGATGCCCATGCATGCAATTTTGTTCGAATCTCACTCGAATTCGAATAAAATATGAGAAAAAAATGGTCGCCCCATCCTCAAATTGTAATTATTGCTGCTTTCACTTTGAATGTTCGAATAAGATGGTGCAGAGGCATTTTATTATTGTATACATAGGTCAATTTCAAGGAATTGTTCAAAGGTGCCTGCGATGAGAAGAGTGAGACGATGCATAACATTCCTATTTTGCTTCGTTTTGATTTGTGTGCTAGCCGCTATGGAAGCAACTCTAGCGACAGTGTAAAACCATGCCAATAAAATATGATATTTTACAACCGGCCAACTTCCCGCTGCAACCACGCCATTTGAACTGCCAGTTATAATGACTTCCACTGCTAGATACACGGTTAAAGCTAGTCAAGAGAACAGGATCGAACGCCACCCATCATCGGCTCACCTTTCCTTACAGAGAATGTGTTTATTAATAGTCGCGAATCTCTGTCGCGTCCTACTGCGGCTCCGACTCCGGCTCGCAATCGCAACGACCGATGAAAAACGCGCGCATGGGAGTGAGTGAGATAACCGTCGCCATGATGAAAAAAAAACAATCTGAGGAATGTCAGCTGCTCCCTTCTGCAAGTGCTACCGGTCAGTTTGAACATCACATATGGATTTAATTTGCACACCAACTAGCCGCAGCACACTGGCACCAGTTGGTGAAGCGACCACCCAACACCCAACCAGAGGAAACAGTTTATGCACCCAACTGACATACCGGGTTTGACGGTAACTGATGGGTGAGTATACATATAGAGAAGGGGCCGAAGTGAAGCTGCCAACTGAAAAGAGCAGAGCTGAAAACAATCCGGCCGGGTGAGGGAGAGCGAAACAGAGACCGCGAAAAAAAATCGATGAGGCCGTCTTGCTTACTCTAGGAATTTTCCGACTCATCGCCGCACGTCGAGTGTTGGCTCGGTTCGTTTGTTCGCCCCGGGGTTGCAAGGAAACGGTGCGCATTGTTGGCTAAAGTGAACGGTTCGAGGACCATAATTTAAATGATAGATTTTCGGTTTATTGAACGAAAATCCATCATATTAACCTGCAGTCGTCATCAATATGCAGTAAGGCTTTCGGATACGTCAAAGCACGCCCTAAATTTTTCTCCACTAATGAGAAATATAGCCTAGTGAGATGGCGCCGGTGGTTGAGTGGTAAGCGTGACCGCCATTCATCCCAGTCGGTGTGGGTTCAATCCCAGCCGGGGTCGTAGAGATTTTTCTGAGGTGAAAAAATCTGTGGTCACGTCTTCCTTCGGAAGGATAGTAAACCCGTTGGTCCCCGGTCCATGAGTTGATGGATCTGATATCTAGTCCAGATAGTGGAGTCACCTCTCAGGTGTCGATCATGACGAAGTAGAATCCTACTTCTATACTTACTAAGGCGCCGTTCGGAAACCAGGTAGACTCATGTGGAGACGGGGAGGGGAGGGGGATTAGTAGAAGTCTACGTTTGTCTACAAGGGGGGATAGCGTGTTTTTCGCCAAAGTCTACCAAAGTTTTTTGATTTTTTGTTTGCTCTTCTCGTCCTACTAATTATTATTAGGCCTTAAAGTTGTTTCTGTTCAACACGCTAATAGATGTAATTGCTATACTATTGTGGTACCTTCTCTTATGGAGACCACTCAATCCTCAATCTCCAAAAAGTTTTCGTGATTATTTAAACAAAAGAACAACGCTACACATTTTGCCATGTTTGCTTATATTTAAGGGAGGTACGGAATCAAATTGCATCACAAGAAAAACTTTGCAAAAATTCACCCATAAAATCGATCGATTTCAAACTTTTAAGGAATAAAATAAAACCTATTTTTAAACCTATTCCACGTTTGATTAATTCAATTGCATAGCCATATCCAAATGTACTTATTTTCTTCTTAACACTACTCAAAAGGTCTTGAACAACGTTTGAACCAATTTATGTTTGTGTGAAAACCCATATTTCCTCATTCCCGTGTTATATTTCACTTTCATAGGATGCTTCCAGAGTGCCTGCTCCATGATGACCCAGTATTTCTCAATTGGCTGCAATTCCGTTGCATTCATGGGATTGAGATCCTTTGGCACGAAATTGACTTCCTCTGCCTTGCACCACTCCAGAACATCTTTCGAGTAATTGCACGAGGCTAAATCCGGCCAGAAAAGCGTCATCGTGAGACCTCAGAGGTGGAAGAAAACGATGTTGAAGGCATTCTTTCAAATACAGCTGCGACCTGCCCATTGGATGTTCCAGTAGTCACGAACAGTGTGCTCCGCTTTCCACACAAGCAAATTGCTTACTCGATCACATATTTTTGGCAAACTTAGAAATCTTTGGCCGAATTTATGAAGGTGAATAAAGGAGTCCTGGAAGCTGCCAGAAAACTGGTTTCACAATCCATGACAAGACAATGCGGTTTCGTTAACAGCCGAGTGTTGAGCTCCACACACGTTATTTTTCCAATGTACTCTCTCGTCTATTGCGATTCGGCGCTGATCGAGCGAGAAACGATAGTCAAAATCAGAAAATCTTGTGCATCCCCAATATGATCCACAATTTATGATCAGTGCGATCTCACTCATTCACACGCCACTTCTTGGTTTGTTTTACTCCACAAGTGCATGTAGAAACCGATCTAGTGCGAATGGGCCTTTTGCCGTCGTGCTTTACCCGTCCCCCGGCCAGCTGGTCTATGGATGTAGAAGGGATCAAATCAGATCAAATAAACCGTCGCGTGATCAACACGTCATTCGTTTGCCGATAAGTAACGATTTTTAGTTCGCGCAATAAAGTGCATTTTTGAGTTAGAAAATTGAAAGTGTTTAGAAGTGTCCGAAGGATGCAACTAGCGCGCGAACATTGGTCCTTCGAGCCGGATTTAGATCCAGTGAAGAGATTCTCGGACACTTTCTAAAAGACAGTTTACTACCGGTGGACAATCCCTGTGAAAGTTGCGGTCAGTGAAATTTAAAAGCGGGCATTGACCCCTATGCAAAAACTGTCTAGTGAAATTTGTGATAGTGCGCGAAAAAGAGCATCGCCATTTTCGACGCCAGCTGACGCCATCACGAGAAGACTTCGGCGCCATCGCGGATCGGAGCGCGTATTTCTGCTGCAGTTATTTAACGGCTACGACAATTAGGCGGTCATAATGCAACGGCAGAATTATCCCGGACGGGGATTTCGAGCGGAATTAAAGGGAGTATTTGTGTGGTGCCGCATTTGCATGTGGCGCATGTGATGTTGTGTTTGGCTGAAAAAAAAAATTAAGATTATGCGAGCATTTTGTTTTTGGCAAGTGTGTCCCTGGCTAAAGTTGGTCTCGAAAATTCCGCCGGATTTTTCGCCTGTTGCTTTCCACCCGTCTGCTTTCTCTCTGTTGCAGTTTGGCTGTTCTGTCAATTTTCGGTTTCGCGAATTAGTAGTGTGGGTCGAGTTGATCAGTCAATTTATTTGTAGAAAGTGCAGTGGCTGTTTCAATTAAACCTGGTTTGAATTTTGTAAACGGTGTGCTGAGTGCAGGTCAAGTGCAGTGATTCAAAATGGCAGAACTTAGATCTCAGGGTAAGCGGGAACACCTGATTGTGAAGGCTTTCGACAGCGTGCTACTTTTTCTCCAGAAATACGACCAGGAGACTGATGGTCGTCAAACGGTGGGATAACAAAATTCTCACAAGTTTCCTATCTCATTCCTCCACGCGAGTCTAAGTCTATTGATGACATTTGGTCGGTGTTAGGTCAGACCGGACTAAGTGACAGTGCATTGATTTCGAGAAAAACGCGTTTAAAGTTTGAATCGCAGCATCCTTTACATTATAATTGGAAAATATTTTAACCATAATTCTTGTTTATTGTTTCATATTTCAAATCTGGTAAAAGTGGAATGTAGATGAAGAAACTCTTTATCCAGTGCTATCATTAACTCATTTTTTGATGTTTTGCGACTTGGTTCGGTCTGACTTAACACCGATCATTTGGTCCTTAGACCGGCGACGACTGGGTGCTATCAGCTTTCTGCCGATAGTAGCAGAATGAGAGGGTGCGAACAGATCTAGTCGAGAAAACATTGCCGTAAAAATGAATAGTTATTCAGAAATTAGCCCCAATAGGACTAATCTGACTAGTATCTATGATCACGGGTCAATACGTATTGAAAATTCGCCGCGTCTGTTTTTATGAACCTAATTTCAAGCTCCGTTATTTCGAACAAGCCCGTGCATCAGGTTAAGGTTGGACAGAGAATGCGCAAAATTCGCAAACGAAAAAGCAGTTTTTTTCCACACCGCATGTCAGATCTTCATAAAAATCAATCAGCGTATATAGAATGTTGTTACAGTACTGCTGATTGATTTTTATGAAGATCTGACATACGTTGTGGAAAAAAACTGCTTTTTTCGTTTGCGAATTTTGCCCTTTCTCTGTCCAACCTTAACAATTCTCTATATTTCCCTTCAGTGTTCTTTATTATCGCTCGTATACTTGTATTCCACAAACAGTCCGATATGGAAAATAAGGAATACTTTCCTTAATTTATAACATCTCGCGCTATTTTTGCCTGTATAATGTGTTATCACTCGGTAGTTTTCAAGCCAATAAATATATCGTACATTCGTAGCGAATTCTGTCTAAATACTGTTGCAATAAATAGTGATCCGGCCCATTACGCAGATAAGATTAGCTTTTCTAGGCAATACTCCCACGGTCGGCTGAGTGGAGTTCAAATTGCTTTTGTTTAGGGAACATAGTATACTCTCGGTAGCCGGCTGCCCAGAGTTTAAAAAGAACCAAAAACTAAACAAGATCTCTTTTTCGAGTGATCGTGCACTTGAAGACTAACTAAACAAATACCTCATAAAATATGCTTTACAGGTCGCATCGCTTGCTTGGAGCGAATCCTAGACCTGATACCCTTCCAAACTACCAATTCCGCGACACCTATGGAAGAGTATGATGAATCGTCGTCCTTCCGTTAAGTAGATGGAGCACCATCACTTCCTGTCTACCTTATCCTTTATCCTTCCCCGTGAACGATGGAGATGGGGGCGTCCGGCAATGATGGCTATCATGCTGTTGAGGTTTTAATATGGGTCGGATTGGTATGAGTTCCTACTTACCATTTCCTAAGCAACTCTTATTAGATAATTAGCAGTTAAACATGATGAAGTCAGTGGGCAATCCGCCAAAATCATCGTCGCAACGCAACGCAACGCAAGAAATACGACCAGGATACTGATGGCGGGCAAGTCAACCCTCGGCTGCATGAACTTGAGGAAGATTTCAAGGATTTTCTTGTGGTTCGGAGTAAGCTTGAGTTGCTGCTGGAAGATGTTGAGGTCCAGAAACATGCTGAATCTGAACCACACGTTAAGCAGGAGGCGTTGGAACACATGGACGATGATAATGATCGTATTATGCAGGAAATTCGTGATCGATTCTACGCACTGAAGGCGCCGCTTGTGACTTTGCTACCACAACGCCACCGTCGCAAAGAGGTCCCCATTCATCAATTGCAGGAGATAATGTTTTCGGTGTGCACCCAACGCCGACATTTTCAAAAGTGAAGCTACCTGAAATCCGTCTACCGTCGTTCAGTGGTATGATCTTCGAGTGGGTAATCTTTCGCGAAACCTTTCAAAGCCTCATTCACAACAATCCTCAGTTGACCGACATGGATCGTTTCACCTACTTGAGATCATCGTTATCAGGAGACGCATTGCAGGAGATTAGTTATGTGGGATTGTCAGCCGTAAACTACAACTTTGCGTGGGAAATGTTAGCGAACCGTTATGAAAACAAGAAGTTAATCGTGAAGGCTCGTCTAGACGCACTGTTCGCTACAGAAGGGCTCAAGAGAGAGAGAGAGAGAGAGAGAGAGAGAGAGAGAGAGAGAGAGAGAGAGAGAGAGAGAGAGAGAGAGAGAGAGAGCTATAAACTTGATCAAATAAACCTCTCAACAAACGAGTGCAAAAAATCAATAACGTATAATCTATAACAATGAGCCTACCCCAACGACAATTCGTACCATAACATACAATATAACAAAGAACAGTTCGTTCTTACTGTACACGGAAAAAATCCGTTCACGATTTCGTGAACTGAGCGTTTTACGAAAATCGTGACCAAGTTCCTAAAATTATGGATAATAATCCTCGTATTCATGAAACTATGTGTGTTTTTTAAAAAGTTAGTTCGCGCAAAAATGTACATGGCGTTACATTGCAATTTTTTGTTGGGTTACTGTGGTTGTTCCCTAGACGTGTTTAGTTTTTGTTATTATTCTTGTTCATACTTTGGGGATGCACTGGTTTATAGTATAAAACTAAAACGACGTTCAAGATTTTAAAACCTTAGTCGTGATTTTTCGTAATTTCTCAACACGTTACTGTGATATTTTATTCATGAATTTAATATCGGATTTTTCTGGCAGAATAACACGATTTATGTTCATAATTTCAGGGTTTTAGCACAATATTCGTAATTTATATTCACATTTTCATGAAATTTTATTCATGAGTTTCGTGTTGAATTTTTCTGGCAGAGTGGTGTGACTTATGTTCATGATTTCAGGATCTCAGTCGCGGTTTTCCTAACTTCTATTCACGTCGTGATATTAAAGTCACACGTAGAGTGATTTGTATTCATAATTACAGGATCACAGTCACGATTTTTGAGATTTTCTTCTCGAGTAGTGTAATTTATGTTCATGAATTTAAGGAGTCACGATTTCGGGAAATTGAGATTTTTTCCCTTCAAAACGGTGTATAGTAGGATCCGGATTATATTGAGATTATAAGTGTTTCTTATGTAAAAATGTCTGAGGAGTACGATGAAATTAGAATTTTAAAATTAAAATATTTGTAACGAGAGAAAAATAATTTTTAATATTTAACTGAAAAATTCGCATAGTTGGCAGCACTGCCACCAAAAATTAATATTTTTCTGGACTCCTTGTATAATTTTCTTCAAAACCCATCTTGCGGTTTGATTCCAGAGTGAATAGAACCAGAAATATGATCAAAAGAAAATCAAGGGTTTAGGCAATTTGTCAAAACGGGGGTGCTCCCATGACCCGAGGGGTGGTTCAATTGACACAAAAATTTGGGTTTTTATATATTGGCCCTAGATGAACAATTTCTCCAAATTTGGTTCAAATCCGTGAAGGTAGCTTACACGTGCCTTAATCACTTCGCGTGATGATGATTGCGGATGTCTTCTAAATATCACAAGCCTTCAAGATAGATCGTGAATCATGTACTACAAGTCATGAACAAGTTGACAAATCCATGAGTTTGTGAACTATTTCACGAGTACAAATGGTCAGTCGTGAAAATTTTACTAGGAATCATGAAATAGTTTACGAACACAGGAACGATATTTTTTTCATTTTGTGAACTAGTTTACAGCCACACATTTTCAGGTAATTATTATATGAGGAATCATGAATTAATTCACGTTTCAATGAATAAAATTTCACGATTTTGTGAATGGTCGGTTTCTATGAATCATAAAGCAGTTCACCTATTCATGAATAATATTTTTCGATTTTGCGAATTATTGCATGAGCTCGAATGGTAAGTTATGACTATTATACTAGGAATCATGAACTAGTTCATAAATATATAAAAAAAATTTCATGGTTTAGGTGAACTAATTAATGATCATGAATGGCGAGTTGTGACTAATTCGCTAGAAATCAGGAATCAGTTCACGTATACAAGAATAGCATCGTATGATTTTGTGAACTATATCACGAGCACGAATATTGAATCGCGACTATTATATTTGGAATCATGAACCAGTTCACGATGATTGAAAGGATTCTTGAATAATATTCCGGGTTTCGTGAAATAGTTCACGCGCAAATATGTTTTCCATTAGCTTTGGTTTTATGAACAATGTTCACAAAGTTGTGAACTAGTTCACGTACAGAAAATTGATTTAGTAATGGTATGACGCAAAGCGTGACTGAAGTTCACAAAACAAAAACAAATATCTTCACAAATAAAAGCGTTATTTAGGCGTTACTGAATGCAAATGGAACAAAATTATCAAACACATGTTTTTTGTTCATGGTCCTGTTTTCGTAACGTAAAAACGTGATTGTTTCTGATTTCATGGCATTTTTTCACGTTATTGAGAACATTTTTTTCCGTGCATGAATGCGAGGGTCACAGATTAATACTCGGAATTATGCGAACTACCAAGGGGGTAAAGCAAATGGGAACGCTTACTTTGACCGGTCATATTTCAGCTGTTATTAAATCGATTTTAAATCTGTCACCACTGGAAAGGTGTGTCTTTTGATAATAATTGCAAAAAACAGAAAATAGTGTCGTCTACCGTAAGTTATATTAAAAAGAGTAAAACAAAGTCAGCGAAAAAATATGGGAACGCAACTTTGACCTGCCATATCTTAGCTGTTTGTTCACCGATTTAAAATCTTCGCCATTGGATAGGTATATCTTCTACAACAACGGTGTTGACAAAATAATGGATAGTAAATTTGTAGATCCAAAGTAATTGTAAAAACAGTAACTGAAAGGCAAAATACACTACAGACAAAATGAGCTTTTTTGTTCAAACAATCGTATCTCGGCCGTTTGTCAATCAATTGCAATTTTCCTTACACCAATGAATTTCTTATGTGGTTTTTGTTTGAGGCGAAACTGAGTCAGTTCCTAGCCCCAACTGCTGTCAAAATGTATGAACTGACAGCGGTTGGGGTTAGAACCTGATTCAGTTTCAGGTTCAAGCGAAATCGCCATTAGAGCTCCCAGATTTGTAATGTATGCAATAGATGCTAGGTTTTCAAAAAATACTATACTTTTTCGCAAACGGTTGTTTAAATTTTTTTGCGCCTTTTTTAGCCTTACGGTTTGAAATGTTACATATTTACTCAATAGTTCTACATATTACATATGGATATTATTATATCAAAATGTTCGTACAAACGTGGAGAAACGGAATTTTGTATGTAAGTTACAAAATAATAGTGTGTAATAGGAAAAATTCAGTGAATACGAAGAAGTTCAGAATTTTCAAAATATAAAGTCATATAATTTTAAATTTAAAGCGATTACCTATACCTTTTTATATACCAATCAATTGTTATTGATGACGGCTACAATTTTTGAACGAATAAATTATTATATTTTCTAAAAAAAAGACAAAAATACGTAGAACTACAGAAATTTCATTTAGTTGGTAAATAACTTCGAATTCAAAGCGATGACCTATACCTTTTCGTGTAATAATCGATAGTAATTGATTTCGGCTGCAATTTCTGAAATAATAATTTTTATATTTTCTCAAAATATAGACAAAAATACGTAGAGCTACAGAAAATTCATTTAGTTCGCAAATATCGTCGAATTCAAAGGGACGCACAGAGGAGCAATTGGGGTCGAATCCTGGCCAAAATTATTTTCTGCTGCAATTGTTGTTATTATGCCTTAATATGAACTAAAATAGACAATTACTAGTTTTTGGAACAATTTGGGATCTACCCACCTACCAGTGCAGAGGCCAATTTTCTATATCCTTTTGAATACTAGTAATTTCTAGGTGATCTTTGTGAATACATTTGTTTTTCCAGTTGCATAAACATTTGATCAGTGGAAAAGGGAGAAGAAAAGGGACGCCTGTGCATATTTTCATAGAGATACATTTTGGCAAACATATAATTTGGCCCTACAGCATTTCGGTGTACCTTAAATTAGTAAAAATTTCAATATTTTCAAATCGCTTGAGATTGGTGGATCGGAAAAGATCGGAAGAGTTCTAATATTTTTTGTATAGCTGAAATCTTGTTTTGTAATACTGCTTTAGCAACTTTGCTGGGTCTAGCCGTATAATGTAACTTTTTTATCATTCAAATTTGGAATAAAATGTTTAAAAAAGGTATTTTCTAAAGGTGGTGCAATACACAGCAAGTTTACTTTTTAGTTAGTTTTAAGCTAAAGTTAAACAAACGGTTGTGTTGAACTAGGTTTGTAATGATATTATCTTATTTAATACAGTCATCATCACTAGAAAGCGATTTTGCTGAATATATAACGCAAACGATTAAAATATCCATTAAAATATCACCATTGGGCATACATACAAAAATTCTTTAACTATTTTTTATATACTCCTGATTTTGCCACGTTATACAGTATGTTCTGTAAAAAAATATAACGAAACAAAAAATTAAAAAAAAATATTTTGGTTTTTGGCCAAGAATTTGTTCTAGTTACTCCTCTGTGGGACGGCCTATACCTTTTGAAGTACCAATCGATTTTAATTGATTTCGGCTACAAATTCTGAAAGAACAATTTTTATATTTTCTCAAAAAATAGACAAAAATACGTAGAACTACAGAAATTTCCTTTAGTTGGCAAACAACTTCGAATTCGAAGCGATAGCCTATACATCTCTATACACCAATCGATTGTAATTGATTTCAGCTACAATTTCTGAAAGAACAACAGAGCGGATTTCCCCGCTCAGAAGACTCGAAAATTATTTGCGAAGTGGAATATTTATTGAAAGAGAAAAAGTGTATTCCGTAGTAGGATTTCGACTGTGCTCAGTTTTATCAGATAAGGAATATTGTAGATACTGCTCATATTCTACAAGTTAAGAATAACACTGAATCGAACAATATAACCACATACTAGTGTAGGTCTTGCCAATAATAAATAATCCAAATTGTAAATATATTTTATTGGCTTATTTCAACTATTTCGAAGAATGTCATAATACAATATCAGGCCAAATGTAATAGAGAGTTAAGTTGTAAAATGAATCCACGACTCATTCACACCCGATTTCAGTTAGCTTTGCCCGGAATACTTTTAGCTCTAGAACTGAAAGAAGTGATGGTCAAAAATCACATGGTAGTACAAACGAACAGTAGTAGAATCGACAACAAATAATTTTTTCATATAATTTCCATATTGTGTGAATCAAATAATGTGATAATTGTAATACTATTTATCGACTTATAATGTTTTGTTATCTGGTAAATTACTAGTACATTTTGCCTTATTTTAAGAACCGTAGATGGAAGCGCGATGTGCTGAAATAAATCATATCTGAGATGTGAAGCTTTAACATTTTCATCAAATGTAATTCTTTAGATGAAGAGCTGGTCCATGAATGATCTCGAAACTTCTTTAATTTGTCATGTGGATTGTTACATTTGCGCAAAAGTTCAAAATCGAAATAATTATTGAGTCAACCAGTTGACAGCGTACTATGGACCCTTCCATAAGCTTCAAAATGTGCAGATCAATATATTATCTGCAGAAATTCTATTGGAGAAAACAAATCTTTCGTAAAAATAAGAAAACACTTTTTCCCGAATCCCGGGAAGTAGTAAAAATAAATTCCCGAGAAACAAGAATCCAGGGAAAAGCAATAGTCCCGGGATTCCCTGGAAATAAAATCCCGTGTTGGAAGCTCTAGTCGGATTCTTTTGAAATTTTGTGGAAACTTTCTTGAGTACATTAAGAAAACGCAAAAAATCAATTTTTTATCCACTCAATAACCCCTCAATAACATCAGAACTCCTATAATTCCTTATTTTTGGTATGTAATTCGGACATAGAACATTTTCAAATTTTTTTGCCAGCTAACGTATAAAATAAACTCACTGTGCATGATGTGACGCGCTCCTTCACCACACCAAGTTTCCACCTATTTTGTCACCGGCAACCATTCGCCTCCATCGTCGAAATTGTCGGGTGAGTCGCTTCAGAGGCATTCCATTCTTGCCATCAGTCGTGAATTGAATTTCATACAGAGCGCAAGCAAAATTTTATCCTTCGTGATCAAAACAGTTAGAAACGAGAGCCAAAGACTTGTACAAATATTTATTACTGGACGGATCCAGATTGCCGACACTGTGTTCATCGAATCAGTAGGTGTAGTTATCGATTTTGTGATTTTCTGGTGACTAGTACAAAAAATACAGTGAAGGGCGCTGCCTGATTCTGATAAATTGCGAACTAGCGGGACGGACATTGAAGTGCTTGTTCAGTGCCAAGAAGCAAATCGTCCATTAATCTTGGTAATCCAGAGCGAGTGAAGTGAGTGAACACGGGAAAAATCTGCGCGACAGGGGCGGAAAATGAAAGTGGTAAACATAAACAGTGTGAATCATCAGCATCATCTGGACAGCTTGCAGACGACGCTAATGGAGGATCCAATCACGCCGAAGGCCACCTCTGATGTGGCAGTCGAAGGTGTCTCCGGGCGGGATACCGGTGGTGATTGTCACGGCGGTGGCGGATGCTGTTCGGGCATTGTGCTCCCATCCGGAAAGCCTAATCAGATTCAGGCTCTGCTGGAGCGTCATGAGAATCCACAGACTGCTGTCGCTTCCACCAGCACCACCAGCAGCTCCTCCACGTAAGTAATTATTGCGCCTGCTTTGTTATGCGAAGGGAATGGAATGTTCGAATCGGAAATCATTTTTCACTCCGAACCAGCGCGGTGGTGAGCTAACTCCCTGTTTATTGCCTCGTCTGCCGATGTGTTGTTATTTTCACGCTGCTATGCGATCAAGTTTCCTTCGCATCGATGAGGAATTGGAATGTTCTGATTGAGTGAGATGTTCATGCGGCGGCGACGGCGGTGATTTCGCCGGCTCATTTCAAACATCGTTGGCTTGTGTTGGGAGTTTTTCTTTATATTTAGAGAGGAATTCAGAGATGATGCGGGAAGTGAAAAGTTTTACCTTCACACTCGCTATGCTAGCAGCTGAGTTGGAAAATCAAGAAAGGAACAAGAATGTGATGGAAAAAGAATTCAAGGTAACATCGGGTGTTTTAATGCGGATGGCGACGTGCCGACGACGCCACTGTGATGCTATAAATATTCAAGTGTCGTTGTGGTGGCGAATTAAAGGCAAGAATAAATGTCGAGTTCACCAAACAGGTAGCCGATTAGTTGGTTTATGAATAGAAGGCGACATTTTGAATGGGTTTATTTGTCAGGAGTAACGTTTGGTCACGCTTCGTTCTGCGTTGTGATGTCGGACGAGATGTGGGCGACGACGGAGCTGTGGTCTTCAAGAAAATTTAGTGCTGAGACGGAACTTTCTCGAAGTTCGCTCGCGCATCATTCATTATCGGAGCTGCTTGCACATTAACATATTTTAATGAGTTTGCCATTGCTATTTCTGAATGAATTTCGGACACCCAGTGATTCAATTTGTCAGCAGTGCAACTATATTATTTTGAATGGCTTCAATAATTTAGTAATTTTGCTGTACGAATGACTGTACGTCGCCGAAAAAGTGCAATAATTCACCCTGTCCTGGAGAACTAAAAATAGGTCTGTTTAGCGTTTGGGCACACTCATACAACAATGCTGTTGTTGCGGTGAAATGATTAGGCTATAAAAAGATGCGCCGAATCATATGATTTCCATAATGATTAATTTGTGGAATTATTTTCCCATCTTTTTAAATAAAGAAATTTACAAGAAAATAGCAGTGTCGTGAGTAATAAAAATTGGAAATAATACTATCAGAACATTCCACCATCACCTTGACCGTGAACTGTCTGTTGACTTGCTTGTAAACTTATGAATGTCTACAGCGCATCATGTCAAGGCATTTCCACCTCACGTGAAGGGCCGTCGGTGAGCCGCGTTTATTTCAGCCGCGTTTTGCATATTTCAAGAAAATTCTAGAAATGTGACTGACAGAACGTGCTCAACCGGCTGTCAATATTTGTTTACTTGTCAGCGATTGAAGGGAACCTAGACTAGAAACTAAACACCGTTTGTGACAAGTCTTGTGTTACTGTCACCCGCAAAAAATTGGGTCAACTATGGGGCAGCTTTACTGCTCCTTAAAGCAAAAGAGTCCTGCATTGGAAAACTGTGAGCCGAGAAATATACTGTTCAAGATTTCGATTTTGGATTCGCTTTTTGGATAGGACAACCTTGTTTGGGTATTTTTCTTGATTTTGTCGAAACAAACCTGGTGGTCCTCGTGTATTGCGAATCAAAACTAATTTCGAATGCAATCAACAGATAGCTCATTTGTAACAAAAATCACATGGGATGCTAAAGCTTTAATGGGCATTGTGAAATCATGTTGTTATGACGGCGCTAGGGTTTGAGTGGTAAGTGTGACTGCCACTCATTCCAGTTGGCCTGGGTTCAATTCCAGCCGAGGTCGTTGAGATTTTTTCTGACGTGAAAAAAATTGTGGTCACGTCTTTCTTCGGAAGGGATGTAAAGCCGTTGGTTTCCGGTCCATGAGTTTGGGGGATCGATATCTATTCCAGATAGTGGAGTCACCTCTCTGGCGTCGGCAAAGAAGAAGTAGATCCAACTTCTATACTCTTACTAATACAAATATCCTCCTCCTGTGATATTTGTGGAATGCGCAGTAGTAGTATATACGGCCTCCAGAAAATACAAGCATCGGACTAACATTCCTTCCCTTTCCTTCCGCGATCTACGTTCGGGCCTGGCCGGCGCCAGTATTGATCAATAAAGCAGTTTAAGATTACCAGGAGTTGTACATTGAAAGATATTTCGCTACTCCCAAGCATAATTATTTATTGATTCCCTGCGCAACTTCAGCTAGTCCATATCGATACCGGAGTAGCAGCCAGGGGTGGTCACAGAAGCTATATAAATCATGTTATGATGGTTTTGAACTAGTAGTCATTGACATAGCTCTCAAAGTAGGGTAGAAGTTGTTCTTCTGTCCCACAAGAAGCTGGATGTTTTCGAAAGATGTTATTTGTACGGTGCTGGTATTGTGATTCTATGGTATGTCAATTCATCAATGCCCAGGTCTGATTTAGGTTTTTTCTTGAATTTCTTCTAAAATGTGATGTGGAATTATTGTAGCACAATAGATTCGATAGATATGGCTGCCAAATTGGCGAGCTGGAATTATTACTAAGTCTGATCGCTTAGATCCATTCAAATTCTTACATTTTTCCCAAGGCAAACAGCACGATTGTTCTAAAAAAATTGTGGCTCAAGGACCTAAAAAGTATACAGAAACTTTCCCATACCCAAGTAACAATTTTGGTTTTATGGTACCCTTGAAGTCACTCTTAAAACTTAGATTACTCTTGTAGAGTGCTAAAAAAACCTAAAATTGGGATACCCAATACGTCAAAAATAAAAAAAATACATAAGCATCAGAGATCGTCCGTGGTTCCTACTCCGTTAATGACCAGAACCAATTTAGATTGCAAAATGTTCATTAGAACAACATGATTGGGAATAACATGATATTGTGCAATCAATATTGGTCCCTGCATGCTGATCAATACCGACACCGGCAACATCCGAATGCAGCTCTTCTAGGAAAGGAAGGAATGTTAGTCCGATACATGTCGCTGCTACGGACCAAGGAATCCTTTGCATCTCCCTATGTAACACGGGAAGGGAAGAGTTGTTAGTAAGTGTGCCAATAACGTTATCATGTAGTAATTACTCTGAGCAGCCGGCTGCCGAGAATTTAGGAAATTTATCTTTTGTCGTATTGTTACGATTGGCCAAATAAGTTACTTGAACTTCGGAAAGCCGACTATTAGGAGCATTGCTTATATTTTAATAAATCGGAAACGTTCACTTCTCTTTCGCGCGACGGATTTTTTGTGGTTTCTATCATCTCGGTTCTTATTTTACCCGGCGACCGTTTGAATAAAACTTGGAATCAAGAGGTATTTGAGTGCGTCTTATTTTTTTCTTGTGTCATATACTATTCTTGTAGATAGTTGGAATTGCACATGTATAATGGTTTCGTAGTAAGAGGGGTTTTGCCTTTCTCATATAAAGAAAGGCTATGCAATCACTGTAAAAATCGACTTTTTAACCGAGGCCCGGAGGGCCTAGTGTCATATACCATTCGACTCAGTTCGTCGAGATCGGAAAGTGTCTGTGTGTATGTGTGAGTGTGTGAGTGTGTGTCATTGAAAACTCACGCAATTTTCTCGGAGATGGCTTATTCGATTCTCACACAATTAGTTTCGAATGAAAGGTGTAACGCTCTCATAAGCTGATATTGAATTTTTAGTTGATCCGACGTCCTATTCTGGAGTTACGGGTTGAAGAGTGTGGTCAGCCAGCAAATTCCCATATAAACTGGTAACACCATGATGCCTAAATGATGTAACACATATTAAAATAAGTGCAACATTACTTGGCTTTGCAGGTCTAGATCAGTTATGACCAATCAAAGTATCTTTGACCTCATTGGCCACTTATGACGGTTCTTGATGCCCCCGGGGAACTCACCAAGCTCCTAAACTAATTGAACACACATTTTCCAGCGAATACTCTGCCGATTTTTACAAACCTGATTTCGAATGAAAGATACAGTAATACCATTGACTGCTGCTAAATTTCATTCGGTTCTGACTCTTGGTTCCGGAGTTACAGGTTGGTTAGTAAGGTCACACTGTAATTTCCCATATAAACCGTACAATCGTACGTAATACCTCGTAGGCTAAAAATCAATTGAAATGGTCACCAAATTACTTCGACTCGCACGTTTAGATCACTGATTGCCAATCAAACATTCTTTGAATATATTGTTCACTATCGACAATTCCGGAAGTTCGAGATTCCGGGTACATTCCGCAATTAAAGTCACATCGATTCTTAGGTGATGACTTAACCGAGTCTCAAATGTAAGATATAATATGCAGTTGGAAGTAGCATCGCCCCCCCCCTTTGTTAGACTTACACCTTCCCCCTTCATCACCACCTCCCCTCCCTGGACCACCCTTACATTTGCATTCCTGTCATCCACCCCGTATACCGAAATAAGATGTAGGGTTTCTGACGCATCCTCCATTCTCAAGCCACTGAACCCCGCCCCTCCAGTTCCAAACCTATTCCCTCAAAATTTCAAAATCCGATTACATGAATATAACATTGAACTCAGGCTGATAAAGTCAATTAAATATTATACTTCTTTGTTTAAAGTGTTTCGGCGTCAACTTTCGTGGTAGTATTGGGATACGTGCTACGTATAATAAGAATGTAATAGACATTTTCAGAATTATATTGAACAATCTCAGCTAATTAGCAAGGGACAGGAAGGTGTGAACTATTTTTCAATATTAAGAGCTATAGTACTCATAAGAAAGAGCAAGGAGTTGAAGGAAGAAAGCTTAGAAAAGCGTGGAATAGGGTCATATGAGCAAGCTTAGTTTCCCGGCGATTAAACCTTTTGTCTTCTGCAACGCACAATATAAAAAGGAAAAGATTGACTCACTTTAAGTCGTTAACAAAAAAAAATAGCTAAGAAATCATAGTTTGGATAAATGAGAAAGGCACAATTGCACCACTAGGTGGATTAAAATATAGATATTTATTGAGCATGAGCATGAGCATGAGCATGAGCATGAGCATGATGACCGTACAATTCGTAGTTGCTACTCCGTGATTGTCCAGAACAAGCAAAATTGCACAGAGAATCAACGAATGGAGCCTGGGAGTAACTATCCATTCTCAATGTGCACGTTTCGAGAGTTCTATACTTTGAAAGGACAATAACGGCGCCGGCCACGTCCTTACAGTCATCGGGAAAGGAAAGGAATGTTAGTGTAACAAACGTTGTTATGGAGACCGTGTATACCTCTGCATCTCCACGTTTGCCACGGGAAGGAGTTTTTGTTAGTGGGAAGGGGAAAAGAGTTACACAAATCTGGATTCACCTTGATAAGTGATGCGATTTATGCAAGTTTAAGAAGTATTATCATGTGTTTATTGTTCTGGGCAACCGGTTGCCGAGAATATATGAAAGATTTATCGTTTGTTGAATTAATTCGGCAATGTAAAAATGTAACGTCAGCTCCGGACACACGACTGTCGGGAGTGTTACTTATATTAAATTGAATCAAACGACTTGTGAACGATTTTATTATCCCTTGTTTCTGTATTCCGGCAAAACACGACATCCAAAGAACAATACAAAATAACGTGAAGTGATTATTTTTACTTTTACTTCCTCGAGACATTTGCCGAAAAAGACGCGGTTATAGTGTTGTAATGGAATATTTCGAAGTATAGACTGATATTATTATAAGCAATACAACGACAGCTATGTAATGTTTCTTTACACCACGAACGATTTAGTGAGATACCGACTCTTATGCAATTAATATTCGCGCGCGTTTTCTTGTGAGTGATTTTTGAGCGGCATACGATCAGCACCACCTAGGTATCTGAAACGACCGATCTTGTATGTCGAACATACAACCGACAACAGGCGCGCCTTATATTTTGCTAACTACTAGAAATAGAAGGAAGAATGGTCGACAAGAAGACCAAATATAACTAATATATTAATATATTATTATAGACCAAATATAACCAATATATTATTATAAACAACTATAAAAACTTTAAATTTAGAAAATACAAAAAATGAAGAAGAGATTAACACATACCAAAACAAGTTTTTTCCTGCATCACCCTCCCCAAGTAGAGATTCGGCAGAAAAAGTAAGTCTAGAGCCCTTATTGAAAACGACACATCCACAATGAGTGCCCCCCCCCTGGCAACTCCCTCTTTCGATATTTACGGCATCATTATAGCACTTTTAACTTATTTTACAATACAGATAGAAAGACGGTGGTTTTGACTACCAAACTACGCAGAGTTGATGGAGAGAAAGTATACAATGGGAGTCGCTCACCGTAGACAGGTCACCCCGAAAAAAAAGCCTCAAGAAGTGTGTAGTTTTCATCTTGGTAATCCATGTTAGTTAATACCACCCCCCCCCCCCAAATACGATCGACCAACAACCCGCAACATCACCCATGAACGCTCCCCTGGTGACATAATTAGAGCAGACAATCCAATGAAAAAAAGGATTCACGGAATTCCAGTGCGCCCCAGAACACCAAATCATGTGATATGATAGCCGGAAGATTAGAAAAGCAAACCCAAACACAACAATTACACAGGCTCTTGGTGATACCAAGCACGTTCATTGGACAAATATACAGACAGCCACGGTCAATCTGTCCTGTGTAGCAACATTCAATGTTAATTCCAGCCACGCCGGCTCATCATACCACATCAGGAGCACTGTCGCTCTACGCACAATCATATCAACCACCCTCACATCAAATTACACCTTTTGATCACAAACACGTTGTTGATCATCAGCGGGCGATACACGTTCAATATTTTGACGTATTGATGGAATACTTTCAATGCGTCAATATCACTACAATGCACATCCCTAATCCGTCCCCGTCTCATCCACTACGCCATGATTCCAAACATCATCACGCATACACCTCCAGCAGGCACTCAATGAGTGCACCGACCGAACATGTCCAATGAATAAAATCTACCGCAGAAGAAACGTCTACGTGTGTGAGTATAATGGAAACTTCAAACGCCTCACTCGTCATTGATCAACATTAATTGCGATTCGCACGATCCGTCACTCCTTCGTCAACGGTACATTACATCAACGGGACGACAAAATGAATTACATGCAGGTCCCATGCAGACATTCAAACAGAACAAAAAACAACACAACGTTTCGGTGTACGCACACAGGAAGTGCATTCCAATCATCCCGAGGCACCGTTGCCTCGTTGGTGCTCTGTTCCGCTAACTGAAACCGACGTACCGTGTGATTGAACGTTACTCTGTAAGTATAGACAGTGATCACATCTGATCCGTTCACCGCTATACTGGTTGCCAAAATACGCAATAACCTGTACTTATACAGATATTTCACTTTCAAGATTTGATTGTGCGCACAGATAATTTGGTTTAAAAAAAAAACAAAAATACCAATCTCCGCTTTTGAGATACTGTAATTTTGGTGGAGATTTCATTTTTACAGTCACTACGCGATAGGAATAATACACAAAAATTGAATCGAGGGCAAACCCGGCTGGAAGCACTTGTGACTTTTTCGAGCGCCCATACTATAAGATGAAATGGAATAAAAGGATACTCCCTTTGATTGTGTAGGTCGCCTAAACTATTTTTACACCAACACATAAACGAAAATCACTACGCCTTTTGACAAGCCGACGTGATCGAATTCACCGTCAAAAACAGATGCTGGAAAATTGTATTTTCCTCAATTACGGAATCGGAGTGTTCTAACTTCACTTCCTACACGTAACACGGACGCGACCCGAGCACTCGAAACAGAATCGGACACCGAAGACGCGAAATCAACCGGTAAAAAACAAAAATATTACGGAGCCGAAAAGTTGAACCGTTGTCTGGAGCAGTGTTACCAGATCTCTCCTGGATTAAAATATAGATATTTATTAATATTAAACTACAAAAATAGTATGAAAATGTATGAATGGAACTGATTTATTTGTGTGGCATTAGTATAACAGAATGCCGATTCTAAGCAAAAAATAGAGTTCCGATTCTAAGCAATCACTTCCGCGCGCGATTAATTTACTGTTATGATCACTACCGGTTATGCCAAGTGAATACAAAAGAAGTATAAAAATATGAAATAGTTGACATCACTTCAATTCTGAATGTAGATATAGAATAAAGTTGATTCAGACATTATTCCAACACCTGCAAAAGGTAAAGTAACAAAAAATCTCAAATAGAAAAAAAACAGGAGCCGAAACGATTTGGGGCCACAACTAAACAATATCGACCGTAGGGGGTGGAGATAGCGTAGTTGATAAATCTATTGCCTTGTACGCAGCTCACCTAGGTTCAATTCCCAACCCCCGCACATGGGGTTAGAGATTTTTCTAAAGAGATTTCTCTAACCCGACAAAGAGGCGAATGACCCTAAGGTTAAAATAAAAATATCGCCCGTTTTCGCGACAGGGATATAAAAAGATTTTTTCGTACTGATATGACTGAAGAAAATCGATAACTGACCTTCGATCCCTCTCGCGAATGGTCAATTCTCAACCCTCATACATGACTGAAGTCATCACTTCACTCAGACAAGACCATGCGTCCTCTCCACGTACACCTAATGCCCCGTGGATTAATTCCCTAGTTGGTACAAATAAACATAGAAATTAGTCTGCTCAGTCCAAAGCAATGTCAACACGATTGGCGTCACCTGGCGGATACGTCACCCTTTACAATGCCATCAAAACAACGAACATTTAAAATTGCATACGACAAATTATGTGCAACTTTGGAAATAACAAAATGAAGACTACAACTTATTTGCAACAAAATAAGAGCGGTAAAAAATAAATTTGTTGTGGAGTTTGCGTTTCAACTTCGTCTCATCAGAATCCGAAACTAACTTAGTGACAGGACTAAGCTAGCGCCAGATAGTGTTTTCGTTTTTTGGAGCGGGTGCGCGACGTTTGGCATAAATACGTTAGGCATAAGTAGGTTAGGAATAATGGACGTTAGGCATAATTCATAAAAATAATCGCAAGACTTTCGTTATTATAGACATTTCGCTTGGCTTTGCAGATTAGAAAAAAGACGCTTTGCTATATTATACCTTCGCATAATTTGTGCGAGAGACTCCAAAATGAAAAATACAGTACGAGATATTTAACCCTTGCAAGTGTAGAGTTTTTTCTATTTTTTCTGTAAACAAGATGAAGAAAATATTTCTTCATTTTAGGGGTGGTAAAGGGCTTCACTGAAAAAAATATCAGTTTTTTTTTGTCAATTTTTTTAGAAAGATGGGTGAAGCGAATTGATCGAAACTTTTGTACATTATACTACTTTTCAATAATATTCTGCAATTTTTTCATGCAAAAATATGTACAGGCGACTTGGTGATGTGGAACGTCTCTGGAAAAACACGATTTTCGGTGTTAACTGCCACACTCAAAAACTACTTGACCGATTTATTTCAAGCTTTGCATACAAATTCTATGTAAAAATGCCTAACCCCTACGTTGAGTTGTTGCGGTAATTTTTCAATTGAAGGTATTTTTTTACTAATAAAATGGCGGAATCGCTGTTTTTCAAGAAAAGTTTCGCCATTTTATGTGTAAAAAACCCCTTAATTGAAAAACTGTCCCGAAAATTCAACGTAGTGGTTAGGTATTTTTACGCAGAATGTGTATGCTAAATTTAAAATAAATCGGTCAAGTAGTTTGAATGGCAGTGAACACCGCAAATCGTATTTTTTCCAAAGACGTTCCACAAAACACGGTGTGTATATAAAATGACCTTATTACAAAAAAATAAGCATCGCATAATCTTTCTCTATTCGATAGCAGATCTTTTTACCTTTAATTTAAGACTTGTTTGAAAATAATCCACCGAGGGTCGATGAACATTTTTATTGTTTCAATTCAATTTGGCGAACTATCGCCAAAAGAAGAAGGGGCCAAAATAATAAATCATGCCATATGTATTCGACAACATATAAAATGGTTTCAATTTGAGTATATATTCCTTGTTTTGACGTGAGTCTTTGTTTTTTTCCTTTTTCAGTGGTTTTTAGGAACGTGTCCACTGGAACACAGAAAGAGAAAGAATGACCGGAACGCACAGTGATCCCAAAGAGCAAAAAAGGGTTTTTTTAGATTGCGTCAAAGCGGTTGATTTTAGCATAATGGTGTTTTCAAGAAAGTTTCTTGGAGTAGAACTCCCCTTCTTTCTGTCTTATCGGCTTGATGATTAATCCCCCTAATAGTGAGTTACGAATTTTTTTTTCGTCAATGATTCAGATAGACAAATACTTCTTTCAGCAAAGTTGTAGAGAAACTCGTCACAAACATTTTACTTGAAGATTTCAACTCACTATCTTTTAAGTATTTAGAGATATGGGGCATTATTGGTTAAAGGCCCCTTAAAATTAGTTTTTTCCTCATAGGTTTTCTTCTAGATTTTTTCCAGTATAAAAATGTTCTAGAACATTATTTGGACTATTAAACTGCATTACTTTGCCGAAGACGGAAACTTGCTATTGCTAGTATGTGTGGAGATATTCACGTTTTTTGATTGAAAATAGCTCTTTTTCCAATGGCGATAACTGTTAAACGGGCAAACCACTTTATAAACAAATTAAAGTGCAAGAAAAGAACAACAACTGCTGGAAAAATCAGATCTCCTCAAGGCGATCCTCTATGGAAATACTAGAGCTGAAGTTTCTTCATTCTCACCGTTCCGGTCATTCTTGCTCTGTCTGTCTTTCAGTGGACACGTTCCTAAAATTATATTGAAGTGTTTTATTACAAGACTTATCATACATTTACATTAATAAATAAATCTAATCAATCGTGAATGTTATACTGGTTATAGCATCATTTAAGTTATCATTTCTTATTCGAAAAAGTTGTTGATCATGCACAATTCCATAAATATCTCAATAACTACTTTAGAATAAGATGGGAAATTCCACATATGGAAAAAATTGTAAGATAGAGAGAAATCCTTTTTATTTGACACCCACAATGCCTACACTGGTCAAGTTAAGGTTGAGATATTGATCAATTAAAAAAAATGTGACAAAGTTTCATGGTTTGAAAGCATTTACTAAAAATGCTATATCTCAGCCTCCCGACCGAATTTTCACAATATTTATTCACGAAAGCTTTTGTAATGAATAGTATTTTCTAATACATGCCTTTGGTTTAATGAAAAAAAAATATTGATTTGTGATGATTTTCTTCATAATTGACTAAAAAATATTGTTTTCGCTTTGTTTAATCATTGATCATTGAACGTGTTGTTCTATCATTGATATAAGCACTTTTTGTGAAAAACTTTTAAATGGAATTTATTCTCCAAGGTCCACAGAAAAATAAAAAAAAATGTTTAAAAAATAATCGGACTTCGAAAAAATTACGAAAACCGCTTATATACGACAATTTTACTCAAAAATGGCCATTTTTCATAAATCGCATTTATGGAACCTCTAGATGATTTTTTTAGAAACTTGATTTGTTCTACAAAAGTGCTTAAAATATGCTTATCTTTCATTATAGGGTTGTGCACCATGACTTTTCGCACATCGATTTTTTTGGGACAGCCTAATATAGTATGTCTCATGAATCATGACATTTAAATTTGAACTAAAAAAAAATTGTTCTTGATCCCTCGGTGTATTATTTCCGAATTAGTTTTAAATTAAAGGTAAAAGTTTCTTTCATCCAATAATGAACAATTCAGCGATGCTTATTTTTTGTCATAATATTGTTCTATTATACACACCGTGCAAAAAACTTCGTCACCGAGTCGCTGGTTGATATTTTTGCATGAAAAATTTACAGAATGTTATTGAAATGATGTAGTATAATGTACAAAGGTTTCAATCAATTCGCTTCATCCATCTTTCTTCAAAAATTTGACAAAAAACTGATTTTTTTACGTTGGAACCCTTACCCACCTCCCCCTTAAGTTTCACAGTTTTGGTACAAGGACATTTCAAGCCTCTTAGATGTATTACCAGTACAGTTGCATCCAAATATTAAAAAAAGCAAAATAATGAACATTAAGTTTTGGATCCTATGGAAACTGGCAGTGTTGTGTACAGGATCAACATTAGACTACAGATTCTACGTTTGTGACGATACCTTTTTCGTTTCGGTAACTCGTCACAGTACAGGGTTAAACTCTCTCTCTCATATCAAAGAGTTTCCGTAGTTCTATTTGTGATGGCCTCGAGAATACAATCATTGTGCTTAAGAATATGGGAGATAATCAATATTGAACCAGCAATATTCGTATATTCGTTGAATGAATAATAAAATGCATCATTCTTTCTTTCATGAGCTGTTCTTCAAGGTTATATATTTTCTTCCTGGACAATTACATCTTGCATGCATGAAGAATTAATTTAAGTTAACTCTTACATGCCTAACTTTTTTCTAGCGTTCATACAGTTCAAGAAACACGAAAAACACACTTGGAAAGATGCTTCTTTCGCAGTGCTGGAAGCTGCTCAATATTTACCTTCCGGTGCTCAACACAATTCTCCTAGAAAATTTTCAATATTCTATATGCAAGGAAAAAATAGTCGAACATACGTTTTAGCAGTTTTCAATAGTAATGGAAAATAATGAAGATATATCAAAATTTCATTTATCAACGCCAACTGTCAATATCTCTGGCGTAACTGCTTCAGCAGAGTTATATCAGACTAATAGCAATAACTTCAGTTAAGACTAATAGCAATAACTTCAGTTCAGTAAGTTCTAATAGTCTCAGTTACTGGTCTTCCTTGTTTTTGTGAATAAATTATGCCTAAATGAAAAGTTTTAGCAGTTTAAAAACGTTGTTGTTTACATGCAATATGGACATGAAGGGGTTGATGTGCTTCATTCATACCTTAATTCAAAATAGACTGATTTTGAACAAGAGTATTTAACCTATTTTAGAGATGTGCAAGAGTTGTAGTTTGTAGCTTTTTTTAGATTTGATATACTGGCACGCCCCCATACTGAAATAAGATAGTTTAGGGGCCGTTCAGAAATCACGTAGACTCATAGGGGGACGGGGGGGGGGGGGTGTCTAGCAAAAGTCTACGTTTGTCTACGAGGGGGGGGGGGTCTTTGAAAAAGTCTACGTAGACTTTTATTTTTTGTTATTCTCGTATTACTAATTATAAATGGGATATAAAGAGAGTTGCATTCAATATTTAATGTATATATTTCAATATAGTTTTGATCTAGGAAAAATACAAAATGACAGTTCTAAAGACGATCGCCCAAAATTCCTCTCGACGGAAGATTTTGACTGTGAAATCATCTGAGACACCACTAGTTAGCAGACATGCATGGACCATTAAATGCATGAACCATAAAAAGTTAACAAATTGTCAAAGTTAAGCATTAAAGCCACCATTGTAACAACAAAACCCCCGATTTTTAACAATTAATGGATTATTTTTTTAATTTTTATTTATTGATTTCGGTGGTTAAAGCAGTAGTGTAGTTAAACTTTTACAACAAAGTGTGTACTCGAGTTAATCAGTTTCTCTTGCAATCATTTACACTGATTTTAAAATCTTTAAATACCCGTTAAATTTTACGTCTTGACCCTACGCAACTCCGTGCAAATCGGTTCTACTATATTTATCTTCGAAAATATTCGAAGTTAAGCTTTGATACTTTGCGATAATACTCTCAGGTGATACGGCTATCAATGACATAAGAAAAATAAATATTTTTGGGATGATTTGAAAAGTTTCGTTCCCTTAATCAAATAAGGCAATTTAGATTATCTTATTATCTTAGAAATATTGAAATTTTTTCACGAAAAGTGAAATTTGTGTGCATGTTTGGTTTACTATTTTAGTCTAGATGATAGTACACATTGACAGTATTATTTTGTAATTGTTTCTTAAAACTTAACAATTTTGAATGCACCAGTAAGGCTCAAAAAGTGTTTAGCAATTCTGCATTGTTGGTGTAGGTCGCACTTCGGCCAAAATTTGAACTAGTTATAGCATTATATCTTTTTACATCTACTTGAGTGACTAACCTTGAAAAGAAGTATTCCGCTACACAAACGTTGGAAAGCACCTTGAATTGGTATTAATTGATTTGATCAGTCATAGACAAAAACCAATGTGAAAAACCTTTCTTTAATATTAGATCAACAGCAGCTTTTTTCACTTTCGACAGAGCCACCCCAACTACAGCATATGACACCCTCAACTTTGCGCGCCTATTACTTTGTCTGATTTTATCCGATTGACTTTCAGTCTTCACGAGTCGATTTCTTGTTACAATAGGATTCTTAATTTTTCTCACGAGATACATTCATCGATGGCAGTGCCGCCTAGAGCTGAAAATGTGAAACTGATGCGTTTCTCCATACATTTAGTCAAATTTTCCATACAAACTATGAGCCGTTTGCGGAACCACTTCCAGTGTACCAAATAAGCTGAAATTTTCAGGGAAGCTTATTGGCCACCCAAACTATCACTTTCAAGTGCAAGGTTTAAAATTTAGCACTTTGCGCTTTTTTCATACAACTTTGGACCACTCTAGGGTACACCCATATGAACAATCAATGCTATCGCATTCAGTATTGCACTACAAAACCTATATGTAATTGTTTTTCGAGAATTCAAATAATAATAAAATTCCAATAAGCAACGACATAGTTTCTTTCTTTATGATTAAATGCAGGAACCAAATAAAAAAAATGAAATATCATTAAAACTCAGTGACTAAATCTTTTGCTTTGTATTTCAGAAAATATTCTGAAGTTAACGTATTTTTAATTCGCACGTTGGTACGATCCCCGCAATTTGAAGGAAATATCGTTGTGAATGTTTGATTCGCTGAAATTTACATCCTAGGCAGCTCTTACACTGACAGACTTCAGTATCTGGGTGTGTACGAGTAGTTGGTGAGGGGTGAGTACATACCATTGTTTTACGTAAGATTTCGGCGGTGACATGTCTGGCTGTCAGTGGTGACAGGCTGTTGCTATTTACGACGAGACATATATGTGGGCGTAAACATTTTCTTCTTGGCGTTGCATTCTTTTGGTGTGCCTACCCGTGGTTATGCTTGTCATGAGAAGAAACATTGTGTTATGTGGTGAAGATGTTCGTTTTTTGGATGAAGCCAAACTTTGAATCGTACCGATACATGTGGTCGAAGGATAGAAATATTAAATCACCTGTTCAAAATTTGACGTTTGGTTTGTCATGATACTTGATATTAGCTGGCTTTTTGGTAAAAAAATAATAGTATACCTACTTCCTCATACCGATATAAAATTAAATTAATATTTCGCTGCTCGCTATGCAAATTACGGCGCGCAATAAGAAATCCACCCACCAATTAGCCGAGCTGAGCCGTTTCACTTGATATAGTTCCAATAATCCGCAACCGCCGCACATGCCGCAAATAATTGACCACGTCACGTCGGGTTCCATTTTCACCGGGTCGGGACTATGGGTGGTAGAAGCAGTATGGAACCCGTCAAAATCCAACAGAGTGAAATGTTGAATAACAAAATTCCTTTGCGCACCGGTAAACTGCAAATGATTCAGAACCAGGGAATGCACTCGAGGTTGCCGCTTGACAGCGCACGCGATGTTGGACCCCGTATAGGAATCCTGTGGAAGAGAAGTGATTTTTGAAATAAAGTTGCAAAATTGTTTATGTTCCAACGGAAAAGTGCCTGGAAGCAAACATGGTGATTCGATAAAGTATGTTGCTTTTGAACTAAAATAAAATGAATAAAATGGGTCTTCATACAGCTATGAAATTGGTTATCGTAGGGTGTTGAAACCATTGTTATCCTAATTTGTTTCCCATCATAGGTTAGAACAGCGCCTGCTCTCTCTGTTCAAGCCATTAGTTTCACATTTTTCACTCCAGTTATCGTAACGTTCCCGAAGCGAAAATATTAATACTAGGTATTACATATGCAAATCATCGATTGTAGGCGTTGTATCCTCACCAATAAGCACACAATATGCAAATTTTCCTTTACGAATATTTGGTGAGAAGCACACTCAATCAAAAGCTAATTTATTCGTTATGCACTTATGGCATCCGGTCTCATTCGGATTTCATAGCAAACATTAGCCAGTAGTGTTTACTGTTTAGATTACTTCAACCTAAATGCGAATGCCTCGGACGGAGCCGATATATTTACCTGAATATATGCGACGTAAAAAAAATTTAAAACATTCCACATCATTTGCGAGCTTCAGGCCTCACCGGCTGCTGTGCACCTTGCTTTCTCAGGTGCGCAGTCCCCTTGTAATCTAACGAGACTCGAGAGATAAAATTAGCATTGGATCTGTAATTAGTTCTTTACCTAGCCGAAGACGTGAAAAAATTTGGTACCTGAAATTAGCTATTTCTACACAAATGACGCAGTGGGAAATATTTCAAATTTCACCCACCGAATGGCTTCATTAACGAGCCGGGAAAAGTCAAACAAGTTCGTAAATTATCGCAACATCCTTTTTATCATTGTGCTTCTTTCTGATCTTGCGACTATGAGTAAAATTATTTCCACTTTCTTTGAATCATTAAAGTGTTAAATATATTCATCCGAAACCGTTGAGTTGGTTATAATTAATTGTAGTCTCAAAGCTATTGTGTTTTTTTTGCGCATTAGTGCAGTAATTTCTCTTTATTCGAAATTTCACGCGGAATGTTTACATGTGTCATTTGAAGTAGAACAAATGCGCATTTTAATGAAAATGATTTGGTGGACGATTTTAACCTTCCGGCGTTCGCGTGAGTGTACAAAGCTTTGTACTTCCTCTAAAACACTTGAAAGATGCACAGTTGATTGAGAAAGTACAACTGAAACGCTGAAAATACGGTGAGTCACCCAGTTCACAGGGTAGTAATTTGAATTTCGTGGCCAAAAATCAAAATTAAAAGGTTGTGAATTTTTATTTCGTTATAATTGCATACCACAAAGACTATTTTAGATTGTGGCTATATTGGGAGATTGCCAATATTTTCGAGACAAGTTATTGAAAGGGTGCAGCAAAGTTACAATTCAAGAGTTGTTAAATCATGTTTCATTACTTCATATAATTTTGCTTTCTTGTAATGGATATGCTAATGAATAAAATAATATTCTAAGAAAAATTATGGATTACAAAATATTCAACCTCCGGGTTTATTGCTATTTTTTGGACTAACCTCAATTTTTTTTAAATTTTTAACTTAGATGTACCTAAATTAACCAATAAAAATAAATTATAAAAATATAACTCCTGTTAAATATTTCTACTGTCATGACGTCAGTTTCTCATTAGCAATTTAATGCGAAGAACAGGATTCTACCACAATTTCAGTCGCCCCGTGCCGCAACCACGAACTCAAGTGGTTTGGCGCGAATCATATTGTCACCTATTCATTACGAATTAGATCACATTTGTAACTCATTTTTAGTTTAGAAATAATATAAAATTTATCGTCTATAGCCCCAATAAAAATAAACCACAGCAATTTATTTCATTTTCCCTTCTTTTTGTGATGGTTCAAAACTCCCAACCAAACTAAAAAATGTCGATTCCACGCAATTCACGCAATATGCCATATCTCAAACAAGATAGTTATAATGTTAAATTGCTTCAGCCTGTGGATGTATTAAGGAGTCCTTTACAAATACCAGTTCAAATTTTATTTATTAATTTATTTACTTTCTCCTCACACTCATATGGGTTTTCATCCAGCTCACTTTAATTAATTTTGGCATTAGTTAAAAATAAAATTGTACTTTTGACTGCAAATAGTATGAATTATAAATTTTTTTCAAGAGTTGTTGTTAAGAAAACTTTTTCATTGAAAGCTTCTCCATGATCGAAATACACTGAAAGCTTCTTTTATGTCTTTAAAACGAAAAACATTAGTTTTTTGACATTTTATGGTGGGGAAACGCGAAAAACTTTAAAAAATTTAAAATTTTTCACGAAATGATTGTTTGTGTTGGAGAAAAGTTCCAAATATCTCGAAAACTATCGCATTTTGGGAGATATTTGTTAAATGCATTTTGATTTAAAATGATACTAAGAACTATATTCTGTAATCAAATAACAGTTTTGTATGTCAATTAGTATGAGATTTAAAAACATGTATAAAGTTATTGTTAGAAAAACTTTTTTACTGATAAGTTCTCCATCATCGCGTTCAAAATGTTTCTTTTCTTTTTAAGTTTTTGTTGACAATATTCAAAAAATTAGAAAAATGGGTTTTTTGCAATTTGAATTTTTAACATGAATTTTTGTTATTGTGAAAAATGACATTAATTGACAACTATTAATTTCCTGTAACTCGCTCTCAGATAGTTTTCTGTATAAAATGGAGTAATCGAATAAAAAAATTGAAAGTATTGCACGTAGAAACGTCTACGTCTATTTAAAAAATTGCGCTTGAGTCAAAATAATCTTATCGACTCTGGAAAATGTTTAGTCTTCCATGCCGGTAAAACCTGTAAAATTTCATAGGAATCTAAGATGGTCGATCACGATTTCAGAGATTTTTGGACAGATCTTCGTGGAATTCCTCAGCTTGTTCCTATCACTAAGCCAGCTGTAGAGGGGAACTGAAATCTTGGCCTGATTTATAAAATAAGTTAGAAAATAAATCATGATAAATATTTCATTCCCAGCTACATAAATATATTGTTGAACTGGAAAAGATTAGTTCGGTACTGGGAGGAATTCTGTAATACCACAAAACTTCCTGTGCCCAATCTAGCCGCAATCAGTCTTGCACTAAGTAGAATATCTGGTTGAAATGTTACATGTGATGTTGGTGTTCCTGAAACAGTTGGAAATGCCATATTTCTAAGACCAGGAGTAGTTTGTTTCGACTTTCAGAGCTTCCTCAAGCTGTTATATTTAGCAACCTCTCAAAGAGAAAATTTTGCCTTTTCAAGGAATCTCATCTGTCTATAGTTTTTAGGGGAAAGAAAAGATGTTCCAACATGAGAATCGCCAGAGTCACACTCTTTCTAAGTCAAGAGATCATAATCATTTGTCGTGGTGAGTGGCGTAACTCTTTTTGGTATTTCTACAAAAGAGTGCATAGAGAATCATTGGGGAGAAAAAAAATATAGCATATTGAGAAGAACGCTTCTCATTCATTGGACGAGCCATGACTAAAGATCATGTGGACTACCCCCATAATAGGAATACTTTTCAGCAATCCCAATTCAAGCGTTATCCTCATGATTCCCTGCACAATTGTCACTCTAAGTTATATTGCTTCAATTGCCCATTTGCTTATATTTATTGCGATGCTGCCATGCATGACGCGTGGTACAAAACAGTCGGCAAACGATCCTTGTCGAAATAAACGTAAATAAATACAAATAACTCTCACCAAAGATCAGCCGATACGAGTTTGAAGAAACACACGATTTAGCCACGTTCAGTGCGATTGTAAGAGGTCATTGAAACAACAAACCACATGTTCCTACGCACGATAAACTCTAATCGACGACAGCACCGTTAATTTCAACTTTGTGAGCAGGTATGTACACGCGATAGTACTTCACAAAAACTGGTCGCCAGCAACGTAATTTCCTTTCTTCAGACAGAATATCACAATTCTAAGCTTACCGGGCCAAGTTTCAGGATATTTTTCGCGTCTAAATATTTCTGTCATTTTTTTCGAAAAATATGGAAACCCGCCAAATAGGTTTTCTTCGATCTTAAAAAAGATCAGGTATAGTCCGACCGAGTTCAATGTGCATGATTTTCTTACTGGCAGTCGGAGTCTTTGATGAATAAATATTATTCGACATCCATTTTACCATCAGCTGTGCCTTTTGAAGAGCATTTTTTTATACACGGACCAGAGCCAAGTGTAAAATGAAATCAGAAGTGAAGTAAAAACGACGGCACCTATTTTCACTCGATGTATGACTGGATGCTACTGATTTTCTTAGCATATGGAATGAAAAATGGGTCGAAAGCTTATTCAGCAATAAATCATAAAAGTGCTTTTGCAATATTCGCATGTGCAAAGGGATGGGCGGGTAATGTTTGGAACATAAGCCCCATCTTCGGTTGAATCTTTTCGAAATCGGGTTTTAACTATCCGAAATAAATATAATGGTTGCTGCATGAACAAATATTTAAGTATATTCTTCGGTTTGTTGCATGATGCAGGCGGGTTGAATTCCCTAATAAATCGTGTGCTCAGTAAATCCATCTGCTGTGAACTCATCTTTATTAGCCTAATTGTTAGTATTGAGCCTCTAGGCTACTGAACTTCTTTTGTGTAAAACAGCCATGCATTCGTCGTACGTATTTGCTGTTACACACGCAGACTTCAATCTATCGGCAACTTTAATAGCTTTTTTCTCGAAACTGAGTAATCAACGTATTTACTCGATTTTGTATGATAATTCCCAATATATATGACCTGCGATGAGCCGCAGAAAACAGAATAATTTTTTTTTCTTGAATTAAAATATATGATTTTTCGGTTTTCTTGAAGCCATTTTCTGAAACGTGAACTTATTTTTATTTGTTTAGGTTCAACGAGTAACTACAAGTCTAAGCTTTACAAATCATATTGAATTTCGTGTAAAGGGCGAACACGAAATTATTGCGACACCCAAAATGTCATGCCAATTTTCTTATAATGTTTAAAATCAAACCAAAATTTTAGGGTAGTTTTATACATATATTTACTTCAAAAATCAAAAGAAAAGTTAATCGATGGAGCCTTGAGTGTAAAATTGAACGCATTTTCGCTTCATGCCCTCCATCAAAGTCTTTACAGTGTCATCCGGTACCAGTTTCTCAGTACTGCTCCACCGGGCGCAACTCCGGACAGTTTGGCGGATTCATGTCCTTTGGAACAAAATGGACAGAATTGGCCTCATACCATTCCAGGACACTTTTAGAATATTGGCATGATGCCAAATCTGGCCAAAATAGCGGAGCTTCGTCGTGCTGCTGCAAGAACGGCAAAAGGCGCTTCTCGAGGCACTCAGATTTGTAGATCTCGCCATTTACTGTGCCCTTTGTCACGAAAGGTTCACTCCTCAGTCCGCAAGAGCAGATGGCCTGCCAAATGAGATATTTGGAGGCGAACTTCGACATTTTCCTCTTCTTAAATTTGTCGTCCACATAGAACTTGTTCTTGCCGGTGAAAAACTCCAACCCCGGAATTTGCTTAAAATCGGCTTTTATATACGTTTCGTCGTCCATCACACAGCAGCCATATTTTGTCAGCATCTTCTCGTAGAGCTTCCGTGCCCGAGTTTTAGCCGTCAATTGTTGCCATTCATCGCGGTTTGGGAAGTTCTGTACCTTATATGTATGTAGTCCAGCTCTCTTCTTTGCATTCTGGACGTAGCTCTGCGACATGCCGATCTTTTTAGCCAAATCACGGCTTGAGACGTTGGGATTTGCTTTAATCATCCGCTTCACCTTTCCCTCCATCTTTTTGTTCTCCGGTCCCGGTTTTCTTCCAGCTCCTTTGCCGTGGTCCAACGTCAACCGCTCCTGGAACCGCTTCAACACTCTGGAGACGGTTGAATGGAGAATGTTCAACATTTTTCCCAACTGCCGGTGCGACAGGTCAGGAAATTCCAGGTGTTTGGAAAGAATTTGTTCTCTCGACTCGCGTTGGTTCACCTCCATTTTCGTTGAATCGAAAAACACGACTTCGAGTTTGACAGCATGTAAACAATACACATCAATGAGAAAGTGTGCAAAATGTGGTTGATTTTTACCCAATGGTAAAAAAGTTATTCCCTGTTGAATGTGTCGCAATAATTTCGTGTTCGCCCTTTATCAGAAAATTTTATCAAGAGTTATCGTGTTCGCCGTGGAAAAGGTTGGACGTCTACTCTTGAAACGCTTGTATGCGTGACTGAAAATATTTTTTTTCCTACACAATGAATGTATAAATAAATCCTAACATTACACAAAAGATCCATTGTTGCCTTGCCTCCAAAATCGTAAAACAAAATATTTTTCGGTTTGTTGAAAAAATGATTGAGCTTAAGATGGGATGTTTTCGACTAGTGATTACGCAATCTAAGGTGAGCCTCGACGGCACAATCAAATTATAATTGCGTCGATTATTTCGCCAACGTTTCGACTCCTTTTCTGGGCCTTCTTCATGGTCTATTTATTCAAGAAGCAATAAATACATAAATCCGAACATCTTACTCACTCTACTACAAAAGTAGATTAAGTCACAAAACTTTTGATGTGCGGGTAACAGTCAGTTTCGATGGTTGTATAGATATGTAGGTCAGGTATTGGATGGTGAGATAGATCAAATTATTATTGAGGTGGTTTGAACTTACGGAGCTTACTTATAGAGATCGTTAAATGAGTTTAACAAGCTCTAGTCACTCGATAAATTCTTTAGGAACGCGCCCTAGATCTAAGCACTAAAATGGTTTTCTAGCAATGGTTGAGACATTTTTCACCATCCCTTCCACAGGAATCATCCACATGACTCCCACTGCATTTCCCACAACGAAGCTTATTGCTACAATGGGAATGTGTCCCAGTGGTTTGCAGTTAGTATAATTCAAAATCCGCGGCACAAAAAGTTGAATAGAGAAGAGAGGGTAATTTGGTAGAGCAGGCCCGGCGAAATTCATTCGGTAAAAGTCGGAGTTGAAATATGTCCTCTTCCCGTCAGCTAAACGACTGATGCTAAATGCAATCCAACCCCGTGTATCAGCAGATCCACGCATTTCAAACTCGAATCGGTGACGACCTCGTCACATTCAACCCGATTAGCTGGTACCTATACTCTGTACTCCTTTGTAAAGGGTCCACAGCCAGCAATATCATTTGCCTGCTTCACACTGTTTAGCATTATCCGAAACTTTTTTCTATATTTCTGTAGCAGCTGAGTAACGCTCCGTCAGAACTCGAATCTGCATTCGAACATTTATTATCTTTGGCCCCGAAAAAGATTGAAAATAACCCAGAGGGTGGATACAATTTCAGTTGGGGAGTCAATTTTATTACGACATCTACATCACCTAGAGGCGCGTCATTGTCAAGGGAACTCATTTTTCAAGGCAGCTCACAATAAACGAAACACTGCTACTATTTTACTGGTAGAATAACGCACACACACAAAAAAGAAAAAATAAATCCAAAATCTCAAATAATACACAAGATAACCTTGGAAGAGAATCAGCACTATTCTTTATAGTATTTCACTGCTCGGACTGGTAAGATCGACTTATCGCTCCGAGAGTTACCGTACGAATGGCACTCTATGTACTGGTAGAAATGCTACGAAAGTCGACTTACAGGTTGTTCGATCTAGAGCCGCCAGTCTATTGTCTCCTAACTAGTGTTTCAAATAAACCACACATTTCACACCAAGGAGCCTGTTTCCAAAGGAGCGGAGGAAACCAATCAATGTTATGCACGTTTCTGGGAGTGAGTAAAAAATCAAAGCAATCTAAGTGGGTTTTGACTCTTAGATTTTCACTCCTTGTTTTGGCTCCTCCTGTCCACTCCGGTTTGTGATTCTTGTTCTGTCGCCGCTTATAGATCGAATTTAATTTCAAACTCTGCTAATGTCTTGTTGAAAATAGACGTTCTTCAGACCTTTTTTTGCAAAGTGCGCCAAAATCCAACAGAAGCGTGCGTTGTCGATGGTCTCTACCTCTTTGAAAAAATAAGGACCGGATGATTGTTTTGGAGCAAAATCCGGCCCAAACAGTTACTTTCTGGTCGTGCAGTGGTGTTTGATGCATAACGTGTGGGTTCTGTGTCCCCCAAATTCCACAAATTTGGTTATTTACTCCGCCGGAATGGCTGAAGTGAGCCTGCCAGAATGTTTACGATAAGCACGCACAGTTTTCACTATTGAACGATCGTTTTCCATGTAATGCGCTACGATTTCAGCGCGTTCTTTTGGTGTAAATGGACTTATAGCTAAAATGGCACTAAATGATGTTTCAGAATTATGTTTATCTGTCAAAATAGGCTGGAAAATGGCGGAGTTGTTCAATGTTGAAATAGGATACATTCAGATGGCGCACCCTGTAAATATTGAAGCAAATCATTTGTTTTCAATTTAATTTTATATATTGTTATAACAATTGTTATAACAATAATCACGGGCAAACATATCTCAAATCCGGTGTAAAAATGTTTCTACTGAAGTGATGAAATCCGAAAGTTCAAATGCATAGTGGAAGGATGCAAAACAGGTGTACTATTTATTACTGTAATGGCCTAAGCCTAGCCTAGTACGCTAACCATTAAATGCTGACTTTCGAGGTCTATCGAAAAGAAGCTTTCGCCATGAACTGTACCAAGGATCTGTTTTGCTTTTGTGCTTGATAAAATGAAAATTGAAAATCTAAATTGAGCTCGGGCTTTTAAACTGTATGCTGCAATTATAATCTAGTAACCTGTTTTCACTCCTTTGCGGTTTTCACTCCTCAGGAGCCAAAAAAACCATGAGTGATGAAATCATGGATTTTAATGATTTGTCAAACTAAGGTTTCTTAAACGCACGCTGATTGGAGTGATTTTTGAAA